>NC_092795.1:5976403-6315838 GCF_918797505.1 Bemisia tabaci | reverse complement strand
TTTGAGCCTCTGAACAAAGCGGCGTTCGCTACTATCCACATTGAAAACATCAGTCTCATGATCGTATCGTAAAAAAACTACTTAGCAGTTATGATTTGCGACTTTTTTGTGGTTGTGATTTGTGTGTGGCTAAAAATTAAAGTGTTACAGGGTTTGAAAGTATTAAAAAACTTATCTAAGCTTGTGTTCTTGCTTCTGAGAGAGTCTGATGTTTTCATGTGGATAGTAATGACGCGAAAACGCCTGCAAACCGAAAGTAAACAACTGTCAACTTAGCTGACGACACCTCTAATCATATTATACATCATTGCAGGATTGCATGTAATTGAAACTCCTTCAAAAACATAAAAACCTACCACTCGATTTCTACAGGGCTGTTCTTGGTGATTTTTGCATTAACTTGTTAGTATACATATCTGCTTGAGCACAAATCTAAATAGTGTATCTTTCCTTCGGAAAATACACTAAAATCCGAGATTGCTAAAGCAAGGAAAATTTTATGGCTTAAAAGAGAGATTTTTCCGTTTCTATACGGAAGAATAAGAGGAAAGAAGGATTTTGTTGTGACTTTCACCAACTTAGATGTCAAAAGAGGAGCTGAAAAACTTGCCAAATGTCAACTTTACAAAGTCACAAAAAAAAATGCTGTTGATCCAAACTTGTCACTAAATAAATTAATGAAGTGAAAGGAAGAACCAAGATAGTGCTATCGATTGACCTGGAGCGCGAATTCTCAAAATGAAAGAAAAGAAAAGAGGATAATTGGGTGGCTGAAAGAGAGGAGGGAACTTTGGCAAATACTTCTTAAGATTTCTGCATCGATAGATTGCAAAATTCTATTAAAAAACCTCGAAATTCGGACAAAGGTTACTATGGAGTACGTATCCATACTGATCTCTTTGAATGTACAACAAAACAACTGTCGTTGTTTTTGCTATCATTTGGTTGCAATTTGAGTTGCACTGCACTATATGCTGCCGCTCTCAACTTTGAATTAAGAATATCGGAGAATTGGTTGTTTCTGTTTAGAATAATGAATACGACAGAAAGAATATTGAAATTTTAGTTACCTTACTCCTTTACTAGTTTCCCCAGTTTGACATAAATGAAGCCTTAGTTCCTTTAGATGAGATCCAAATTTAATCGCACGAGCTGCCATTGGTCTTTATTTTTTCACTCAAATTTCAGACGTTTTTCTTAATTTCCAAATTTAATCCTCAAGATGAACTTTCAATTCAAAAAGTTTTCAAGAAAGAAATGATAATATGATAAGAATGTAAGGAACATAACCTTGTTCGCCACAGAGATGATAAATAGGAGCACCACTAAGCAATACTGTTGCCATGGTATGATTGGTTTGCTTTATTCTGTAAGGTTTGGAACCAATGAGATTACGATTTGGTCCCGGCGCAAGTGCTGCTTTCCGCAACACGTCGTTCAAAATGGCCACTTTTTAAATTAAATGTTAGCAAATTCTCCTCCTCTAATGATTTCGCTGTGAGCTTGTAATATGTTTACCAACGTTCGTCTTTTTCCTCGTGCGTTCTTGATATCGTCAAACTCGCAAAACATTTTTAATTTTTAAATTTCATGGCCTTTTGCGCCTTGGTATTCAAGTGCCTTTAATTTTTTAAATGTTTCCATCTACTTTTGCTCTTTAAAATACTTATTGCCAGTTTTGAAACATGGATGAACAATCGTTGCAGTACATTCATGTCCTCTGATTTTTCAGTAAAAACTAGGATTTATCGAGTGCGTACCTTGCCCATTGTGAATCGGATGTGAAAAAATTTTGTCGAGTGTAGACGTAATTTCCCCCATTCCCCCTGTGCTGTTCATTCATCAAAATTGAGCCCAAAATTTGAGAATGGAGTCAATTGACCGGATTGTTTAGTGAAGTGATCAGAGATAACCTCCAAATTTACTACTGATTGTTCGAAGGTCAGCTTTTTTACGGATTTCTCGTGGCGAGTTTAAAAATGGTGTACCATGGCTTACGTGAATGTTGCAGAATGGAAACCAGACCAAGTGACTGATTGGTTAAAAGGTAATTATTAATCTTCTCTCTTACTATCCGCATCCCTACAATCTGCACTCTCATCTACTTCACAGTAGCGAAGTCTGGAAGGCTCCGATCCGATGCACATCAGATGCCAAACTGAAAGTCTTTGGAGGTATAACCATTTTTTTCTTTCATATTTATGAACGAACAATCTATCTCTATTTGACGAATCCTCATTTATTGATAAGATTTGGCTAAATGGTTGGTATGTCTGACCTGATCTGAGCCTTCTCTCCAACTGTCAAAAGGTACGATTGCTATTCTTTTTGAGACAACCATCAATGCAAGTTATCTGTGGCACCGCACCCCACACATTGTCACTCATTTGAGGGGACGAGAAACAAAGGCAGAACCATGTGGAGCAGACAAGCAAAGCTTTGTTTTCTGTATTGTGTAGTTCGGCAATCCACGAAGTAAGTGTTTGGCAGAATCTATGAGAAAGCGTTTTTTTTAAAGCCCAACAGCACAGCTGATGCTCAACTGATTTCTTCAACCGATTTGCAATGCAGGTACAGTAATTCTCTGTGACACACCGGGCGGATTTTGGACCTACGGCCAATAGCCGAAGGTGTCCGTCAATTCTCTGCCACATGAAACACTGATTCAAAACCTAACCTAACTCCACAGTAATATCAACCAGATGATTAGGAAGGAATACTTAGTTGCTCTGGCAATCTAGTCCGTTGTGTAGATATTTCACCTCTTTCATAAAGGTAGATCATGTGCATCATATATTGAGACAAACAGCAATCTCTAATTAGCTCTGAGCTTGCACCACTCAACAGGTTAATACATGCAGTCAGATGGCCCCACTGATGACTGGTGGTATAAACAATACGTTGACGCCTGTCTCAACATACGATGCATAAGCTCTAACCTCAATGTTCCCCGAGAAAGTCTGAACAGATTTATTCTGACAGTCGCAATGGTGGCTCTAATGCTCGAGAACAGCAACTAGTATTAGCTGTGTTACTTGTAGGTGTTCTACATGTAATTCTGAGTTGAGGTTAGCATTTTAGGGGAAAATTTGAACCTCTAGAGGACAAGGTTGCATTTACGGTTCCTCTAAAACAACCTTGTCAGGTACTTACCATTCATTATAGCCTAATCTGAGGCTATAGTTTTCTCAAACAGTAGTTGGTGGATCTTTATCAGTAGTTCCACAGACTTGTCTTTCAAATCTTCCAACATTTAATTGTCATTTTTTATTTTTTTTCTGTAGGATTAGACGACGTACTTCTGCCATATCTACATTCATTTTTGAAGAATGAAATCAATGGTCAATACCTTCTCAATATCCAACATGATGAGCTTGAAAAGTTGGGTATCTTCAAATTAGGACACCAGGAGATTATTTTGGAAGCTGTTGAGCAGCTTCGCAATTTTGTAAGTCCTATCATCTATGTAAGTAGAGGTTCAGAAATGTTTGACCACGCAACCGGCAGGTCGCGCAGTCGGCTCCATGCAAAAATAGGAAAAGTATGGATAATAGGGGAAGCCTGCAAAGATTAGTTAAAGAATTGTATCTTCTCTGCAAAATTGAGAGGAAAATCAGTGGTTGTTTACTTGATGTACCTAAGTAGTTTCCACCTGTAAATTTTTCATGTATAACAATTTTCGAAAGAAAAAACAAAACTCTTTGTTATTCTGGGTATTTTAAGTAAAGATGAAGATGCATGATTTTTACAATACTGGAATTGTTTTGGTTCCCCCTGTTCAATGCAATTCAATTGCAACTGTAGCGTAGGAAAGAAAATGTTGGTATTTATTCTCAAAAGAAAATTTTAGCCCAAGTCTAATTTAAATTTTATCGGTATTAACTTCCTTTTTCTATTTTTCAGCACTATGATTTAGATCGAGAAAACTTACAGTTACTAGCTTTACGCCTTTCGTGTGCAGCTCATAGCCTCCACAATGAACTCAATCGAACACAGCCAAACTCCACGCTACTCTCAACTCAAACTCTTGCAGATGTCGCCAACATTGTTACTACAATCAAGCCACTGGTGTGTTGGCTTGACAGGTACGGTTCCTAAATATCAATATATCATCTAAGAACTATCTAAAGGAATTATATTTTAATTTAAAAAATGACTATGAATTCTTCATTGAATCATGCAGTTTAAATCACTTCTGTTGTTAACTTTATCGGCCATACTTGATCGAACTTTGAAATTTTTGTAAAACTTTTTCTTACCGATTTTTCTTTTTTTTTCTTTCGATTTTTAGAAAAATCGGTAAGAAAAAGTTTTACAAAAATTTCAAAGTTTGATGCAGTTTTAAAACAGGCCACCCCATTTCTTATCGAAACAGTCTTTTTGACCAATCCCACATAACTCATATTATTGTTAGATCCTTCTCATTTCCCCTGAACAAATGAATTCAGAGTCTAGAATCACTTGTACATATGTTGGGGGAAGGTGATAAGAATAGTTGAGCTTGATAGAAAAGAGGTATAGAAGAAAAAAATAGCATATTTAGCGCAATGCAATACTGTATGTTCAAAGTAACAGATTAAATAAGTTCAGTTTCCAAGCACGCTTAGAACTAACAATCCTCAAAATTTTGCAGACCACCATTCAGCGGTCAGGTAGCATATATCAACCGAAAATCAGAACTACTCAAACTGAGTTTAGAAATGGCAACCAGTGGGCAGCGGGATCGATTTGCTGACAATCTGACAGAAAATATTCGCTCCAGCTGTCAGAAACTGGCAGTTATCGCCGATCAGATCATTCAAGATATCCATGATCCTCTAATCCTCCAGCCTGCATCTTTAGATCTCGTCACTGTCAAAAAACGACCCGGAGATCATTTGGTGAGTTCTTTCAATGGTGGTATCTCGAAAATTCTGCAGTCAATTGGACTGGCAGGGTGGCGAAAAGTAGTTCGTTTTGTTTTTTGTCTAAGTAGATGGATTTTTAGGAGTTTTTTAAAGAACAACCAGGGCCCTTGGAAATGGCATTGTAGGGGTCCAATGATTTCATATGAGGAAACTTCAGTCCACACTCTGATCAAAATCTAGAGGGCACACTATGTTACCTCCCTTTATTACTTATTGTTTATTAGAGCGTTTTTTAAGTAAATCCATTTTTTCAAACCCTGAGCATCTATTTTTACAATAATTAGGATTTACTAATCATCTCTTGTTCAAAAGATGGTTCCCCCTCTATTTCCACTGAACAGTTCGGTATTAAACATCTGTAAGGAGTGTAGTAAAGAATTACAAGGAAAAAGGAGGCCCCCATAAGCATGATCATTGTGTATAAGATTGACCAGATATTTTTTATCTTTCTCTGCTTCTGGTGGTTCTTTTTTCTTCAATTCTTCGCAATACACCTGATGGACGTTCAGGATCCCTTTTTATCCTTTCACTGGAAGTAGAGTAGCAACCATGTCATGAACAATGCTCACACATTAATTTTCTTTATAAAGGCAGCAATGAGTAACAAAACTTGGTAGAAAAGAAGTTATAAGGACTTAAAAAAATCTACACTTTTGACTTTGAGAATCAAACTCACATGTTAAACGATGAAAGGCAAGTTCAACCTTGTGCTGCAGTCCACTCAGCCAGTATGTTGTCACAGCTGATTACTACTAAAGTTCGTGTTCGAGCAGTAGCCATTTGCTCATTAAAAATTCACCAAGCCTCTACTAAGGCTCAGTAATGGGAATAGTTGTACCCAATGTTTTGGTTCACCAATTACCACATTTTTCAAAATTATCATCAAAACTGGAGGTGGACATGAGGGCTCCTCTCAGTGTCTGTCGATCTAACGATACAAAAATGCAAAATAATCATTCAAAGTCTTCATCGAGCGAATTCTCCATTGCAATCTGCTCCTCCATCTCTGTTTACTTCTCAAGAGCTCAAAGAAGATAGGACAAAAAAAAAACTGATAAGAAGAAGGAAACACAAAGAGGATAAAAACGAAAGCAGAGTGGACTGTTATCACTTCCTGTTTCCTCATAATTTCCTCTGTTTATTTCTAGATTACCAGACATCTGGTCTTTGTGTTCATTCCCTCACATCTGCTTCCATTGTTTTCTTTTTTTTCTCTTACATTTCTACATTGAATGTGTCAGTAAGTTTCCTAATAATATTTTTTGCAACTCCTCATATTTTTTCCTATGAAAAGTATACTCCGCCAGTTTTTTTTTTTTTCATTTTTTATATTTTAGTCGTTGATAAAAGAGAGAAAGGAGAAATAAATTTATTTTTATTTGTAGCCAACTGCTTTTTTTGGCTTTCCCCGTTTTGTCACATTAATTTTTGCTTCTTTTTTAATTTTTTTTTTTTAATGAACTCATTCTCAGCTTGAATCTGACCTTAAAAGTTGCAGGCTCATCAGAATTGCACACTTTAAGCCTTATATTCAAACACCCCACCCCCCCCCCCCCCAAATAATGACCCGCTCTTGAAATATCATAGTGCCTAATACTATACCAGCACTTTCAGCTCTGTATGTAACTTTGTCACCTCCAATATCACTCCCGGTTTTTGGTTTCTTTGTAGTGTTAAAACCGTTGAAATCAGTGCTTTTCCAATGGGTTGGGCACGTTTTTAAGTGTCATGTATGTCTCAGAAAGTCCATGATGCAGATGTGCAGCATCGCATGTTAAATCTGCAAATGGCTCTATTTCCGTTCCTCGTATTTGGATTAGTTTTTATTTTTCACAACTCTGTGTCAGGCGTTTTGAATGTAACTTACAATTGGTCGTACCTACAAACAATGAATAAATAATAATTACTGCTGAGGAATGTGCCTTTTGGTCCTTGAAGCCATCCTCATGTGTTCATCGTACTTTTTCTTTCTTAATTCAGAAGAAATAATTGTGTGTTCCCTTTTTCAGGGTTTTTATATTGTACCATCATTTCATGGAATCCATCAAATCGGAGAGTTGAAGTGCAACAGTGCTGCTCATCAGTGTGGTAAAATAGAATGCGGCGATGAAATTGTCCAAATCAACTATCAGACTGTGGTAAGTATTTTACATTCTGATACTAAAATGAATCATCCACATTCTTTTGGTTACTTTTCCAGCACATCATTTTCTAAAGCATAACAGCTAATACTTTAATGCCAAATTTTCAGAAAATATTTTTAATGACTGGAAAAAGGAGTTTGTAATATCGCGAAGTGAGGTCCATCTAATTTCACTATCGCCTCTTTTTCTCAAGGTGAAAATTAAGTACGTAGGCTATGCGGCAATTTTATTGATCATATTTTTCTCAATTAGAACTGCAGGTCAACTATTTCGTTGAAAAAAAAAAGTATTTCAATTAGGAATTAAATTATCAAGAGCAAGAAAAAATTGCAGCTCTTCAATGAGTCTTCATACTTTCCTAAGAAATTAAATTAATCAGTATATTCTAAAGATCATCCTCGCTATTATGATGTGAAAATTCCCTGAAAATAGTCTTCTTAATCTTTGAAATTTCAAAAAACTTGGAGGCGCTGTTCTCTACCTAGTTACAAAACAGTTCGTTCTTTAAGAAAGTTTTTTCCTTCAAGTTTTATAGTTTTCCTCAGATTGCTGAGTGTCAGCCAAGACCACCTTATCAAAATTGATAAAGCATTTTTGCTGTGCCAACCAAGAATTTTTTTATTTTTTTTTTACGAGTTTTAATTGTTTCAGGTGGGCTGGCAGGTGAAGCAGGTTATGGTTTTATTCGAAGAATCCTCTTCCGATGTGTTTTTAACATTGAAGAAGCGGCCACGTCACACCAAAGTTTTCGGACAGATCTATATGAAGCCCTACCGGTTACCAAGCAAAAAGCACTCTGTTTCCTACACATCAAGATGGCATGATAGTCTACCTTCTCCACGTCCTGAACTTTTATCTATCCCTCACTTTACGTTACCACTTCCAACGTAAGATTTTTGCATCATAGAAAATTTCTTCCGATAGTTTTGAATGATGAATTTTTGAGGTGATGTTGTTGAATTGCCTACTTTCATGGAGGTCAATAATCGAATCATTAAATTTTTGTGAACCTCAAATCAGTAAAATCAAAATTGATTCCCTGCTTTCGCTTCAAAAAATTTGCCTGAATATAAAAATGGACAGGTAGTTTTTTGGTAAAAGGAAGTAAAAAACAGCAAAAAATTTTCGGTGTAGGTAAACTCTAACTGGCTGCAGATTTTAGCGAGCTCTTAAATTTTCCGTTACATAAATCTGGCTCAATCGGGCCTAAGGATTATCTTTTTATCTTATCTGAAAATGGCCAATATTTGATTAAATCATTAAAAAGGGTCCATATATTCTGAAACTTGGCTTCTTGGTGCTTGTGTTCTTCTCCCCAAGGAAACGTATATAAGCAAAAAATTTGAAAACAGTGAGCTCATCTAGAAATGATCACCGTCTGATAGATTATAAATCACCAGCAGGGCATGAATCACTGGCTATCGATATTATCCCATTTGAAGCTTTTGTAAGGAATCAATTATCAAAGTGTTTTTTGCGTTGATCGATCCTTTTACATATGTTTAGATGACAGATCAATCATTAATTGCAAAACACAACCTACCATTGCTATGAATCATCAAAATCAGTCTGGACTGATTACCATCGTAACCATGATGAGTAGCACAGAATATTTAGGAGTCTGAAACTCACAGTAATAATAATTGCCCTTGACTTAGTTATTTCCAATGTTTTTCTATGTTTCTTTACAGAATGATGAAACTGAGTCATAACTATTACCAGTATGTAAAAATTAATGATGTAATTAACTTGGTCAACAGGTATAACGAAACGGAGCAAACACTCTCTGATGAAGGCAAAGACGAATCAACAAGTAGCAGTGATGAGGACATCGGCCATGCATCACCAACAAGCATGCGACTCTATCTGCCCAAACCGCGAGTACCAGCGCAACGCAGAGCCACCATCACTGGAGCAAGTCCTATTAGTAAACGCCCTCCAGTCAATTTAGATGAGGTGAAGAAATTTCTATGGCTCGGTGATTTCTCACCATACAATATAGTTAGAGCACCATTTTACTGGACGTTTTAAGTGAAAGGTGGTTTGGAAAAATAATCAAATACCCATTTTTGGCTATTTTGAGTTATAAGTGTCACAACAGAGCCCCTCTCACATGGACCAAAAGGATAACAAACTACTGTAAGCACTAGTATGTGTGTTTTCAAGAGCCTACAGCTTGTTTTCCCTTCAGCACATGCTTAGAAAGGCTCTTTATGAAAGTAGTGAGGCTATTAACTCGAATTTGCCAGAAGAGGATTTTGTTCATTTTCATCGACCATCACATCAATAGTCAAGGTCATTAGAAATGTTATTACACATTCTTAAGTACATAAGTATTAAGTTAAGTTACATAAGTATTTCTGAACCAAGGAATTATGATGGAGTTCACTTTTATTTTCTTTTTTTTACTCTGATGAATTTTAAGAGAAAAATTTCAACTTGAATCCAGATATGAGTAATGGGTCAGTTGCACTGGTCACAGAATCGTTTTTTGATGCTTGGCTCTTGTACATTAGCTGAAAATAATAAGATCTGTCCAAACCGTAACTTTCTACGATCAATATTAACTAAGATATCGCCCTTCGAAAAGTCAGGTTTTTGGCGTCATGCACCGCAGCAATGACACCCTTGGTTTCTTCCTCTTTTGTTTGATCAGTGATGCAGAGGGTGCAATGCAAAACTTCAACAACGTTAAATGTAAACAAACTCAAAAAACAGACGGATTCGCACTTGAAAGATCTTCTTATCAGGAGATAATGCACTCGCCGCGAAGAGATTAGGCGGTCAGTCAATTTACCTCGTTTCTTCATGTTCAATGTCGTTGAAGTTTCGTGTTGCGCCCTCTGCATTACTGATCGAGCAATAAAGAAAGAAACCAAGGGTATCACTGCTGTGGTGGATGACGTCAAAACCTGACTTTTCAAAGGGCAATATCTCAGATAATATTGAACGTAGAAAGTTGCGGTTTGGACAGATCTTCTTATTTTCAGCTAATCTTCAAGAACCAAGGATCAAAACACGATTCTGTTACTAGCACAACTAACCCACTTTGTAAATTTGATCAGAAAAACTTCTTGCAGTATTAAGCACCTCTGCCGTAACGACATATACCTTTACCATCTTTCCTCTTCAGACCTTCCTGTTAACTTTCTTAGATGCGAGTTTTGAAGAGTTTGAGTCTTTAAAGAATTTGACTGAAAAAACTTAAAAATGTTATCACATCTGAATGCGTCCTAATATTAGGTATAGACCTGTGATATGTTTTTTTTAGTTCTTATAAAATATTTCTCAACTTCTCAGAGAATCCGAAATATGTACAAGCCCCTCTATTTTTTGATAAAGGTATACTTTCTTTCTATTTTGTGTGCAATGCATCTTTTTTTAGGAAGTGAAGATCCTTATCTCTAAATTGTTTCATTGACAACAGTAAGAACAAGAGTTCCAAGTTTTTCCAAATAGATAAAGTAGAAAGATTGTCGTAATATTTTGTTTATTCTCTCTGAAATTTTAGAGTGCTCAGTGTTCTGTCTGTTTTGTATTGTTCCAGCTTTGGCATGAATTAAAATTTGTTCGTCAGTGGCGGAGCACAAGTGAAGAAAACAAAAAGTTCAACTCTGAAACCCTTCTACGTTGTTCGATGGATTCGTCACTCCCAAATCGTCATCCAGATGTTCCGCCCAAGTGTAGTAGCGCTCAGTGCCTCACATCATCGGGCAATTACGACAGTCACTATGAAAAGGAGAACAAATTCATCGAAAATACAAGTCCACTGGAGCGTGAGAGAGCATCCTCGAACAGTCGCTTGCCCGAAGATTGCAAGTTTGCCTCACTAAAAGAACGCATTGAGATGTTCTCTAAAGCTGATAGTAACAATCCTAAACCTAAAATCCCACCTAAAACTTTTAAACTTAATCAAATCAACAAATTCAACAATGTAGAGAATACAAACTCTTCAATCAGTAAAGTTAAACAACGCGGCAAGTTGGACAAAAGCTACAGTACCCCTGCATACGATCTGAACGCAATCGATGCTGGAATAGATTTAAACAGCAAATCTGAAAAAGAATTCCATCCGCCAACAGCCAAATTAGAAAAAGTAGATAGCTCAACAACAACGGTCAAAGTAGACAACCGACACCCAGTGCCGGCAGCCAGGACAATAAAATTAGAGAATTTGAATCTGGCTGGAGAAAGGCAAGCAAAAGTCGACAATATTAATACTAGCAAGGTAAAAAAGTTTGAAAAAATTGACAATCGGAGTGACAATGAGACAAAGGTAGAAAATGTTTGTCCAGCAACGACAACAAATGATAAAGTTGACAATATCAATGTATTGACTATCCAAGGAATTGAAAAAGTAGTTAACTGCAATGAGTCAAAAAATCTTACTGAAGATTCCGTCTCAAATATTAATAGGCTCAACTCATCCATATCAAAAGACATGCCCACCTCAAATATCAATATAATGGACCCTTTTAATCTTCTTAATAGTTTTCAGTCAGACACTTCCAATAATTTAGAGCGGATAAAACCTCCAGAAGCTCCGCCAAGAACAGAACTTTCCAATAACACAACGAACATTAACATACAAAGTGCCACTGAGCTGTTAGATAACGAATCGCAGCTACTTAATTCAGTAAATATTAGTAGCAAGTGCAATACTAGTGATAAAAATGAGGAAAATAATATCCTGAACAACAATTTTAATAATAATGTGAACTTCAACGCCCCCAGCAATATCCAAAGCAATAATGAGAACCACAGCAATAATCTAAGTCAGTTTGTAGAAATGGAATCGGCAAAATCGGAGCATGGACAGATGGTGAACACAATAAATAATCACTTGTTGAAACAAGACGAAGAGAAAAGCAGAAATACCCTGCATACAGCCTCAGATGATATAGATATGGATAGAACAAAAAAAATCAACGAGATTCTTGAAACAATCAGTAGTTCGCTGACTCAGCATGAACATTCATCAGTTGTGAAGGAACCAGTAGTTGCGCCTAGCCCATCAGAGAGGTATTTAACGAAGCCTAAAGTTGAAGATCTGTATTACTACTGTTCCACGTTACGAGATCCAGCTAAGCAACCCAATTACCTGTCGAATGAAGACTTGGTGCCCTTGTCAACAATCCTTAATAATCCACAACGAACCGAACGGGTGGATTGTTCGTCTCCCAGTCGTTCTAATTCGCCTTATGAAAGATTAGTAATCAATCAAAGGAGTAGTGAACATAACGCAAGGAGTCTTCTCGATTTGGATAGTGAGTGTTACGCCAAAAGCTCATTAGAACGCTCGCCGCAGCACTCTCCTGAGATCAGAACGGCAACTCCAACCTCGGTAAGATCTAGTAGTAGTCAAGGCAAGAGTTCAGTAGAAGACAATGCTGAGGTTTATGTTAGGCATACTCTGCGGAACTCCCCGGAAATCAGAGGAGGTAGATTGGAGATCAGTCAAGGTTACGGGGGTTTGCGGGGTTGTTATGACAAGCCTCTTCTTGAGCTGGAAACTGATATTTACGGCAAGAACTCGCTGGAACGGAGAGCCCACAACTCTCCAGAAATAAGGATCACTACGCCAACGTCTGTCAAATCGGACTTTGTTGACTTTGACAATGTGTCTCTTACAAGTGTAGCTTCTTCACCGGCTCCTGCAACGTTCCCGCGCCACCGAACAGACAAGAAGCCGTTGACACCTCCTCCTAGGCCAGCCAAACCGGTGGCAGAGACAAAAGGTGGCTGCTATCGTGCCATGATGGTCGCCAAATCGATGGGAAAAAGCGCTTCGCTGAAAGTGACAGCTAGTCCAAGACTCCTCCGGAAAAAGAATCCTCTCCTGAACAGTTAGTATTTTTTACCACCTCTCTAACTCTATTTCCATTCTTAAGTTTCATTTGTAACTCTTCAATCGCTTATTAAATATATACATTTTAGAGCACATATGCATAATTATTTTAAACGATAGGCTGTAATCTTTTGAACTGAGTGTGACCATCTACAGAAAAAGAAATTTTAATGTTGTAAAGCTGAAAATTGTGTTAGTGGTACCACAGCCTGAATAATATTTTTGAACATTTTAGCGTCAAAAACATAAGAAAAAACTATTCAGAATCGGAATTACTAGAGCTTGGAGTTCATAGCTCAATAAAGTCATTTTGAAGGGAAAAAAGTTAAGTTTCCTCTCATTAAATTTACAAAATGGCTTCAGTGTTTCATTACGTCTGAATTCATAATTTTACTTAAATCCTTATTTTTGTGTTTGCTATGTTTATTCAGAACGGAGGAATATCAGTGTCAAAGAGCTAGGTCAATGCGAGTGTCAGGGTTGGTTATCTCAAAGAGCCCGTGGCGGTGCTGGCGCTCAGTGGAATAAAGGATGGTTTGTGCTGAAAGGGACTTCATTCCTCGGATTCAACTCAAATGATGTAAGTGATTTTGATTCTTTTTCCTTGAATATGTCAACATTTGCTCGGTATTTTTTCTTTTTTTAAGGGTAGTGCCCCCATTTCTTTGAAAGGAGAGTTTTTTTTTGGAGCATTATGCTTATTCAGTTATTCCTGAAACAAGCCCATTAATCTTAAAATTATCTTCAAGTATTTTGTAATTTCTTTTTGCCAACTTTTTTTAATCCCCTTCCCATCTGTAAGGTACCTGAAAGACAACCTCTCACTCTTTTCTTAGGTATTACGTAAGACAGGCCTGATCTCCCATCCCCTACAAATTTCTCAGAAAATAGAGGAAATTAGAAGAAACCAATAAAATAGCTGGAAATAAAATAATTTTTTATAGAGTGGGATTCCTACGTAAGATTGGACTCAAACCCTTTCTTCTTATGCGATCCACTAAGGCAAGCAAAACCTTCCTCCTCCCTCCCAAAGTAACGTATATAACATTTGGACGGCTCCAAGTTTCTGGAAAAATGAATCTGTTTTGTAATTTGTTTTTGACTTTCTGTACCCCTCTGCATTCCGTTTTTGCAAAATTAGCGATTGAAGTTTACACTTATTTGTTTCTCCTCAGTCCCACAAAGCACGCATTATGATATTTCTTCCTGGTTTCACCGCATCCGTTGCAGAGGAAGTCAAGTCCCGCAAATTTGCGTTTAAAGTTTACCATGCTGGCACAACATTCTACTTTGCTGCAGACTCAAGTACAGATCTAGCCGTATGGCTGGATGCAATCACAGCGTCCACCATAGCAAATGATATCCACACTGAGAGTAAGTTTCCTCATCGATTCGTGATTCTGCTGTAGAGTCAGTAAGCATCATTTGTTTGAGTATTTGGACGGGCTCATCACTTTAAAATTAGTCTAAATTGAATTGTGAATCATTTTTAAAAGCTCTAGCCAATTAAAGTATTTTCATTATCATACCTGATGCATCTTCAGATAATCTGCACTAAGATTATTGTCTGCTGCAGAAAAAGCCCACTCATAGTAGCACAGCATATGCTGCAAAAATTTCTACAAATAATCTGCACCAAGATTTTTAACTATAAAACAAAAGAAGATTTTTGACCACGCAAAATCGAAAAAAAATTTTTGTTTATCTGTAGGCGTCTATAGTATGTCATCTACTAACTTCAGAAACCATTCATTTCGAATACTAATAGTATGAATCAAATTACTAATTATGATTTAAAATTTTAACCCAATGTATTGTGAGCACTAAAAAGCTTTACTATGAAAATCTGAAAACCAGTATCGTTACTTCAATGGGAATTTTTCTGTATCATAAAAAAAATTGAATTACCACCTTAAGTCTCATTTTGTCTGACTTCATATCTTGTCCTCATAATAAATAGCAATCTAAGTGGCAAATTATCAAACCTATTCTATTAACTCCCTATTATCATATTCGTTTCTTCCAATCTAAGAAGTTTCGAGGTTTAATTCAAGATTTTACCTCTCTGCTGATTTTACATCATGAAACTTTTTTTGACTGATGTACTTCTTGGTTCTGTTTCAGCTGTGATTTATAGTGAAACAGATGGTGAAGAGGAAGAATCACAGTCAGAGCAAGAATCGTGCTTTCCGAGCCCTAAAATGAAGAAATTCTCCGGCTTGTTTTCAAGTGACACCCCCGGGAAAAGGTAAGCCATTCCTGAGTATTTATTGGCGTATACTGTTGAAATATCTGAAAGGGCATTTTTTTGAAATGACTGGAAATTTGAAAATGATTGAAACTTTAAATCTGGAAAAACGTTTTTCCAGCCTGCATCTACATATTGCCAAAGAATTTGCTAAATGAATGAGGAATTTTTATTTTTGCTACAAACTGAGGAGGAAAATCTACCCTCTCCTTCATTAAATTCTAAATGAAAGAGAGAGGAAATTCAATCATGATTCTTGACTTTTATGAGAAGTCCGTCTCTGAAGGTATCAGAAAATGAAATAATTCAAGAATTCAAGACACTAATGTTTAAGTACTATAATTATTCACTAAAGTTGCATATTAAATTCCTCTCCTCCAAGAAGCTGTTTGCTTCCCAGACTAGATCTGAGAAATTTTTTAAAAGAGGAGCAAAGAGATTAAACCCACCCCGATTCGCACACTTTGCATTAATATTATCCCTTTCTTGTATAGGCCTTGACATTCTGTAATTTTGTTGCAGCTCTGAATTCCAAAAAAAGTTTGGCTCGCTGAAAAAATTGGGATCTCGCAATAAAGCGGCACAGGCAGAAGAAGGGCCAAGCAGTGAAAGTCTTGACCGCAAATACTTGAAATTCCTCGGTCCAAACAACGTACCAACGCCAACAGCGCAATTTCGCTCCTATCGGCGAGTTCCACCCTCACCACCCGCCTCGACCAGTCAACGGCGGAAAGACAAAAGCCACCATTGTAGTGCAGAGAGTGTACTTGCACACCCAGACAAGAGGTACAACCCCTGTTTCTTTTCTTTAATCCTGGAGAAGTTGTCAGTTCAGCTATAAAAAATGAAATTTCTCGAAGGCTTTCGAAGGCTTGGGGAAAACCAGGAAATTTAAGGAAATTTTAAATAGTCAATGAAGACCTTGGAATGTGAGGGAAAATGCTAAAAGTGTCAGGGAAAAATTTTTAGGTCACCTTTATTTGCTTCCTAGAATGGGCTTGACGTTTCGATCAACAAATTTTGCCTAAAAACTATTTCAAGGTTATATCTTTTTAACCATCTGGCACGAATTCAATTGACAGGAAATTTCACCAAAATTTGTCAGGGTATTTCATTTTCTAACTTGCTGTGGTAACCTTGTAATCGTATTTGATTATTTATGTGCCACATCTTTTCTCTGCATCTTGTAAGCAGCATCTGCGAGAAATTTGTTGCAATGGACCACTGGATAGGAGGGTAACAATTGAAGCATCAAAACATCTAAACTTACCTTTAAAATATTCCGAGTCAGATTTTAATGTCTTTTGTTTGTATCAAAACATTGCCTGACACAGTGTTGTGGGTACTTTTTCCTTGGCGCTGCAGAACACCCCCCCCCCCCCCTTCAAAAAAAAATCTGAATACGAAAGTTCAGTAGTGCATTCTTTTGCTAGGGCTGTGCCAATCGTGAACTGTAAGATTACACCCGGCTCTAATGATGGCTGATCTTGCAGGAGTGTCCAATGCAAGCAACTGCATCCTAATTAAAAGAACCAGTGCAGCGTGGCGCTCAAGGAACCCCTCAATGCCGGTTGATGCGATCAGCAGGGCAGGCAACAAGTCCATATGAGTCAGTCTCTTGTGAGAAAGAACTACAGACAACCTCTGTCAAATCAACAATTGAACAGAAAATTATCCTGTTCTAAATAATTAGAATGGAATTCCATGAAAAACTTCCCGCCTTCTTTGATTCACATTACTTGAAAACTTGTCAACAGTAAGTCCTCAATCTGAGAAAATTACCTCACAATGGAGTACATTCAAAACTGTTCAGTGCTCGAATTGACATTAGTATTTTAAGTTTGTGGTTTTGGCAAGCGGGAAGTTCATTGTGACTTCTTTCAATGTGCCCCTTTTGTTTTGGACAAAATTTTGTTATTGAGGATATTTTATACAAATGATTTTTGATGTAATATATGTATAAATGTTTATTTGAATAGTACGAAATCTTGATGTTTTCATATTTTTTATTTCAGCCTAAGCGAAAGGTGTAGTTCTCCAGTAAACATGAATTTGCCACCAGATATGGGTGACTATCGGCTGGCATCCTTGGCTCGAGCAACAAGGGACACGCAACAGAGGTCAGAACTTTCTGCAAATTGTCATATTCTTTCATGTAAAGTGGCTTCACTTATGGTTGCATTGTTATATTGTATGTGTAGCTTTTCACAAAGTCGATTATAGGAAATGGAAGTGTTTCCTATAAATAGCTGAAATTTGTACGATGCATTTACAACTCTTACGCTTTTGTATCTCAAAACTCTGCAAGCGCTGTTTTAGTGTCCTGTTCTAAAAATTTGACAAAATTCCTAGTTTTAGTCGTAATTTTTTTGGCTGTGTGGAGGATGAATCTTAAAGGTACGAGTCCACACCTAATAAGTTTACACACTTCTACACTGCAACAGAAGATCTTCTGATGTCATTTTAGCATGAAAAGTTAATGCAAGAATCAAGACGGCGGATCTGCTGTCACAATCTAAAAGTGCGTAAACTTATTTGGCGTGGACTCTAACTATGCCTGAATAGCATCTAAGTCTGCAAATATTCGGACAAATAGTAATAATACTATTTTAAGAGCTGTAAAACCCGGCTCCGTGTCCTAACTTTAAATTTTTTTTTCAGAATAAAAAAAATGCTACCCATCTCTTTTATTCATCAAAGAGAAAACTAAGGGGACTTTAAATTTTCCAAGTCTCATAATCAGACTTTCTAGCCATTTTCAAAGTGGATATAAAAACCCAAATTGGGCCCAAGAATTGTGTTCCAAGACCTCAATGTTTTTGATTTCCTCATTTTTGAGCAGGCGCATTGATCATGAAAACAACACAGGATTTGTTACGCTTGAAGCATTTATGCTAGCGCGACAAGAGGAAGAACGACGCCAGCAACAAGAATTTTCAAGGCCAGCAACCTCATCGACACTGCTACCTTTGCCGCCACAAATTGCCCCCAGAACTGCAGGTAACTTTTTTTTGTGGTTTCATGACTCGATACAGGAATAGTCTTTCAGAATATTTCAAGTCTATACTAAATCTGATGAATTTGGAGCTTTGATATGAGCAGGGGTTTCCTCCAACATCTATAAAAATATCTTAGAAATTAACAAATCACCGTTTTCAGGCTATATGTACAATATTCAATTAATCCTAGTATTCCATTTTACAAAGTCCTACAACTTCAAAGTTCACTCTTTTGTATTCAGTCTTTAATCCAATAATCAATTGATTCTACTTCAGATGAATCAAATCGTTCATTCAAATCAAGTTCAATTGGTTTCTGCTAAAAGTGTAATCATTTAAGTCACAATCATTGGAAATAAAATAATCACAATAGATACCTATGTATTTTTGAACTTATTTATTTGTAGGAAGTTTATCTGTTCTGTAACATCGTAAAAATCAGTAAAAGCGTAAAAAATCTAATCTTGAGTTACGGATGGAATAAGTTCTCGAATCCATAAAATAAGATGTGAGCCCATTTTTTCATTTTCAGCCAATGAATAAAGAAATTTTTAAAAACATCAAATTGCACTTTAATCCAACAATTCTGAACTCGGAAAATGGCTTGTTTAAAATTAAAGTTGCTTTTTGTCAAAGCTAACAAAGTTTCAACGGCAAACTCCGAACCATCATAACTCTGATGGGGTTTTGAAATTTTTGGGCATCTTTCACACATAAATGTCTGTGAGACTTAATATCCCAATTTTCAGTTCCTCTCTGGACAACATTTTGCAATAAAAAACTACCATTTCTGGCTCATTTCAATAACAGCATATTTGTCAACAAATTCCCTGTGTAGATTGGTGCAAAATTTAGTGCAACTAAGGTCTCTTTTCGACTTGAAATACATTGAGTTCACTCTTCATCTTTTCCAGATTTAGACAACTTTTCAGACGACAGGTATCGTTGCAACAGGAATGCACCGTCATCGTCTGCAAGGCCAAGATACACTCCACAACCTACGAGAGAATACAGGGGTGGCTCCCCAGAAAAGTTCTGGATTGATTCCCTGAGACGCTCGGATTCTCGCCCCCAAGCTAGTGCTCACTCAACCAACACTGTTCCTGATCTCCGCACTAAACGGTTGAAAAAAGCAGCTAATTATCAACCTCCTCCAGTTTCACCACTCGATAATGCTTCCCCAGGTGTGTTTTTGGTTCGCCACCATTTCTAGTCACTTAAATAAATGCTATTTAACCCTTTATTGCACGATGATGCCATATGGCAACATTTGGTTTTTTATTTTTCTAAAATCAGGATGTAGATGATTTTCTGATGTGTTTGGTGATGCTGATCGGCACCGGTACAGCGGCCATGCATAAATTTTCCCCCACTCCCAATTCAGGGCTGCAAACTTTAAAAGAAACGCTCATTTGTCAGGTTTGTCGGTCTGAGGGTCACCGATGACGTCACCACTTTCGCTGGTCGATGGTTGGCTGCCCTGTGGTGTTGATGGGCTGGGAAAATTCATGCTGTAAGGTTGCTTTCTGTAGTTTTTCGATAGCCAATCAGAATCATTACAGCATTATTACGCAGTTTTATAGAGATCAAAAAGTAAATGTTGCCAATCGGCATCACCGAGCAACTAGGGGACAACTTTTGATTTTTTAGGTCATGTTTACTCAAGTTATCGTGCGCGCGAGTACATGCGTTAAACGCGCGTTTCAGTCAGTTTTATTAGTTTTTGCCAAGAAAATGCTGTGTTGAGTGCCTGAAACAATTGTTAAAGAGGAGGAGCGTTTGCGAATAGACGAAATCGTCAAGTGTCTTGGTGAAAATCCAGAGAAATCTGATGATTCAGACCTCTGATGTTCTTCCTGCTGATGTCCATCTGATGTTCTTTTTTCAACGAATAAATTTCATTTCTCTACATTATTTTTCACATTGAGGTCATTCTTTTCATTTTTTATACACCTAGGGTATTTAAACTTTAATTGATTTTTTTAAAACTAAATATTTTGGTCGGAAGTTGGGCCTAGGTCTAATTTTTTGGTACGCTTGGAAACGCAAGAGTATTTCCTCCCTGGAAAGCCGTAGCATTCAATTTTACCTACGATTTCTCATACTTTTTCTTTCTATTATCATTCTAAATTAATACTTCAATTTATTAGCTCAAAATTTTCCACTTCCAAGTCTTTCAATTTTTTTTTTGAAAATTCTCAAAGTTTTCGGTGATGCCGTTTGGCAACATTTGGTTTTGTGCCCATAAAAGGTCAAAAGGTCAAAATTTTCAAAAACGGCAAAAGACGTGTCCATTTTCCCCCATAACCTACCACATATATTTTTTTCATCAAAATCGGTGATCCAAAATTAATTCGTGCAACAAAGGGTTAAAGTAATGTAGAAAAATTTTGATGGAGCCATCATGGAGCATAAAATTTTGTTCCGAGTAAACATAGGACTGACATTGTATTGATCAGATGTTGATTCCTCTCTTCAGTTTGAATTATTTTTTACTCTGGAAGAAGAATTAACTTTTTTTTAATATGGAAGAGTATAAAGTTTGTATATTGTATGTTTGAAAAGATATGATAAAGATCAGTGGTACTTTAATCATGAATTCTTTTTTTGAGGACGAACTTTTGCTTTTAAGTGTGGACTTGATTTTGATTGGCATTTGTCAAATACTTCACAGGACCGAGTGACATGAGGTTTGCATTTGAAATGGCCCTGGACCAGTCTCAGTCTTGTCGCAAAAACTCGAAACAGTCTCAATCATCCTCAAAAACGCTGAAAAGTTTCTTCTCTCCGTCGAAAAGCGATCACTCTTCATCGCCTCAAAAAACGTTACTTGGTAAGTTGAAACACATTCCATTAAATTATATCTGTCCTGAAGTTTTTGTAAGAAGAAATTTCTTTGCAATACTAATTTTCAATTAACATCTCGGTATAATTAAAGACCAAAATTGATAGCCTTTTCAAGATTCTAGGCTGTATTTTTAATTTAAAAATTTAAAAGCAATCACTGGTAATAGTCTTTTAGACTAAGTTTCATCAGTATTAAAATTAAAACATGACTCCAATTTTCCAGGATCGCCAAGGTTGCATCGTGTTCTATTCCGTGAAAAGAAGGAAAGAGAGCCACCTGTTCCTCCTCCACGACCTCTACACACTCTTGCTGATTGGGCCAGCCGCACCAATCAGAGAGATCATCTAGCAGAGAACGATCTCAGTCTGGACAGTGTAAGTTTTAGCTTTTTATTAAATTATATCTATTCCTGATTGATCTTGATTTTTAGTCAATACTCCAACTCCAGTCAAAGATACAGTGTTTTACTCAATTTTTTTTTTTTAAATGATGAGCGGAAAAAAAATGATAGTTAGAAGTCTCCAACTCAAGAAACAGAGAGCTAAGGGAAAGCCCTATGGACTCCAAACCTGTCATATTCAGGGGTTAAAGCTGTCAAATGAAAATGAAAATCAATGCCCTCTGCTCCCACATTGATGTATTGATTATATTGAAATGCTTTTCTGCGCTTTAATAAGCCTAAAACTGGTTTTTTGGCTGAAAAAAGAGGTTTAAAGTTGAAGTTAAAAGAAAGATGTTTCTCAGTGGCGTATAGCTAATAACATCATATGACCAATTGTTTGAACCACCTTGAATCGGATGCCATATGGTTAAAAACCCCAGAAATTCGTTCTCGCGATTCGCTTAAATTTTTAAAAAGTCGTCTTTAAGCACTTGGACCAAGCTCAGAGGCATCATGGAGTTCCGTTGATTTTGAGTGTGTAATCGAGAATTTCGATTCGGCATTTGGCGCAAATTTCGACATATTACGCAAATTTTGGCGCGAATTCATCAGTTTACACCACGAATTCGCGAATTTTGACGTGATTTGCGCTGTTGCTGAAAATTCGCGGAAAAATTATGTTTATCGTATTCGGAGCCGATGATCATTCCAGTGGGCGGGACGCGGGAAATTCCGTGAAACTTAAGTTTCCATCGTTGACCAATCGTAGATTTGTGCTTTATTTCGCAGTAAACCACTGGTTCTACCAACTACGTTTTTCAAATTTGAAATAAGTGATGATAAGAAAACACTCATTTTTAGCAAGAATTTGGCAGTTACTAGGGAGAACTTTAGAATTTTTGAATTTTCAGTGAGAATTTTCAGTTTTTCAGCAAGAATCCGAGAAATGCGGTAAAATCTTAGCAAGAATTTGGCAGTTTTTAGGGAGAATTTTGGGATTTCTAGCCAGAATTTGGGTCATTAAAAATCACAAAAAAATGGGCTCTCTACTTATGATCGGTGTACAATTCAAATCATTTAAATTATCATGATCAAAGAGCATACGATAAATCAACATGATTAATATTCTCATTTATACATACTCTCTGGAAATGCATTTAGAAAAATTGTGTAACAGCCTCACTGAGCCTGTAGTCAAAAAGAAAATTTTGGAAATTTTATGCGAGAAGAAAGTTTGTGACCATCTAAAAAGATGGGCCCAAGTGTCTAAAACTGCAAACTTTAAAGAGAACCACTGCTCAGAGATCTTATATACATTTTGTTTTGCACATAAAATTGCTGAATTGTGTTGTAACCTAACCGCAATCATGATGGTTTGAAAATAACGTTGCTGAAAGTCAGTTTTGAGTTAGCGTTGAATGAAACCATTCTCAACGTATTCTTTGAGATTCTCAGAATTTTTTAGGCTTAAAACTCAAATTATACACTTTTTATCCAATTTTGACAAAAAAAAAGCCCTTCCGTTATGTCCTCCTTGGTACAGTAAAGTCTCTTTTTCAGTGGGCGATCTTATTTTTGCTGTGTTCTTGAATTTAACATGTATTTTCTTTTCTCCACAGCCTCGAGGTAGCGGTGACTCAGCAAGTTTGCGGCTGCCCCTTCCTCCGGACTACCCAGGCTTAGAGTATCCCCCAGTCTTTGAGCCAGAGACCTATAGTCTGTCCAACGCCACGACAGTGAAACGTGATAAAAACACCAAAGACGACTCCCCCCAATCAAATTAATTTTAGATACTTATTTGTACTGATTTTTAGCTATGCCCGAGTTCATACGGCTCCCTTCAAAAGCCACTCAACTCATAATTATTAGTCGATTAGTCTTATAATCTTCTGTTTATGGTGCTTTAGACCGGTGGTTTTGAAGAAATAACGTACTCTGCAACAGTTAATTTGAAAACTATGTGCCTTTTAGGAAAATAGATGCCTGAAGTGTGTAAAAAATGTGTAAACCATTATTGTAGTGCTTTCATAATCTTAGTTTAACAAATTAAATATCTGTCACCTATTGATCGGGACTTTTTTTGACGATCAACTGATTTTTTCATTCATATTTTAATGCAATCATAGACTATTTCATGTAAAAGGTCGAGCTTACTAGGAGTGCAACAGATGGATTGTCTGTTAACCAAGTATTATCTTTTCTATTGAAACAATTCAGACGTATAAATTGCTGAATTATTGTTATTGTATCTTGTTAATTGATTCACATTTTATTTTTTACACTTAGGGAAGATAATATTATTGCTTTTTCATTATCATTATCGAATGGACTGATCTGTAAAATTGCTATCATGAATATCATCCAATATATTGATAAGCGGTTGTAATCACAGAGTATTGAGATGATAGTTATTCAAGTGTAAAATATTGAAATTTTTTTGTTGTTAATCACGAGGTAGACTAAGGGGAAAAAAGTTAAGAGTAGATCTCGCCTCTGTTTCTTAAAATTTTTCAAATATCACAAATGGATGCACTAAATGAAAACTCAGTGTGTTTAGTTGAACTTAAATGTGAATTCGTGAAATGAAAAGTGTATGGCAATACATAAATTTGATTTGCATGATCGGATTTTGCATGTTTAAAGATCCGTGGCCATTTGTCTCCCAAAAAAGTATCGTCCTACGATTTTCAGCATAGTTATCTCTTACAGATCGAGTCTTTTTTAACAATTGTATTTCCTATAGCCTTGGTTAGAAAAGAAAATAGGGCTCTTGCTGGCAGGAAATATTTTTTAATTTGACCATCTGTCCCTCTGTACTAAAAGGGTGTCTACAAGTCTGGAAATAGTACTGATTTTTTAAAGTACTGAAAAAGTGCGGAAATTCCGTAAGAAGGTCCGAAATTTGTTTAATTTTTTGTTGCAATTTGAGCGAAAAATTCAAATGTTTAAAAATTTTCGAATGTCGTCGAATGGAGGTACCGAAAAAGTACTGAATTTCTTTTGAATGTACTGAAAAAGTACCGTAAAAGTACTGATATTTGGCAAGCCTGTTTTAGTAGACACCCTGACTAAACTTTTGTGAGAAATCTTATAGTACCTCTAGTACTAGCTATTTTCAAAATGAATTATCTATATGTTCCCCAGAAAAGTTAATCTCAAGTAATCAAACAGATCTTTATTCTTTTTAATATAATTTCTGTGCTCAGTGCATGGGAAGAATCTAGATTTTGTTCTTCTACAAACAGAAGAACGAATTACGGAATTAATTTAACCACTAAGCAGCGGGAACCTTGTAACAATAGCTCAGCCTTGAAGATGTTTCAGAAATTTGCAATAACTTCCGGGGTGCAGAAAGCTCTGTCGTTTCATTTTTTTAACTGGCCTCTTCATTTTAAAAAAACCTTTTTCCTAACATTTTCCTAGTAATGATCTTTATTTTGTTCTTTACTCTCAAACTACGGTGATATTGCCAAAAATGTAAAGATTTCCTAGGTCCCAATCGTGAGCTCGGGAAATTTCTGCATCCCTGAATAACTGTATTCATTTTTCTCAATCAAATTTAAAACAGTATAAATTTGTCTTTAACAAGCTTTTTCTTTTTTACTTTTATATGCTAGTTAAGTTCTCATAATTAGGTAAACGTATTCAAGGCTTGATAGAGTCAGCGCTAATTACCAAAACTTGTCTAGCTTTAATATTTTGATAGTAACTCTTTTTGTATTTTTGCAATGGAATTTTGGAACTTTGACTGTACCAAAACTGTAATCATAACTTCAGTTTTTTACCTGTTCCAAGTTTTATGAAGCATAATGAGAAAAGCCTAGAGCTCAGGCTGCTGGACTCTTCCTTCATTTCTGAGTTTAGTTTGTTGATTTTTAGTTTTAGAATTAGTTTCAACGAAAAACTGACATGAAAGCAAGTGTGAAAATCTTTCTAGGTGAAAATTTTCTTGTTTCATGACTACGTTTTTACTGCTATCGTTTCTTTTAAGCGATGAGGCTCTTTTTGTTTCTAAGTATTTTTGCATTTTTTATTTTTCAAGGTAAATCAAGTATTATACGTAATTTCTCCCAGTATTCATTGTCCCTGCATGAAGAAATGTATCTTGCCTACGCCTCTCCAGTATTTACAAGAACACTTTATGTTTTCATAAGAGGACCATAGTACAAACTTTTCTGCAAATTTTAGTGTTTTTTCTTGCAAGTGTTAAGAAAAATCATTTAAAATCTTAGACAAAGTCATGCGATGATTCTCTTATGAAAAAATGTCAGAAAAGAATATTGAAAGAGCACAATCAAGGTATGTTCCTTTGTGCAGGAGGTGAAGAATTAAGCTTATTCAAAAGCTGAAATACTTTCCTTCTCTAATTTGCTTTATCATTATTAATTGTTCTTCGGCCAGTTAATTGTGAAAAGCATCTATTACAGGTACATCTGTATTACAATCCTAAATTCTATCGTAAACAAATTTTTCTCACTCTTTTTATACAATAGGAGATATTCAGAAGTCTCATTTTACTCAAAACCTCAATGTGATAATAATGGTAATATTGACCGACTGACTTATCCTGTTGCCTTTCCCATTTTTAGTTTTTGTAATGCTTACCTTATAGTTGCAATTACTACATAATTAAAGAACAAGTTTCAAAAAGTTACTGCTGTTAAAATATGACACAGCATTCCATACTTTTCTCTGGTATGTATTAAGTTTTGGTCTTAACCAAGATTAATTCGAAGATTTCCCCGTAACTGGCAGCAACGCACCATTGTATGTCAGTGTATTTTCGGAAGGAAGTACACTATATCATTATCCAAACTCTTTTTTGCTACTTTTAATGGAATTGTATTTTGATGCCAACGTTTATGAAAAAAATGTTTCTTGAAATGACTTCATTCATGGTCGCTGTTCTTTCATGTAAACGATGTGGTTCAAGCAAGTGAAGTAGTCTGGTATAGACATCCTGAAGAATTTTTTTTTTTTTTTCAAACTTGGTAACACATCATTATGGTTCCCTGTCAGAGGAAAAATCAGAACTAGAGAGATCTAAATACTTTCTTCACAACTAACTTTTGTCGAGCATGAAGAACCTGTAATGTATTTCCTCAAATTTTCTCACTGAAATATGGGATAGTATTTAAATAAGTAAGATTTGTAAGCGTTACCCTGTCCCTTTCCCCTCTTTCCCCGGTTAAAATTTTCTTAAAGAACTTTCTCATGACCAGTTGGAGAAAGGGCCCTCAACTTCCCAAAAAATTAAATTTGCCATAATGGTCATTGCTTGATGGAGATCATTCTGGTCATTTTTGTTAAAAACGTCCCAAACTTTTTTTTGAACACTTTTGATACAAAACATGTATTTTTATACTTTGAAATACATATTTGATGAAGCAGAATCAACGGCCTGACAACTATCTACTTCAAAGGTTCCTGCTGTTACTGACAGAGGAAATTCTGATAGTAATTTTGTTCTCTCCTTGCTCTTCAGTTTACTTGTTATAGATTTCTATTGAAAACAGACTTTGGAAATTTTTTATTCAGACTCAGTGAAGTCGTTCCTTCGAAAATTTTGCATGTGAAATTTTAGGACCTGTTACCAGGGTTACACATGTTTTTTCAGCACTTATTGTACCCTCTGTTGTTTGTCAGAAACGTCTGAATGAGGGCTTTTGTAGTTATGAATGTTACAATTTTTATCCCACTCTCTCTTCAATAGAATTTAAAATCGTAGGA
Organism: Bemisia tabaci; assembly: GCF_918797505.1. Classification (NCBI taxonomy): domain Eukaryota; kingdom Metazoa; phylum Arthropoda; class Insecta; order Hemiptera; family Aleyrodidae; genus Bemisia; species Bemisia tabaci. The sequence continues at coordinate 6,288,732 of NC_092795.1, read as the reverse complement.
TTAAGTGCCTGCTCTTGTTGAGCTAATACATACATAGATACAAATCATCTTGCAAAGCAATCTGTTTCAAAGTGTAAGCATATTTTAACTACCATTGTATCAGTATAGTGCCATAATTTTAGCATTCCTATCGATCTAATTTCAAATTTTTTCTTGAATAACTAGAGAGGAATAAAAAAAAACGCAATTATCTTTCATTTGTCTTCCATGGTGTTCAGTGGCTGTTTTCATCAGCCATGAACTCCAGTCCTTCTTAGCTCAAATGATTAAATTAACAAAATCTTACTTCAAAACTCGGCAAATGTAGAATGCTGCATCTAATAAAATATTAAAATGCACCTCTCCAAATGCAGTTTATCCTGAATGTACTGGTTTTGTATTTAATAACTTACTCGGTCTGAATCATGAACAATACAAGTATAGATTTTAAACGTATCGGGTCAGTGCAGGTTCTGTCAGTCTTCGTTAACACAAAACAACATAATTTAGTCTTATTAAATTATGGACGATTAAATGCATGTTACAAACCTACCTAGATAATTATAGGTCATTTCAATCGTTGTCAACACGAACTAACTTTTTACAAATACTCATTATTTTATATCACTTGTATAAGGAAATTTTATCTTTTGTTAACTTTCCTAAGCTTTAAATTTGTTTTCTTTTTTTATTTAGTCTTTATATTTTTGTAGTGCACTCGTTAATGGTTCATCATAGCAAATTCTTGTTTTTTAAGCAATGTGTTTGGAGCAACGAAGATTCTTTGCTCGTGCAGTGTTTTTCGTTAAATGCAGCAGCCTTAATATTTTGCCTTATTTTCTTTTTTCATGTAACTAACTGATACCGTATTTTAAGCTGTGATTATAAATTGGAGAAAAAATATCCTATAAATCGCTTTCTCCAAAACAAGGGGTAGAGTAGCATTACTTTTATTTATGAAGACCATTTGAACAATCAAGAGGCTCTGTGAGATGAATTCTTACTACATATTTCTAAGATGGATCTTCTGTGTAAGATGATCAGTAACAATTTGACAGTGACAATCTCAATGTTACTAAAGTATTGTCCACAATGTTACAAATATGAAATATGTAACCATCATTAAAGGCTTGTTTCATTAATTAGCTTTGACTTCATCAGGGCAGTTCTGGGTCTTCAGGATATTTTATCTCTGATGAAAATTATGAACAGGTAAAGTCTTTCTATTCTATAACCTTTTCTTTCTGCTTTGTAGACTTTATTCTCTTTTCTTAAAGAAACGATAAATTGTATGAAACATTTTGTTAAAAGTGTAATAAATATTTGTTTGGTAAGAAAACAAATGGAAGTTATTTTTATGCGTTGTCCTTAAAGTGGTGTTTAAATTCTAGGCGACACTTGAAACTTTCTTGTTTAAGCACAAGAGGAGGACAGGGTCGAATGCTAGTTATTGGCAACAGCAGGGAGCATTTGTACATTCTTCTATCGCATCAAAGAGGAATTCCTTTATCCTTTATCTTAGAGAACTACAGGGTCAAGTTATTTATGTCCCTTGCTTTTCGTTATACACTTTTTAGATTCACCATCCCCCTGAATAGTTGCACATCTAAAGGGCCTCGCACCATAAGTTTGTAATGCCTAGGGGCTGAAAAATATTTAAAACAGCCCTGATGTATTTTATTGGTACCATGAAAATTTGTTGAAGAATGTGGTGCACCAGTTTCTATTTCATAAAATGATACTTTTTTTTGTCAGATTTGGTTCAATGCACCAATCCAGGCTCCTCTGAATTGCTAGCCCAATCATAGGCCATGGTTTTTTTTTTTTTTTTTCAGAGGTAGCCGTATCTTTAAATTTAGTGTAGTGTTATTACAGACCCTCTGTTATTCATGAAGGAACGCATTGTTGTAAAATCGCTTTTTTATGAGTTCACTTTAGAAACCATGCATTACAGAAGAGTCCTCTATAAAACTGAGATTTATCTGCTTAAGTTGAATTTCACTTTTTTGATAGGGACAACAGAAGTTGAAAATTGAATCATTTTAAACCTATCGAGGAGGCTAAGTCAAACTTTTTTCTCTGTATTTATGATCTCCCTTTTTTCTAATCGCAACTGTGCAACAAGAGAGAGTAAATATTATTGAAAGTTGAATCATTTTAAACTAATCGGGAACACAGAATTGACCTTTTTTCTCTGTCTTTATGGTTTACCATTTTCCCAATCGCAACTGTATGACAAGAGTGAGAAACAATCATTTTATAAGCCATTATAGCAACTACCCTCATGTTAAGGCATTCCATGCACTTAAACCACTAATTGTTAAACAGCTCCTATTCCATAAAATGCAAATCGATGGTGAAACTTCCAAACCACGTCTCTCTCCCACTAATTGAAAGATGCGGCACGTCTAAGAGGCACACTCGGCTTTGAAACGCCGCCGTTTTATCGTCTATCCTTCTCTCACTCATTGATTACCTGGCGTTGAAAACTTTCGGTCGTACATTCATTTTTTGAACGAAGAACTAGTGAACATCAATTCTAAAGGACATCCGTGATTTCTCTCCTTTCTGCAAAGTAAATTCTGATAATTTTTCAAGGACTGACGTTCATTTTTTCCCTTATACAAGAGGAAAACGGAAGCAGAGATTTTTAAACAGGAGAGAAACGTGGTTCGATTATTTCACCGTCGAAACGTGATTTCTTTTGTTGATATGCAATCTTTCCAGCAAAGCCAGAACATGAGAGAAATAGAGAGGGAGATATAAGCTCAGAGTGGGGGAAAACATTATTTTAACGTACGAAATATATTGAATAAGTATGTGAATAGATTAGGATGAATTTTGAAACTTATAAGGCACTCTTGAATTTCAAAATGTAAAATTTTACTTTCCAATTTTGAGCTTGCCGAGAACAATAGCGGGAAAAAAAGCCCGTCATTTTAAAATGCGCGCCATGAGATCTCTTGCTAACGCGCCTGCGCATTGGCTCATGACGTGACGTTTGTTTATGTTTTGCTCGTCCCTGCCCCTCCCTCCTAGCTTCTTTATCTTTTATCAGTAAACAAAAGAAAAATACAAAATTATCAAGTGATAGCTCTCGTTTCTCCGCTGCAAGAATTGATAAGAATTTTCTTCAAATGAAAAATCTTTTTAAGTTGTTCACCGAATTGTAACTCTAAATCTTCACCTTGGGAGGGAAACCCTTCATGACTTTGTGAATTTTTGCAGTTTCATCTGCAACACTCCGCAGGTACACAAGTTCATTGATTTTGTCCATTTACGATCAACTATTAATCTTCATCAACTGATTAAAGTTAATGTTATTGTAAAAAAGTTTATCCTTAAATTGATTGAGCACAGATCTTCAGTAATCTGTGAGCAGATTTACAGTTTCAGGTACTGTTTAATAGTGTGTCACTATGTTAGGAAATTTCAGTGATTTTCTTTTTCCAGATGAATGCTCAAGAGCAATATCAATGCGAGTGTCACAATATTCGATTATTATTGGTCCTCTTTTCTTCACGGGCAAGTTTCCTGCCAAAACCGAAAATTAATCAATGCGGCTGCGCGTACCGTATATTTTAGTAATCTGCAGAGAGAAGTTTGAAGTAGCGTGAAGAGCATACTTACCTTTGATTCAACCACCTCGCACTTTGAACTCTGTACAGAATGTTAACTTACTACGTGCAGTGTTGCGTGGTGTTGTTTACAGTCAGCCCATCGCCAAGATGTTTATTTTGCAGCATCTGACCTATGAGATAGACACTAACAGTGCAAAGTGGGGGCATACAATTTTGAAACGTCAGTTCTTACTTACCAGTGTTTTTTATTGCTCAACAATGTCTGCCTTTTCCTCTCTTGTTCTTCCAGCTCCATAGAAATAGATAATGCCAGAAAATACTCCGGCACCCATTTATTACCTAATAGAAATTGATATTCGAGATACAGTCACCCTCTGATAATTCGAAATTCAAGGGATAAAGGAATTTCTGCGAATTATCGAGGTTTTGTATTGGAGTGTTCGAATTAGAGAGAGTCTGTATGGAAAAATTTCGAATCAAAGAGGTTTGAATAGTGTAGGGAAATAAGAGAGCTTTTCGAATTACAGGGGGAATTTTTAAGGTGAATGATTTTGAAAACAAATACTTTTATGTATTTCTTTAATACATTCAATATATCAATCAATTATTCATACACATATTATTCGGAATTGGTTCCAAACCTCGGTATACCGTATACATAACAATTGATTTTGATTATAGAGGGAGAGGAAGGCCTTTTTTTTAAAGGTGAGAGGGACTTCAAATGAAAGAGAGGGAGTGGAACGCCTTTTTCGAATTAAAGAGAGTCCAAACTGCAATGCCCAAAGAATTCTGAATTACCGAGGGAATCAAAATACATTGATTTTTTTTAATTTGAGAGAGTTTCTCACGGGGCATGCCTTTTACTTTGAATTATTGAGGTTTTCGAATTAAAGAGGCTTGAATTATCGAGGGGTGACTGCACTCACTTTAAAATTGATAAACCAGAGCTTCAAATCTCTTCGCAGAACTAATATTTTTTTCGCTTTTGTTCCAGCCGTTAAGAATGGAGTTGTTATTTATTCTTCTAACAGCTGTGCTTTCAGTAAGCTGTAAAAAATTAGTTGAATTAGATCCAGTCATAAACTTGGAAGATATAGGACCATACGAGCCGCAACAAATTCATCTAGCTCTTGGCAGTACGTACAATTTTTGTGATTAAATTAATATTATGCACATCGTAGCATGAAATCACAGAGCTTAAGGATTGATGTAGGTACCTCAAAGATTGCAAGTTTTAATCTTATCCGAGATTATCATTTTTCATAGCTTGTCTTATTTTTTATTGTATATATTTCTATTTTGGAGGCCGCTAAAAATCTTGTGTGAGCAATAGTAATGGAAGGACAATAATAACAGTAAAGAAGTCTTCCTCATTGATGTTAATGTTTTCAGAAAATTCTCGGTGAACACCAAACGTTTACTCTTTTCAGCCAGAGCATGTTAATTGTAGACTTGCTTGGTTCCATACATCGTCACCTTCTGGCCAAAGTATCACAAGGGCCATTTTTACCAAAATTGAGTTATGAATAGTTTCGAAATGACGAGATGCATTCACATACAAAAATAATAATTTTTAAAAAAGAAAAATTGTAGAATAAAAATCGATTAAAGTTGATGTACTTTCGTATCACAAGCGCACCATTTGGGAGAGAACTGTTACAAGCGCCAAGTTTGGCAACCGCCCATCTCTCTGATTGTTTACAATTTTTGTTACAGCAACCCTCGGAATGACTTGAAGCTAAATTATACTCGTCTGTAAATGCATCTCGTTATTTCGAAAATCATATTTTTTTAAAACTGAATATACCTAAATAAAAATGGAAAATACTCCATAGAAGTTGATGAGCTTTTGTATCACAAGCGCCAAGTTGGGTAATCGCTCATCTTTGGGATCATGTTTGCCAGAATGCCCCAAGTATGCGGTGTACGAAGCACCAATGTTGAAAGAAATCAATTTTTTTAATGGAAAGGACCCCGCACACTCCTTATGAGAAAGAGCACCACAATCGATTTTTAATTTTTTTATTGCATTCAATTCTCCTCAAGATGCTGATCAAAAGTCATCATCGCGCCAACTTTCTATGATGCACCCTTTTTACACAACCTGCCCGCAAAGTTTCAATTGTTCGGCGATGAAGAGTCAAAAAGAACAAGGCATTCGAGAACAGACCTGATGTAAGTAAGGATAAACGTAGCGCGTGTCGGTCTCCTTATCTGTTCCTGCCTACTCTGGAGCTATCTTTCTCCTGCTCTCGTCCGTTCGACGTTCACTGTTTTTCTCCGACTTTCCTGTTCTTATGCTCCTCATGAAACTGATTTGGGTGGTCCAGCAAAAAAGTGTGCGGAATCCGAGATGAGACTGCTGCTCGGTGCTGAAGTTTCCCCGATTCCCTTGTTGACACACAGCCGATTGTTCGCTTGAGTGCTGAAATGAGAAATCTTTCTGATTCTTTATCGCGGAATAATTGCAACTTTACAGGCATGTTGTGTAAAAACAGTGCATCGTTAAAAGTTGGCGCAATGATGACTTTTGATCAGCATCTTGAGGAGAATTGAATGCAATAAAAAAATTAAAAATCGATCGTGGTGCACTTTCCCATAAGGAGTGTGCAGGGAAACATATCATAATTCAAGGCAGGAAGTTGTGCTGGATCAGAATTCCAAGTTTCAAGCCGAAAATCCGTTTTATGCGGTCGCAAATCAGTTGTTTGTGTCTCCTGAAAAGTCGGCAAAGGTGACAACATTTTTATTTTCAGATTCGACTTTAATTTTTCAGGAGATGCCTCTGAGATGGTTGTAACCTGGAGCACTTGGAAAAGCGTTGGCACACCTTTTGTCATTTATAATCAAACTTTTCGTGCAGATGGATTCTCAAAATTATTCTCGGACTATGGGAGTTTACATCGTCAACAGTACTTTCACCGAGTGACGCTCAAAAATTTGAGTCCAAACTCTACCTACAGTGAGTTTTTTTCTCATTTTTTATCAAAAATTTAAATATTCAAGTCCTCTAAAAGAAATTAATGAAGTCAATTTTTCACCAGTATATTGCTGTTTGCTGGAGAGACATCAATTTTTCAACAAAGCAGTTGTCCCTTTTCATTAATTTTTCTTTTTTTCCACTAACACTTTGATATTCTTTCTAAAGTCTAATTTCCATTCTAGAATTGTTGCTTGAGAATTGTCAAATAGCAAATGTAAATTTCAACTTCCGGGTGAAACTCAAGTAATTTGTCGCAGGCAAATCAATTTTGTATTGAATTTCTGGCTACAGAGACATTTTAGCCTCACACATGACCCAAGTGAAGTCTATATTCGCCTTTCATTGGTAAGCAGTATTGATGATTTTTTTTCAATTTCGGCACTCAGTTGGTCTCAATTCAAAGAATTCTTCATTGTATTTTAGCCTACAAATGTGGAAGTGATCTCCAAATGTCTGAAGAATTCTGGTTCAGAACGTTCCCAGGAGATGGCGAAGACTGGAGCCCCAGTCTTTTGGTCTACGGAGATTTAGGCTTAAAAAATCCCCAATCAGTGAAGGCCATTACAAAAGATGTCATGTCCAAAAAGTACGATGCCATCTTGCATGTTGGAGACTTCGCTTATAACTTTGATTGGGTAAGTACATGCCATAACAAGGCACATTCCTAGCAGTCTGAATGATAAAACTATTCTTAGATGAAAAGACAAGCTTTGACAATTCATCTTTACCTGTTTCCTCTAATGTGGTTCACGTCTCAACAACAAATGTTGCCTGAAAATTATTTCAAATTATGTCTTTAATTATCCTGTAAATCCTTGAATTTCAGGGAGTTGTACCAAAATTTGGCAGGGAAATCGGGAAAATTGCTAAACTATGTGGAAACTATAATCATTTGGGATTATCAGCCTTTTTGGAAAATTTTTAAAAAAACCAAAATCCTCACATGAAGATCTCTATCTATCAGCATTTGGTCCTGTTGAATCCATATTTCAGGCCTACTATTAAAAAAATTCCCCTTGCAGAAACTTAAAAACGAAACTTTAGTTTTATTTTTCCTGTCTAGTCTAACCGAGTATTTCTTCTCAGTTGAAAAATTGTTAAAGTTACGCTCTTTCATCAGAACCGTTCATGAATGATTGATATCAACTTTTAAATTTTCTTATTAGGAAAACGGAACGGTTGGCGACAAATTTATGAATCTGATTCAGCCAATTGCAGCTTATATTCCATACATGACATGTCCAGGAAATCATGAAGGCTCAAAGTAAGCTAATTTTTATTATTATTTTAAAAATTTTCTCTTCATGAAAATATTGCAAAGTTATCGGTTTTGTCTACCCATGGTTGAATTTTACCAGACAATCTTCTCACCAATCTGGAAAGGTGGAAAAGAAAGTAGAAGGGACGTAAAGGAAAATTCAAATTGATCTAAAAATGACCTAGGTCGAATTTTAAAGCCTGAGGAAAAATACTACAGCAGGCTCACAATATAATTTTATAGTATACATTGGCTGAAACTCAAAATTGATTTCAGACTAGAGCACCAATCGGATCAAATACCGTACAAGATTAATATGTACCTAGGTTAGTTCTTTTGTGTTAAACTCGAGATCGAATATTCTTGCAAATATTAATTTCGTTTCTTTGTATTTAATTAATTTATTTTTATGTTCTTTTTTTGTAGCTTCTTCCACCATTATCGGAATAGGTTCAGTATGCCTGGAGACTCTCAGAGCATGTACTACAGTTGGAACATGGGTCCTGTTCACTTTATCTCGATTGACACGGAAGCATACTATTTTGATTTTATTCGCCTGGTACAGCAGTATGAGTGGATCCGGTCTGATTTGAAAGTAAGCTAAATGTTTAGCTTTTGGTAATACTAATTTAATATCGACAGTGAAACTATACCAGACTATAAGTCTTGTTAGCAGTGTCTAAAAAGCTCTTCTCATATTTTGTTTGTTTGTTTTTTTTTTTTGAAGAAGAAGAACAAATCAATATCATTCCTTGAAGTCTTCCCAGAGTTTTTTTTCACAAGAGAGGAGAAATCAAGGAAGTTTTCAAGAATTCACCCCAAGTAGTTTCCCATTTGAAGAATGGAGTATGGCAGGAAGTCTGCAATGTTACAAACGGAGACAAATAGTCTGGTAGTTTCACCGCCTTATTTTCCACTATTTTTATCCAAAACTAAAGGGTACAAACAACTGTGCTAAACAGCTTTGTCAACAAACTGAAGATAAATTTTTGTCAGATTTTTTATTTCGAAAATATGTGCCTTATGATTAGGAATCCAAGAACCAACTTGGCATAATATTTCCTGCAGAAATGTCTTCTAAATGAGTTTGCGCAGAGAAGAAATTTGTCCAACGAAACAGATTTTTCCAAAATCTCACTGTGCCAATTTGAAGTTATTTCAAGGTAGCTCGATTGACATAAGTAAGTAGGTATGCTAAATGAAACATATTTCTCTGGTCAAGTTTATTTGTACTATTTTCGGAAAAAATCAATGATAATTATCATATATTGCCTGATAATTTTCTTATTGGTGTTCTCATAATCAGTGACTCTAGCATAAAGTATCCATTCCTTGCTCAAAGATTTCTGCGCTCACTCCTGACTGTCCATGAAGAATTGTACCCTTGTCGTACAAGGAAGAGGACCTAAGTACATTGAGGTACATCTTGCAGGGAAGCAATTTTTGTTGAATGTAGTTCAGAAATTTGCTGTTGATTTTCAATTAGAAAAGCGCTGTATAATTTAGGATCAAGTTGCCAGCAATCATGTCAGTGATTGTGCTATTAATGGCGCAAAGGTTTTTTTGTGACTTAATTGGTATATTTTCTCCATTTTTAATGTTCCTTTTAACTGTATGTCCTCATTACTTCTCTGATAAACAACAACTCACTAGTTTAATTTTTATTGAAAGAATTATCAAGATTTTTCTGTTCTGAAAAGAGCATTTTTGGCTTTGTTACAAAAGGAGGCGGCAGAACATGAGCACAGGATTGTCAGACCATGGATCATCACTTACGGACACCGCCCGATGTATTGCTCTGATGACGATGATGATGACTGTACGCAACGCGAATCAAACGTCAGAGCTGGTATCCCCATACTCAGAGAGTGAGTTAAACAGTGTTTTTAATTTTCACTAATACTGGATTCAAACTTTTAAAAATCAGTCATAAGTAGTTCAGCTAACTTACAGAAACTTACAAATACCGGCCTTGCGAAAATCTCAATATTTTCAATATGATCACTTTGCTTCTGTATAGATTATTAGTGGTTGCTGTGCTGAGGGAAAACGCTGTATGAGCTTTCGAATGTTGCCAAATTTATCCTGATGGTAGATTTATTTTGGAGGAAAGTTATGCATTTTTAACTTTGAAATTTCCAGAAATTTCAGATTAAATTGTGAACTAACTGTCTGAAAAATTGTACTGCTACGGCATATGGAGGTGTGGCTACAATAGGTGATGGTAGTACAATTAAGTTTTCTCATGAATCCGTCGACCAATTGTCATTGTTTTTTTGTTTGATAAAGCTGAGGGTCAGTGGCGTGGTGTGCTTTGCAATCTATCGATATTTCCGCATTTGAAGCTGTGGTAAATAATTTATTATGAAGGTGTTTGCTGCAAACACCCTGTTTCCCGTTACTTTTCCATAGGTTTAAATGATGGATCAATTGATATATCGCAAAGCAAGCCACGCCACTGCTGAGGGTATGCCTTACACTTTCATTTACACCACATTAATTTATCTCTTTTAATTCAAACGATATAAAACCAAAAAATTTACTGTTTTGATCACTTGTACTTACTTGTGCAATCGTTGTAAATGACATTTAGTCACCTCCTGCACTAAGGAACGTATCGCAATTGTGCTGTTTCAGTATGTGTTAATGACATTTTATTTTTTCAAAGAGTTTTGTCTCATGAATCTGCCTCAAATTTTCAGTGATTTTTCTGTTTACTTGCTAGAAAAGACACTTAAATTTTCAAAAAAAAAATGTGTGCAATGGTTCTCACATTTCATGGAAAATAAAATGTCTGCATAAATACTGAAACAGCGCAGATGAGATACGTTCTTTCCTGCTAGAGATGAAGACTTAATAAACTTTTCGACTTGCAATTTTATTTCTCAAGATAAGACTTTTATTTATATTTTGATTAATTGTGTTCGTTTTGTAACCAGCTTTGGCCTAGGTTTTGGGCTTGAAAAAATATTTTACTATTATGGAGTGGATATGGAAATTTGGGCCCATGAGCATTCATATGAACGTATGTGGCCAGTCTATGACCACAAGGTTTACAATGCCTCTCTAGATGCGCCATACGTGAACCCTTCTGCCCCTGTCCACATCGTATCAGGATCAGCTGTGAGTACTTAATGAGAATCCATTTTTTCAGCCTTGCTACCTATATTTTTCTGTCTATCAGATCCAATAGGATTTTAAGTTCTTTGACTGACTTGAAATCAACTGAGGACATTAAAAAATCAATGGAACTCTTTGAATTCCACAGATGAGAATTCTTGCCACCTTGTAACTGCTGCTCACTCAGTCTCATGGGCTTTTTCTGCCCATGAGTTTTTTTCATTATTTCAGCTGTAGCAGGTGTATAGTTGATTGCAGAAAGATAAATGTTAGTGTTATCTGTTGGCTTTGCTGTAGGGTTGACAGATTGCGCTACACTCATTAAAGAAAGTCATTCTTGAGATCTCATTGTTTTTTGTTGATCTGGAAGATACTTGATTCTGCGTAGAGTGCTATCAACCACACTTAGCTCTCTATGGCAAAAATTAATTTTGGATCTAAGATTCCAGGGGACACTAATCTATTTTGTAGCTTGCATTAAAAAAAATAGAGTACCAAATTTTTTTCAAAATTTTAAAGTTGAGGGAATCAAGTTTTCAAAGAAAGAAGAAACTGATGGAATTTTGCAAAATCATGGCGCAAGAGAAAGATTCAATTTTTAAAAACCCTGAAAATACGTTCTTATGAATTCGTAACGTTATGCTATAGAGGGTTAAAAGAAAAAAAGATACGTCCATGTAGCAGCGAGTTCTAAGTTGCAATTGCCATTCATTGAAATTTGTGAGAACAATCCTGTGCATTGCTTGAAATTATGGGTGCCCAATATTTTTTCAGGGATGCCAGGAGAACACAGATACTTTCCCAAACAGTGTGCGCGAATGGTCTGCATTCAGGAGCAGTGATTATGGTTATTCAAGAATGAAAATTCATAACAGAACTCACATATATTGGGAGCAGTACTCAGATGACCAGGTATGGAAAAATCTACTAACAGCCCTTTACATCGCAGGAATGGCAATTACGGTAGAACCCTGGGTTATCCGTGGTAATTATTGAGACTGAAGGTACTGTGGTTAATCAAAAACTGCAGATGATCCAAACTTATGAAACACAGGCTAAAATTGCGCCATATTAGTTGGTTTTTCTTGAAGAGAACAGTAGCAAGTATGCAGAGTAAACTTGGATGAGACAATGATAAATTTCATCTCTTTGAGTGCGATCATGTCAAAAAGAAACTTTGAATGTTTGTCTATCTGATTAATTCAGAGCATTGGTGAACGGCTGCTTCTTTCTTAAGTTTTCATCCAAGGAAACAAAATATCAATGTTTTAGACGACCGTGGATAGTCCGAACCCGCGAATAACTAGGGTTTTACTGTACATCAAAAATTTATCTTAAATGTATAGAGTTATTTTTCAAATAACAGTTATTCTGTAATGACTGAATTTCATAACAGCCACTGAAAAATAATAATTATTGATTACTGTTTAACTCCGCCGGTTTCATAATTTGTTACTGTATTTGATGAGTTTCCTTGCTAAGACAAATGTTTCTAATATTTATCTCTCAAGTTAAATTTTGTTAATACATGCTGAATATCGCAAATGCTTTATTTTTCCAGGACAAAGTAATTGATAGCTTTTGGCTGGTGAAAGAAAAACACGCAATGCGACCTTTGCCAGACGATCCTGATGTGAATAGTTTCTCATAATAATTCTGTGCAACTCAACAACAATGCTCAATCACATTAGTCAGCAATCTCTGATCAAATTAGTGTCGTTAGCAATAACCATTGAAATTATTTTATAGTTTATTTTTATAGCATGTTATCATTTTTCTTGTTTTACCTCTGGTCTCTTACTTTATTTTTAAGGTTTTCATTGGTCTCGCTGAAGGTGCTTTTTCTTCTTACAGCATGGAACAAATTAGTTACTATTTATCTTTTTCATTTACTCTTATTTTACTTCATAAAAGACATATTAAAATGGTTGATGTTTTAAAAGCGGTCACCACATAGGAACTTTTTTCATTTCTTTTAACCGTTTTTTATCAGCAGTCGGAAGAAAAGGACACTTACTACATGCTTCAGTAAGCCGGTTGTGAATAGTTGAAAATGATTTTAGACTGAAATTATGTATAATCAATGATCAGCTTTAATTCTAACTATGATGAACATATTTGTTTTATAACTCTTCATGAAAGTTGTTGCTTCTTTGGAAAAGGAAAAAATATCGATCCTTGAAGAATAGCTCCAGGCCTGTTTGGTGAAAGACACAGTTAAGCTTACTGTTATTACATACATAAAAGTACATGTAGCTATCAATTTATGTAGGCTCTTTGTATGTGGACAAAGTTCTTGTTACTTTTTATTTATGCCTAAAATGATTTTGTAAGTCTTTTTTTCTCACATGATGGGCAAGCTTCTTTCTGTTGTGTAACTCATTTTGAACGTAAATTGAAATCATCGAGCTAATTTTAATAACGTTGTGCCATGCTGCATTTTTTTGCCATCTCATTTACCAAAATTTTCTCCCAAAAATGATTTAGGTAACAAATTTTCAGGAAAATTTGTTTTTCAATTTTTCTTAAACAAACTTGTATTTTTTTTCAGTAATTTTGCAGAATGCTAGAAGTCATTGAGGTTCATTATGATCACAGATTTTAATTCATGAGAAAATCTGCTACATCTCAGGACACTAGCATCCCTTCACCTAGTTGCCACTTGGCCCAATCTCTGAGAGGGGTTCCAAAAAAAAACAGAGTTGTAATTTAAAAAATCTTTGGATGAGAGGCTCACCAGAGATTATTAACGGCTGATAGCTGAAAATTCATAGACATCAGTCTTTCAGGTCTGGATATAACTGTGTATGTTACAAAAATTATGTAACCAGGAGCTTCAAATGATGATTCGATCAAAATTACTAGCGGTCGAATCGTCAATTCACGTTTATTTACACTTCTACTTCTGCCACAGAATGGGTAGATGCACATGAAAAGAGGCACTTTTGTTTGCATTTTCATTACATCAACTCAACCTAGTCCCAAGACTATTGTAAGTTACCTATGACAGTGTAATTTTTAATGCTTTGTTACTGATTGTTTCTTAAATAAAGAAGAGATGATTACACAGACAAGTGTGTTAACTTCTTTTGTCCACGTACAATTTTGTCTGCTGTTACCTATGAATTGAAAAATTACTTGAAAAAATATAAAAAATCAGTCTGAACATCTAAAAACAATGAAATTCTTAATGAAGTTGCAAGGGTTTTACTACGTTTGTTTTAGGTTTGCATTTAAAAATTCAAAGTACGAAGCTTCGATTTTATCGAGATCCGGTTGAGAGGGAGGGTTCAGCTTGGTGTATGATAGAAACTGCCGTCTTAGTTTTGCCAGTTTTATCGGTGTTACACTTGAATCTAGGGACGAAAGCTCGTACTTTTCGTAACCAGGCAATTTTACATTTTCCCCCAACAGGCATAGGTTTTTGGCAGATAGAACAGCCTAAAAAGAAACAAAAGAAACGATAAGATACAATTTAAGGAAATAAATATTCTGATTTATAAAAGCACTTGGAATTACTTTTTTCTTGGCCAACAAATAGGTACTTCTTTTCAAAAAGGTAATTGCAAAGGCTGTTTTGAGATTTGAGAGCTTTGGGTTTTTTTCCTCTCTCATTGACGATATCATGAAGTAACAAAAATTTCAGTTAGAACATGCTGTCCGGAGGGTTAGCCTCTAAGTTTTTCATTGATGTACTAATTTGTGCTTATCGCCTGTTCAGTTGTCATGCAGAAAGTTTCACCTCCTGATAAGTGTAGAGATGAAGGCAAATAACATAACGAAAGGAACTTCCGTGAAAGGAGTTAGTTTCGACCACCATGCGCTGTTGACTGGTTCACATATCGCCGCTCCTCTGGCTAAGGACGTGTCTCTACTTTCGCATGAGCCCTGGAAAACATAAGAGTTGTGCAGAGTACAGGGCCCCCATGGAAATTGAGGTATGCCCTTACATCAGCGGAGCGATGATATCTGTGCATGGAAGCATTTTTGCTTATGATCACTCCCTCGTAGCTGTTCAGAACCCGGCTTTGCAGCCATCTACAAATGGAAAGTGAACAACTGCCTGCTTACGTGGCAGGAGCTTTAAAGCTTGGTTCAGACCAGTCAAGCATTTCCCAAACTTGTTTGTTGAACTACATTTGACTCAATTGAAACTAGTTTGACAAACATTCAGCAAACCACAATATAATATTTAACCATTGAAATCATGCCTGAGCAGGTATGACAGTGCATTGAGACAATAAGAGGCTACTAGTTAAATTTTTTTTTCTGTTCCCAAATAAAAAATTTAATTTAGGAGAAGATTCCATGATTTTATGAATGTTGCTTTTTTGTTCTCAGTAAAAATTAAGGCTTCATGACTAGCAGTTATACTTTGAATTTGGTAAGAGCTAAAGCTGTCCAAATCTATTATCAAAGTTTCAAATAACATAAACGGTACAAGAGAAGAAACATTTTTGACTAAGCACAATCATGTTCAAAAAATGTAATTTCTGACATGGCTACTGGAAAACATGATTGACTAATCTCTAAAATAATTGATCTTCACTATTGAAATCATCATTCATTTTTCATGATAACAAACTGATCATCATTTTCTGAAAATCTCTATACTTTTTATTCTGTACATGGGGGTCGGGGGATAATCAGAGAAATTTTAAACAGTAGATACATAGAAGCTTTTAAAGTTCAGCTATCATTTTGAGCTTTTGACACTTAACTCAACTGACTCTCTTACGAAGGAAAGCAATTACTATCAAGAGAGAGATATGGAAATACTCACAGAATTAATGTCTTGCGTTGTTTTGTCCAGTTCATACAGGAAATTGGTCGAGGCGAGAGGAGTCTATAACAAAAACATTTAATTGAAATTTAAAATTTATTAAGAAAAACAAAATTAGTAACCGTTCATAGAGAAAGGGACCTCAATGCCAGAAAATTCAAAATTAAGGTGTTGAAACATGTGCCTAATGCAATAACAGCAAATGATGGCTCCTTTTCTCTCTTTTTCTTTTCTTAGTGAATTATTTTATGCTGAGGTTGTCACACCTCGAGGCGCCCCATGCAGATGTAATTTTTCCTCTTGTTTGCAGTAATTTCAAGTATTAAGTTAACATTATTTGTAATTGCCAATTAAAACAGACTTAGGATTCGTGTAAAAGGGACAAACAAGAGATATAAAGCTTACACATTGCGTGGACATATTTGGTGGAGGTGCTTGCCGTTCAAATAAGCCTTTGTAAATGGTTTCGCCGGGAAGTTCATCGTCATGTTGGATAGTCACTAGTGGTGAGTCCCACCTGAAAAACAAAAGAAATGGAATTATGAGATTTCAAGAATGTATGTAAAGAACTTCATCTCCTCAACTAATTTTTTTACACTTTTCTGTACGCCTGAGATGGGCTCCTTCCTCAAGAATTTCAAATCCATTGGAGACTGCTATCATCGATTAAATGATGAATCTAGTAAAAAGCGTACGTACCCATGGATTGCAACTTTGTATAGTAGCTGCCATATTTTGTTTCAATGTGCGAGGACTATCCATTTTTATGCTGTTTCATCCTGCACATTTTCTGTTCTTTACTTAAAGTAATTCTGTTGTCTTGTTCTTCTCCAAAAAAAAAGTAGGAGCAGAGATGTTTAACCACTAAATTAAAGGTGAGCCACACTTGAGCCATCGGTATGCACATTCACTCTTCGAAAATCCAGCTTTCGTGGCGTTTCAATGAATCTTTTGGCCTCGGATCTTGACAGCTTTATAAAAAATAAGAATTTACCTGTTTCTTGAGTCAGGTGGCTCATGCCTCATACAAAGCGCTTTGAAGGCTTCATCTGTGTACCTTTCACTTTCAGGTCTCTTCAAATTAAATTCCCATGCTTTCTCTGTTGATATAGCACACTCCACTGTCACTTGAGTTGTCTTAGCACTTTTTGATGCACAGTACATTTCATAGCGGTAACCTAGGCAGAAATTTTCAACGCCATGAAATTGGAATGTTTTCGGAAAACGAGAATATTTATTTTTCTTTCCTTTCCTGTTTAAAATTGCTAGGTATAGGCAAGTACTGTAATACATATACATAATAATATCATATGCACATTGTGGTTTACCTATTTTTCAGGTTAATATTACCTGTTACATGGGTCAAAATTTGTGGGAAGTCACAAGACTTACAAGATTACCTAACCCTGATAAAAAAAATTTCAAAAAAATTGCATGAAGGGGGAATGTAGACCTTTCTGAGATGATAAATCGATGGTGTAAGTCCGCAATCACATATCTCGTTTGCGATGTCTGAAAATCTAGGCCTCTATGTTATTTTTTTTAAAGGAGAACAAATCGACATCATTCATTGAAGTTGATGCAGAATTTTCTTTGGATAGAGAAGAAGAATCAGAGCAGTTTTAAAGAATTGCCATTGGGTGGTTTTCCGTTTAAAAAATAAGGTATGACAGGAAGTCTACGATGTCGCAAACCAAGTTATGTGATTGTAGACTTACACCGTCGAAATGCTGCTTTCAACTGAAATTTTGATTAAAGTATCAAATGCAATAGTTTTTTTCTGCAAAATCTTGCCTATATTTTGAGCATTTTTTTTAAAAAAAAATTTGGTGAAAAAACTATTTATTCTTCAAATCAGGAGAGTATTCTCAACCTTTAAAAAAAAAATGGCTAAAAATGCAAAAATTATCGATGTGAGAATATATCATGCAACATTTCCACCAGTGGCTCGATTATTGAATCTATGTCGAATGATCTTGATCGATAAAAAGCATTGCGGAGATAGGGTTTATCAATCAGGCTAATTCAATACCAATTCAACAATTGACCTGCAGCAGGGTGACTGTTGAAATTGATAGACAAGGCGATAGACAAATGAGATAAGAGAAAATGGAGCGATCCTACGAGAGCAGGCGGGTGGTCGGATGGACAAAGGTGGTAGGTAATAGACTAACTAATGGCAACTGACAAGAGACCCTACGTTAGTCCATCATTTTCCCTTTAGGTCTATAACAAACACTTGTTTCAATTGATAGAATCGCTCTATTTTACCTTTGACTCCTTTATTTATTAATTTCAACAATCAGCCCAGGAAAGTCTTTTGACCCACAAATTACCCTGCTGCATTTTATAGTTTAACTGCAAAGAAATTGAAATTTCCAACAAAAGAGGATGAGGACTTAGTAACTAGGCAAAAAATTGGTGTATACCTTTAATATAATTGCTGGCGTCAAATATGACGACATCACCTTGTGTTAGCAGCCTGAAAGGAACAGAGAATATGTTTATATTAGGAGCAGTTTATTTTTCAGACACTCAGCAGGATTAAAATACTTGTAAAAAGAAAAAAAAGGGGGAGTGAGAGAGTAAAAATTATTATAAAAGTTAAAATACAAGAAACTTTTGAGGACACAGCAAAATAATTTGTTGAGGAAAAAAATTAAAAATACATTAACTTATATTTTGACAAACCACAATAAGGACACCAAATGTGTTTTTTGCTGTCACTCCTTAAATTCTCAAAAATTGTGACCTCTTAAAATAGAACGAATGCTTTACGATTCATCTCAGTAACTTACCTTAAAACTTCTGATTTCAAGATACCCCGGATTTGCTTCTCTTTCTGGAAATCTGAAATCACCAAAAAGTCATCATTCTCATTTAAAGGGTTGATGGATAATGTAATAATTGATTGAGAAAGGCTTTAATGATTGTAATCGAAATTATTTTGAAGTGAAAAGTTGAGAAGTGACTTTTTTCAAAGATTTCGACATAATTGTAGTCATTTCTGAAGAATCTCATCACAGAAAAATCGTGGAGAAAACTGAACAACAGGTCACTTTTTTGTGGAGGAACCAAAACATGAGTGTCACAAATAGATTGTCCATATATCCTGGTCATCCGAAATTATATGAATATAATGCAGCAATGCTGTCATGGTTGTCTGGTTGTTTGGGAATTTATGTCAATCATTTAGGAATTTACAAGCATTGGTGCTCTGAAATGGAAATTTTCAAAATTTCTGCAAGAATAAATTGTAAGTTCTCAAGAGATTTAGCTCTGAAATTTCTCTGATGCTTTGCTTAGGGATGTAAATATGTCTTGTAAATCAAATAACCAATCAAAAACTAGACAATCCAACTCTAATGGTTTCTTGTTCGGCAACCCTCGAATGCATTCTGAGAATAATCCATTCTTAGAGAGGTCAATTGCTTCTCTGTGTGAGGTGGAAATGCAAGTACACTTTTATATCCTGGGAACCCTACTTTTTAGAAGGTGCTTCATACAGCCTCCAAGCACTTCCGCCTGCTTTTCAAGCAGTGGTACAAATGTCCACACTTATTGAACAGACCATGAGAACATAGTCTGATGTTCTCTAAGAAATCACTGTAAAGAAAAGAAAAACATACCAAAATATAGTTCATTTTTCGGAATTCCAGAGGTGGCGATGGCATCGTTGTCTGACACTACACAAACAGTTTTGTTGCGCTCCGACAGAAGATACTTTTGAATTCTTGATGCCCACAAAGACTTTCCACTACTGGGAAACCCAGTGATGATGATTAAGGGCATGACTCACAAACTGTAGAAATTTGGAAACTACATTTCAGAAAGAACTAGCGTCAATGATTGCCGAGGAGGAATGTAATCAAATCAAGGAAATAAGGTATAACACTTGAGTGAGAGGAAACAAGTAAAAATATTAAGAGCTGAGGTTCACGTCAGGCTTTTACCTGGAACTACCAAACAACGTAACGCAAATACTGAACAGAATTTCACTACAAAAGGACATGAGTAATTTTTATGGACTCAAAAAATATGCACTGTAACTACTGTAAGAGTGCACATGATTTCTTGTGATAAGCCAACAAACAGCGATCAGCAAACCATAAACATAACCTAATTTGAACCTAATCATGTACAAGTTGCCGGCACAGTTGCCAAGTCACTAATTAATTTATTTCGTTTTTTTCCGCTTGCATGAATATTTATGACACCTCTTCATACGGTAATTAACTAAAAAAAAAATTCCTGAATTTTAAGAAACCACAATTCTTTTTTCTTAGAAACGTGAGGTTGAATGGTTTACGAGATAAACACTAACCTGGCAGCAATGTGGGCAGCAAAACTAACCTCACTCCTCACAAAATTCTGGCGCCAGAATATGATAGTAAACAACGCCATTGCATGTCACATTTCCTATGGGATTTCAACTTCTCAAGCAAATTATCTAGGACTTTCGTACCCTGGAATCAAAATCCCTATATTGCATATGTAAAAAGGGATTTAGTCTCATAAAATTTTGAAAAGTTCTTTTAGTTGTACAGTGTGTGAGAGTGTCTTATAAACATGTACGGGAATGAAGGTGAGTTCTTTCTTTGTTGCACCAACTCCAGCAATGCTGGTTTCAGTGACTTCATATTTTGACTGTCTAGTACTTACTCCGGGAGTATTCGATTTGGAGTTTCCGATCTTGAGTATCCGAATTTGGCATTTTAAGTCGAATATTTGTTCCCACCTGAGCACCAGTCAGGTTTCTATCTTACCCGCTACGGGTGCTACAGGGCTCCACCGCAATTTGCTGTATTCGGGGAGAATGATACATACGAGTTAGAGAGAAGTGAGCAAGTAGTTTATTATTGTGAAAATTAAGGTATCTACACTAGTAGACTGCAACCTATGGTTTACTGACTGCTGGTGGTCTGTGGTGGGTCCCTAGGATCTTTAGACCATGAAATAACATTGAGTCCATGCTAAATAAATTAATACACTATCAGAGTATGACGGAAGATCAGCTGACCTCAGTTTAGCATCCAAAGTAAATTCAAGAATCAAAATGAAGGATCTTCTATTGCATTCCAGGAGTGCGTAAACTTGTGTGATGTGGGCACTGAGAGAGATAAGATAGAAGATCATGCCCGAATTGCGTAAATTTGGCAATGAGTCAAAGCAGACAGGAGCATTGTCATTTTGGTCATACCTGTCATCTATTATTTTGTACCTTTATTAGTTCTGTGCAACCTAATATCTGAATTCTAATGTAAAAAGTTCTCAATTTTGGTTTTGAGCTTCAGGATTACATGTGTATTTTTCTTTCGAGTCGTAAATTCAGCCTCAAAATCAGTTGGTTTGTCTTCTCAACCTCTATTAACAAGTATCAACGCTGTGTAATAGTAGAGAAAAATAAGAGACATCCTGCATCTGGAAAGGGCCGTGAGCCATCTTCAGAAGGTCTTAGAGTGGAAAGGGTGGGGATTGTTAGTCTTTAGCTTGCGCTCGAAAGGAAGCGTTTTGTCTCAGAAAGTCACAAAATCTTGAATGAAGCATCGTAGTGCTTGCTCAGCATGGCAGCATGAGACAAAGAATGATTGGAGTATCTGATTCTTTAAAGTTTCATGTTCCGTGGACATTTATTTTTTAAATTTTCAAAATGCCATTTGATATACCTAATTACTTTTTGTATTATATATTTTATTTTATTTTGTTTTTTTCTATGAATATGTAATGTAATATCTCCAATTTCTAAGCCTCTTAATATCGATGAGTTTCAGAATATAATCACAATTTTTTTTTTTTTCAGGTGGTTTTGGAGCAACTCCTGGTAGCGCTGGTCAAGACAAAAAGGTTAGATTGAACGGAGCTATAACCTATTCGTCTACTTTGTCTCTAATTTTCCTCGATGGTTTCATTCCAACTTTTGCATTAAGTACCTCACCGACAAGTTATGCCTGTCCATAAACACACAAATTTATTCTCCACTCAAGGGCTTGTCAAATCATTTCGTACCAAAATTCTTACTTGTTGGTGTTATAACGTTCTCGTTATGATATTAATTTCTAAGTTTTCAATTTTGGATATGGTTCAGACAAGTGAATGACTTCATTAATGATGTCAAAAGAGATCAATTTATCATGAAGAAATATTGTTTTAACTAAACATGAAGCAAGGTGGAGAACTGGTGTTGGGTCCACACCATTTCGCGGAGACAACAGCCAAGAAATTCCAAAAAAATTTCAATGAGAGTCAAAAATTTATTGCTCTAATTTTTTTTGTTCTTTCTCCTAAGTATAAAGTTGCATCAGTTTTATAAAAGAACTCTTAGATCCCTTTACATTTTGTTATTAATATTCAAACAATTGTTTATACAGGCTACTATACCCATCATCTTCAGCAAGAGAGTCGCAACTCGCTTGTCAAGAATGATGGGCAGTAGCTCGCAGAAACATATGTTTGAAAATTAACATCAAAAGGTAAAAAAAATTGAAGAATTTTTAAACATTGCGCAACTTTTTACAGTCAAAAAATGATCTTGTCTGCAATAGTGAACAAATTCACCTTACTTCTTGGGGCATGTCTGTGGGTAATTTCACGGTAGTTAAGCACAGATCTCTACCACCATATTGCATCAATAATTTCTGAATTTTTAAGCAATTTTCCGTACAGCAATCACCAGCCTGTGACTGGCATTTAGAACATTCTCACACCTTTGATTGTTATAAAATATTACGAAATAATATCTTCTTTTTGAATTTTTCAAGGGCTTTCTGGAGAACCAAACCCTCTCTCTTATTAAAATAAAATCTGCACCCAAATTGAGCCTGCCAAGGCAACACTGTAATTAAATGAAGTGGAAAACAAGTGTTTCAGGAAATCTGTGAAGAAAAGGAAACAAATCTCAATCCCAGCTGTGTGTTCATAATGTTAACCTTATTTTTCAGGGTTCTGTCATGGTTACGATGAGCAGGTGGAAATATATCTGTAAAAACTCAACTGGATCCTATCTAAATCTTTGAGTTGCCTATTTAGCTATTCCTCTTTTTGAATTCTGTGGCAAGCCAGTTCATCATGTGGCGTCGAAATGTGAACCTTTTCTTTTTGTAGCCTTCCTGTTTAGCTACCAGAGAAGAGAATGATGAATACTTTCACTGATCTATATTTTTCTGAAACTTTATTAATCAGTTTATCTTAAACTGCTTTGAAACAAGATTTCAATCAAGCGAGAGACACATTTGAGCTTGTTTTCTGTATGATAACAGCCCTCCTTTGAACTGTGATAATACCTCAATTTATGAAGTTATTTTCAACTATCTGATTGAAAGTAGCTTTTAGAATATCAGAGCCAACACAAAGTCGATTATGGTTGTATCAAACCACAGATGTCTTTCTCTGCTCTTTCCTCTTTTTTGTTCTCTTTTTTCACCTAAATTTATCCCTTGCTTCAAGATGAATCCATAGCAAGAGCAAGCTAAACATCTAGGTATCTAACAGATCGTGCTAAAATATTGGTATCATTTTAAAGTTTTGTCAAAAAACAGATCGATTTTGCTCACAAGCCCATTTCAGTTTTTTCTTCCAGAAGATTCTATGTATTTTGTAAACCTTGAAGTAAGCTGAAAGTACGCAAACTTAAAATGTTTGATTCGACTAATCAAATGCAATATTCTGAATGCATTTACTAACTTTTAGTTTTATTTTATGGTTCACAAAATAGATCTTTCGGCAGTATTAGCCGAAACGTGCCTCTAGTTTTAATCCATCCGTTTTTTGTGGAAAGATTAAAGTGGAATCAGTGACAAAGCAAAATTTGTTCGATACTTGGATGTTTGTTTACAATCAGTTTAGATTCACCTCAATATCCATGTTCTCCTCTCCAAGTTTTTTAATTTTTGGTTTGTTTTGATTTTTGCAGCAGGTGAAACGATCCCAGAACATTGTCCCAGTCACAATTAAACAAATTATCGAAGCTCCTGAAGAAGGCTTAAACATCGCTGGGGTGGAGTCAAACTTGGTAATGGTCACTGTTATTTTAGTGTATTAAGTCATCAACTTTACTCATGTTTTTTATGCAAATTATGGTTTAAGCAGAGACGTGATTTTATGCTAACAACAAGAGAGATTCTCAAAATAGATATTTATATATCGGTTTTCCCTTGACAAGATACGATTAGGAAGCTAACCAACGTCTAATAGCTTAAATTCGAACAATGCTGTACTTAAAGTTGGTCAGTTTCCTGTGGTCTAGTTGATAATTTCTGTGATTCAATGGTTAAGTTGACGGTCCTCTTACTAATTTTTGCTTGAACTGTTGTTTTTGGTATTTAGAGTCTTCCTTTTATGCTTAAATTCCCTCATCATTTAGTTCGGTAGTTAGTTATTTTGGTGGAAAAAGATAGTCAAGAGAATTTAAAATAAAGTCACGGTATTCTTGATTGATGAATCCTGAAGTAGGGGGTGAGGTTGAAATTTATGATAGATTGGGGAAAATGTCTGAATTGCCAGTTATCGGGACTTACAGTGTGGAGCCATGAAAAGAAAAGAAAAAATTAGTCGATGTATCTGAAGTATCCTTGTCTTCGATCTGCTTCTTAAAGCATCAATGGGTCCGGCAAGTTGGCAACATTGGCTTTTTTCCTTTTAAATATATGGAAATGCATCAATTTGCTGAGGAGCCAGGTGCTCTGACGAGTATCAATTATTCCGAACAGGGATAAATTGAGGATATTCAATATTGCCAACCTGCTGGATGCGCCTTTCCCTGGTTGGAGTCCAAAATGTAGTACCAGGCATGTGCCCAGCCTGCACCCTCTCGTAAGATAGCACCACTGTTGCTTTCCCTGTAAATCGTTAAAAAATTACTGAGCTCTGCATCGCTCCCCTGTGTTTCTGATTCCTTTGACAAATACGAAAGCAGCTGTATTTCAATTCTTCAAAGATATTACCTGAGTTATCAATCTGCAGCAGACGAATGAAGATCAAATATGAAATTTATCAGCAATGTTAGGTGTCTAAGGTAAATTAAGATCAGCAATACAACAAGGAATTTAATCTTTTCTTCATACTTTTCTTCTGTTCTAGGTCAAGGTCATCGGTGTAATCAGATCCATCGAATCGACGTCTCTGAAAGCAGTGTACAGATTAGAAGATACAACAGGTGTCATAACAGTCATCGACTGGATTAAGGAAGATGTAAGAACTTTTAAGTGCAAGTAAATTTAGATTTTCATAGTTTTCTTAAGCTCTGCTAAAAATATTGCAAGTAGTTGGTTGATAGATTCTTTTATTCTCTATTGCTCGACTGGCTTCTTTATATGATGACAATCATCAAATGACAAAGCTGGGCATTCGTAGATGGATTGGTCGAATCATGAGGCTTGCTTCTAGGAGAATGGTCTCGCACAATTTTATTTTTTCATACTAATAAGTCTTTTTTCCTTTTTTGCAGGGAGATCCAGACAAAAGAGATGATATTCAAATAGTAGAAAACCAATACCATCGTGCAATCGGAACGATTCGCACCACGGCTGGAGAAAAACATATGATCGTCATTGATTTGCAGCCCCTCACAGACCTTGCAGAAATAACATCACATATGCTTGAAATAATTTATGTTGCATTGAAAGCAGAAGAATATGAAAAGGTAAATTCTTGTTAAAACCTACTCTTAAAATCTTGAAAGTATTGTTGAAGTATCAATATTATTTTAAACAAATTTCTGCTGCACATTCCTAACTTTAGTCTGAGAAGTTTCTTTCTTAGTTCCTCTAAAACACCATGCAATTCTGTCTTAATGAAGAGGAACACAATCAAATATTTGTGCAGTGTAACAGCATTTAACAGCAAGTTTGTCTGTTTCAGGCGGGCGACTTTGAAATGAAGAAAGAACCAGGGTTGAACGGAGAGATCAGTGGAATTGGAGGAACGAATGCAAGCGCAAATCCAAATTCATACTATGACAGTAATACGAACGGCCTCAACTTTAACCCAACACAACAGAAAGTCTTCTCTGTTATACAGCAGAGTAATGATGAAAATGGAATAACTCCTCAGGAAATTCATGATGCCTTACCTCAGAAAATGCCAATGAAAGATATTACGTAAGTATTTCTCTAGCCTGGTCGTAATAAGAAGTTTTTAGGGAAGAAAGAAAATAAATTCAAGTCATCATCTTTACCTCTAGCAATGATAATTGCGGAATTTGTTAGTGCTTAAATATGTCCTATCAGGTTCTATAAAAAAGTCTGTTATGCTATTGGGGGAAAGAGGTTCCATTATGATTGTGCTACTGAGAAAGGAGCAGCAGTACACTGAACTTCAATAAAATCTGTGATCAGTGTCCATTCATTTTAAATGAAAACTCTAAATTTTTGACGTCAAAATGGTAGGGGAAGAAGTTGGAGCCTGATGCAAGTTTTTTTGCCGGAGATGGACCTAACTTGCAGCTTGAGGAGAGGACAGGTCGAAAATTCAGAAAAATTGTAGTGTCCACAGGTCTAGAAAACCTTAAACATTTTGAACTGTTCAAGAATCCCATTAGATCAGGGAACTTGATGAAAATGATTGGAAGTCTGAAAAAACATCAGCCCTGTCCACACGATCAAACTGATGACTCGGTCTAGTTCAGAGTGTATTTTTCTGAGTTGTTTACACTCTCAATTGTGAATAAAGGAATAATTTCAAATGAAAAATTGCAATCTTAGTTGGTTGAATGATTAATACCTGAGGAAAAAAGTTCACTTAAATCTGCGTTGCGGTTAAATTAATGTCAAGAATTTTTCATTTTCAATTCTATGCGTGCATTTTGTCGATTTGTAAAGTCAGGGAATTTTGATTATGTACTTTGATCAGGGAAAACCTGGGAAAGTCAGGGAATTTTTTTTGCAGGGTGTGTAGATAGATACCCTGAATCGCCTTCTTGATAGATCCAGGAGTGCAGGAAGTATGACGAGGTTTCCTGCTTGCCTCGATGGGGCACTTTTCCCTCATGACCCAAGTTTCCAATTTTTCTTAAATTAAATTATTGCAAAATTGATTCCATCCCTCATGGTTTTTGCTAAACTTACATATTTTTCTCAAAATCGTCCAATTCTTGCTTATCCTTTTTTTTTTTTAATTAATCTCTTGCTGTGCCTAATGTTTGCTTGCGATCTGCGTATTGTAATGTGGCATATTCTGCAGTCCTTAATGGCCCCTCATTTTACAATCTTATTTTGCACCAGAAAAGACTCAGACCCAAGACTTCGCTCATTGTCGTGTGTTTCATCATATGAATGGCCCAAGTGCGGAACTAAGTACCTCCATTGCAGTGTTTCAAAATTTCCACTTCCGTTTTAGCTTTTCAAAGAGACAAGGCAACTTTATAACTTAAAATTTTTAAATATTTTCTGCTAGCATAGAAGAAAAATCAAGAAAGTTGTCAAGAAATTACATTAACTAGTTTTCCAAAGAAACAATGAAGTGTGACAGGTAGTCTGCTACATCGTAAACGGAGGTCCAAAGTTTCCCATTTTTTAGCTATTGATATGGTTTGAGACTTTGCAGACATTTTTAAGTTTAAAGCTAAGCCCTGGATCCGCAAGAATCTAATTGTTTTAATTTTTCTGTTTCCAGGAACATCCTTGAATGGTTGGTCAATGAAGGACATGTCTACACAGCAATTGATGACAATCACTTTCGATCAACTTACTAAGTTGGTAAATTTTCTTCTAAACTGTATCTATTCTCTAAGATATATTTTTGTACATTAGTTCCTAGAGTACCTACAGAATCGCATTCCTTTCGGGACTTGTTTTGTTTGTTCCCTCATCAATCATACTCAACTATCTTCCTTCTCCTCATGCTTGCAAGAATAAAAAATTTTAGATCATCTCAATTTATATTTGTATTCAGTATCAGAAGTTTACAATAAATTATGTTCGTTTAGTTTCCTAATTTAATGAATTTTTTATTTTTCCCTTCTCCATGCAAGTGAGGTTAAGTTTCATGCCATGGTATGAGTGTGCTATTTGCCATCAGCCATCAGTGAAAGATGACCCGCCAAGTAGGTACAACTTAGTTCATAAAATGTTTTGAACTTCTCCAAAAATAAGTAAAAAATTTAAGAAAAAAAATTTAAAGACAGAGATATCTTTCTGGCACGCATTTTTTCCTAAGATTCACCACTTCTGTCAAAGTTGTGCTAGTGATGCCATGGTGTCTAAGTTATCTCACTACTTATCACTTTTCATTTTTTCCACATGCCGTGATGAGACCATTAAGAGGCAGCCTTACTTGGCACTAATATACTCCAAAGCCACTCTCCTTTCAGTTAGCGTCATTCTTGGGTTATTCCTGAGTAAAATTTTGTGAGAAGCCTATTGATCGCTATCGCTAGGGAAACGCAGGTCCTGTGTGACACTGCAGGTTCCTGATTATATTTTGCATGTTATGAGGGACAACTAATGGAACTCACTGGTGCCACAGGAGGCGGGAACTTAAAATTCAAGTATTTAATTTTGAGTAAAATTTAGCAAGAAACACGAGAGGGACTACTGCTTTCCTCTAAGAGAAACTCGCCTCTGGAGGGCTAGCGAACAAAACCGCCTCACTGACAATTTTGGCAAAAATGAGTGGGCGAATCCGCTGACCTCGACAAATAAAATACGCAAGTTGCTGATTTCAGTTTTTTTCCAATTCTGTAGGGGAGCGCTTTAATGATGCTGTATTAAGGTGATTCGATGGCCGCCATATTTTGTGTCAAAACAGCATGCGATATATCGCATCAATTGGTTCCATTTTTTCGGCTACTCATCATTTTTCTCCGATTTTGAGATCGCAATTCTATTGTCAGGAGACTAAAGCACTCACCAATTTTAACAAAGAAATTCAACGTAATAAAGGCGTGATTTTTTTAGAGAGAAAACATCGCATTTGATACTGATATAGAAACTGCACTCGAATGCGATATTTTCTCTCTAAAAAAACCATGCCTTCATTACGTTGAATTTCTTTGTCAAAATTGGTAAGTGAGTGCTTTAGTCTCCTGACAACAGAATTGCGATCTCAAAATTGGAGAAAAATGACGAGTAGCTGAAAAAATGGAACCAATTGATGCACTATATTGCATGCCGTTCTGACACAAAATATGGCGTCCATCGAATCACCTTAAGTAAACATATTGCAAATCTAACCTAAAAATTTCACAAGTTGCGAAGTGCTCTCTTGGTTCTGCAAAGTCCTAAATTAGCAGATAGGAAGTATTATTCTTTAGCAATCATTGACATCATGAGAGAAATTTTCAAAATCCTCCATTGAAAAAAAAGAAACAAGATCTTTATACAAACGATCAATTTATTAAAAGTAAATTCAATTATTTTAAAATTGAAAACTTAGGTTGTAAAAAAAAAACATGTTTTGGGAATTAAATCCTGGATGGGTAGAGCATCTGAAACAAAAATCAAACACATTAATTAGAGAGTGCAAAATAAATCAGTTGCGTAATAGGCAGATGTTTCATGTCAGGGATCATTCAGCAATTACTCTCTGGCAAATAGACTAATTTAATGACTTGAGTCTTGCACAGGTTTCTAAACAGGCGTCTCCAAATTCTAAAGGATGTATGTATCACTTTCAGAATGCATTTCTTGCTGCTAAGTCATTTTTTTTTACTGAACCTATTCACTTGTAAAAAAATGCAGTCATCACTAAACCCATCAGAATGGGGAGTACTTAGAAGGCTTTATACTGAGGTTGCACTTAGATAAAAATATGAAGTAAAATATGCTGTTAAATTTTAAAAATTGTTTTGATGACATTAGTGATTCAGGGGCACAGAAATTTTAAGGCCTATCCATTATGCAAACCACCTTTCAACCAAAATTATCAATACAATGACCTAGTTTTTTGCCCTTCATTCACAAATTGCCAAGATTTGGCAAAAATACAGAGGAGTTCCTTGGCGATTCTACGAAAACATGCAAATTTCTCGGCAACTACAAGGACATGATTTTCATTGCAGTTTTGATGCTGTAGCATGCTGGCCTCCCCATTTGGTACACAATGATCTTGTGATCAGGAACTTTCTGCGACTTTAATGTCGTTTTTTTTTTCCCTCCTTGTAACGAAGCTGTTTTATCCTGAGATTCATTGTCAAACCTTTTTGATATGTTAGGTTCTCTTCAGCACTGTTTGCCTAATTTCTGAAAAAAGTAACTCTCTCCTAAAAAACAGGCTATTCCCCTAAATTATACAACAGTTATGCTACTAATTTTTTGCTACTACTGTGGCCACAATGAGCTATAGACAACGGTGTCAACATTACATCATGGCTGATTGGTGCTTTTGGTAAACCAGACATACTCATCAATTGCGCACGGAAACATTTACTTAGAGTGAGTTGTTTCTATTTGAAATTCGCATTTCTTCATTTGAGAAGCAAGCACCGATGGCTATACCATAGTGTGAACACCTTTGTCTCAGTCATCTGAAAGGTGCTTCATACCCAACTCTCGTTCATTACCATGGACTATTGCACCACTGAATTTCATGAGCACAAGATCATACTCGAATGAACTTCTGACAAGATTTTAAAATACAACTGTGAGAACCTTCTTATATGTACTGTATATAGACAAGAAAAAAATCACAGCATAATCATAAAAATGTACTGCAGTCTATTTGACCCGACCGGTGACTAAAATAATAAAAATTCAGTGAAACTAATTGTTAACTTAAGCTAAATGTAGTCCATTGGAGAAAATTTGAGTAAGATAGAGAGAAAATAATGCCAATAAAAGAGGAAAAACCTCAGAAACGAATGCGAGTTACTGCAGGATTTTGACTGACTTATTATAAGCACTTCGTTCTTGTACATAAAAATTCTTTCAGGATGAGAAAAAAAGAATACTATAATTCTTATCTAGGTTGATTACTTCATTTGATTTCTTGCATATAAACTTTAAAAAAATTTCTATTAGAACAGATTAGAGTAGAGACACTGAGGCAATGAAATTTTAAGTTCAATATTCACAAAAAAAGGTCGTAAATCCTTAGAGAGGAGGGTGTCGTCAGAGCCCTGCAGGCAAAATTTTGAGAATCAATGCATTATCTTTCTCTATAGTATAAAATCATAAGGGTGCCGTGTCATGCTGAGCGTGTCATGCTAAACATGTCACACACCGGGTTTTCCATTATCACTCTTAATGATCTTAACGATCTCACGATATCGGCACATTAGAGGCGCGAAGCGCCTCTGGGAGGTTGGGCCGCAGCCCCCGAATAGTATTTGTATAAATAATAAACAATACTTACAATTCTGACAGCTTTGCCCATGGCTCTGGGTGGGAGATTTGTCTTGAATTTTGCTCGGACAGTTGTGGAGGAACCGTGAGGTCTTGTGACTTTTCCCCAGATGGCTCTGATTTTGGATGGAGTCTTATGCCTGGATACGGACATTTTCCTGTTTTTATGAGCCTAGACAAAACAAGAGTTACACAATTATAAAATGAAAAAAAATAAAGAAAAGGCTATTTCACTGACATTTCCAAGAGACACAAAGAACAGACACTATACAAATGCTGACAGTAACTGTGGATTTTATTAGAGACAGAGCAGAATAAGTACTTAATAGATGAACAGTCTGTTCTTTTAAAATGATTTCAAAACAAACTTGAGCAAAGCATACTATACAAGTAAAACTGCAAAATTAAAATTTGAAACAAATATGAGCCTTCAGCTCACTTTTCAACGCCAGAAAATACATGCTCTCCCTATTGAGGAGGCAGCCTCTTTAAAAAAGTCCCATCTTGGAAAATGTCCTCGTTCCTTCCCCCTCTCCCCTTCAAACTTGGGTTGCCTGGCTAGGAATCAAAATCGAGACCTGATGAAAAAGCCAGTGCTACAATCACTACACCTTTAGGGTGTTCACTAAAACAGGCTGGCCAAAAATCAGTGCTTTTACAGTACTCTTTCAGTACATTCCCGCAAAATTCGGTACCTCCTCAAAAGAAAAATTCAGTACTTTTTCGGTACCTCCATTTGACAAACTTCGAAAAATTTCAAAAATTTGAATATCTCTTTCAAATTGCTACAAAAATGAAAAATTCCGGGCCTTCTAACTAACAGAATTTCCACACTTTTTCAGTACTTCCGTACCGCCCGTGAAAAATCAGTACTATTTCCACAAATTCTGGACTTGTAGACACCCCAATCATGGAGGAACAACACACTAAGATGTCTTAACACATAGCGAAAAAGCTCAACACTTAAACTTCATGTTAAGGTGCGTTTGTAATAAACAAGGGAGATTATTTCGGTGAATTACCTGTTGTCCAACAGAGGCCTAACTACCATCACAGGACTTCGATTACTACATCAACACTGTTTGCTCTAATCACTGGCCTCAAAAGGTCGCTGAGAAGTTGCAATGAGCATTGAACCATTATGACAGTCGTCAGGTAATAGGTTTTGTCTCATTAGAGATTCGAGCACAATTGTCAAACTCGCAACGCTCTCACTGAGTAATTAGCGTTTGTCTATCGCATACACATCTTTGGCCTGTAAGTGTTTTGATAGAAAGATTTCGAAGGAACAGAGATAAAATATCTTCTGGTTTATAAAGTTTTTCGGTTGGTAAAATAACTATTAACAATAAAGTGAATAAAATAACACAGGACATTACCTTGTAAACAAAGATACATTTCTTTCCTACATAAAACTGCAAATCCTTCTTCTTTTTGCACCCTTCAACCCTCAAAAGTGCATACTTTTCATGCTGTTGTCGTTGTCCTCGCTTGTATCCAGTGAAAATAGCCTTGGCAAAGAGACGACCACCCAAAAATCTGGCAGGTACTTCCCGCTCATCCTTCTTCTTCAATTTAAGGAGACGTTTGGGTTCATGACGTTTCCTGGGCCTGAAGTGACGTGGATTGACAGGTTTCTTTACTTTGGGTTTAGGTGGTTCTTCTTTTTTAACAACCTTCTCTTTCTTGACCTTAGGCTTTTTTGGTCTCCTAAGGGGTTCACGAACGGCAGGTTTCACCAGTTTCTTCTTGTCCGCTGGAGCCATTTCTGGAATAGAAGAAACTAGTAATAAAGAGAGCGGAAACGTAGTGAAATGCTTGTTACGTTACATGCAGTAGCAGTTCATTGAATTACCGCCATGAGTTACAGCCGCCAGCATTGTATGTAAGTCTAAGATGACTTGTCTTCAATATTTAGACGATTTCTTCAACATATCAAACCACATCTCTAGAAGCATTGCCGGGTTGCCATAACGGGTACCAGAAACACAAGGATGATACAATAAAGTTCAGGAGCATTCAAAAAACTCTTGGAACAAAGAAAGGTTAACCGCGGTACAAACTGAATTTACAGATGCTTTGGGCCATCATGTTCTGATTAACTAACCAAGTGTGTTCTCCTAAGTTGCGCTGATTGGTGGCAGTGTCGCTTGAAGATGGCACCTCGAAGTTACTACCATCAGTTAATGCAGAATACAAGGATCAAATCATTGTTACTTTCATTACTTCATGAGTTATAGGAGGAACGGCATAAAAGATGAAACTAAGCAAAGATTTGCCGACGAGAAAGGGTAAAAATGAGGTTTAGAAAAACAATGCCCAGACCACATGACGGCCGAGAGGTTCCGCACTTTTACATCGGTCGGGGCGGTTAAATGTGTAATAGAAAAGACACCCTTTCCATTGAGATTTT
Organism: Bemisia tabaci; assembly: GCF_918797505.1. NCBI lineage: Eukaryota > Metazoa > Arthropoda > Insecta > Hemiptera > Aleyrodidae > Bemisia > Bemisia tabaci. The sequence goes on along the minus strand of NC_092795.1, from coordinate 6,255,337 downwards.
AAGAAATTAAAGCTAGATGCATTTAGAATTATAATAATATAAAAATATGGGAAAAACTTACCGAGATTTGACAGAGCACATGCAGGCAAGCTCTCAAATTTTCCAAGAAGCCTAACCACGCGATCAACCGGTTTGCAGTACCGAAGTACATCGACAATCGACAACGGACAACCTTAAGAATTGAAGAAGAAGAAGCCAAACCAAAACAAGCCTATATTTCCCCCCCTCACGCCATCGTTTCATCATGGAGAAAGTCTGTCATCCTTCTTTTCAGCTTGGACTCTGCAATTTTCACAATGCTCAATACTAGAACAAGACGCATTTCTTAAGTTTTTTTCCATTTCTTTCTAGGTATCAATAAGTATATTTTTAATTATTTTCTCGCATTCTAAACGGAGTCGACGCATCGGTCTCGCGGTATAGGGGTTACGACCTTCTTATCAGCCTATTCCATTTCTGTAACTTCATGAAAACTTAAATTTTTCTACGATGTCAATCTTTTCTGTTTTAGCCTCTTCAGATCATTGTCAAACTTGTAAACTGCAGCGGCAGTAGGATATCATTTTGGTGGTAATGGGCTGAGCTGTTTGTCACGGCCCCTCAGGGTTTCACTTTTGAGCACTTAGCCGTTCGTCGCAGGAACCTTCTTTTTAGTCTAACTCCATTCATTTCACACTTCTCTCGTACTAATTTCTGCACTTACAGCATCAGTGGTAAACAGATTTGTCCACAACTGTAATGCGCTCCCTAATTTTCACTTATCTTCAGCTCTCAGTTATATAAAGTCAAATTTTTTTAAAGTAAATGCTGAATAATTACAATACTTAATCACCAATTTTGCCATGTTGATGATTCCGTATTCAAGATTGATCAGTCTCGCAATCTAGATGTAACTTTTTCATCCATCCTACCCATGCTCAGGATTTAATGAGCTGGCTGAAGTAGTGAGTGCAGTCCTCAACACTGAGAAGGTTAATATTCTGAACTTTTATCATTGATGACCTGTAAGCTTGTAGAAAAACAGCTGTTTTCATTGAAATGAGGATAAACTCGGAAATTCTCTATTCTAAACTTATTACTGGAGGGGCCCGTGGATAATTTAAATCATAACTGTTGGCAGGATGGCAGTTAAAGTGAAGTGCCCACATGACAGTTTCTTTGTTGAATGGAAATTTTATTCTTACTTTATTTTAGCGCTCTCTACCTCCCTGTCCTCATTTCTACTCCATAAGGTTCCTACCATTCATTCAGCAACAAGTTTCTCCCAATTACACCACACACAAATCCCCTTACCCCTCCCTCCCAATCTATTTCTGAAATAGTTTCATAGATTTTGTTTTGATCACTGTCTAGTGTAAAACTAGTAAGGTCTAACTAACTGTTACATTATCATGCTAACTGCAAATTCTCACATTGGCAGCTAAGCAGAATTCTCCAGTCTTATTTCAACAAGTCCCCCTCTCCCCCTGTCAACAAGTCTTTGACTGACAGACTATACCCCTCACTTCCTTCCCCCCTCCCTCCCTTCATTCACTATGTTTCTAAACTTGTTTAATAGATCTGGCATTTTTGATTCATGTTCGGTATTATATTTGTATGGTTTTGATGAACTTTGTCTATAGTTTTGATTGTAGGTTCTGGCATGAACGGCTGAGCAGAATTTCTTAGGAAATGTCTTAATCTTTTAGATCACCTTAGGAGACAAATTGGTAGATTCATTACTCATAGTTTACTCTGAAGATTTTAGTCTCATGAATTTGATGGAGATCTATTTTGCTGCGCTGAGGAGGAGCAGCGCATGAACATCCAGACATTGCCAAACGTCTCTTGATAAGACATGTATTTTTTAGAAATTTTTAAATATTTTCCTTTTAAATTTTCAGATACTCTAGATTTAACTTAAAGTAAAATCCTCTGACAAATGAGAAGAATGATATCCTCAAGTTTCCCTAAAATTTGTCTGTTCCAAGGAAACATGGCACCGTCTGAAAACTCCTGCGATGTCCCTCCTTAACACAGCAGTATTGTAACTTGTATTCGTCTATATTATATCTTAATGAGGTGATTTTTCTTTTTTCCGTCAGGCGGAGTTAATGAACCATTCCAGAATTGAATCGTTGACAGGGAGACGTTAAAGAACCATCAAGATGAGCACTTATTCAACTGTAAGCACTGTTGGGTACCCAGCAATACGCCAAGCCAACTACTTTAAAATCAACCATGGGGGAATGCCCATATTTTTAAAAACTCTTAATTGAGTTGTCAACCATGTTGCTACACCAAAGGATTGGCTCGCGAAATAGGATCTCATCTCCTTCAAGAATAAGCTTGAACTATATTGATGACCATACTCAAAACTGACGCGCTTTGACTGCGGAGTTTCAAAACTCTTGCTCCAATTTTGTTTTATTGAAGGGAAACCAGCCCAATTTAGTTTTGTGAATACCAACCAAATACTGCTGACAGAGGGGGAAAAAATCACAGAAATATTTGAGAAATTACATAACACCATTGTGATTATAAATGAGGTGTGGGTAGAAGTTTGCAACAGTCCAAACAGAGCCTATCGAAAAAGTTCGCCATTTTGGGAAAACTCAGAGATTTCATTCAAATGTGACCTCAAGAAAACCTCATGATAAGCGAATCCCCCACCGAAACTTTTATTCAGAGTTCAAAGCTTGTTTAGGCAATACAGCATTACAATGCTTACATCTTTTACCATTAATTTAATATTTTGAAGTTCCTCGACTGAAAATATTATTATTAGTCGATGCCTCTGTGCCTCAGCAACTAAAATGAGATCATCTAATGCCGTTTCTTCAACCAAGAAACTTCAGAATTTCTTCATATTTCAATGGTACAAAATGCAAACCTAGCAATGTTGTATTGCCAAACCAAGATCTGAATTGAAGCTAAAGCTTTGAGTGGAAGATTGTCTTATCATTCGGTTTCATTTAAAGCTCATTTTAACAAAATTTCTGAGTGCCCCAAAGAAGGGACACCAGAAGGCCCTTTTTGACAGGTTCTTTGCAAGGAATGACATCAATCAGATTTATATTTTAATCAGATATTTCCTTAATTGAATAATTTTATTCCCATTTACTTCCGAGTCCTCTTTTATAGTATTTTTAACTAACCGAACTCATTGATTTGCAATGCAATCCACTTCAGTTTTAAAATAATTTTGTGCCTATTTTTTGAGCTTAAATAATTACTTATAATTATTTTGAAACTGAAGTGGATTACATTTATATGAAATCAAAAGACTAGACTAGTTAAAAATACTTTAAAAAGGATTTAGAAGTCAATGGGCATTAAACTATTCAATGAAATATGAAATAAACCATGTAAAAATTGCCCATCATTCTTTGATTAGTTAAGACAAGTTGTAACAAAGTAAATATAAATACATATCTGGAAAATGATGAGCCTATAGAAAAAAATATTGCAACTTCGTAGGTTGATCAACATATTTCCAGAGTTTGATCATACACATTTTGATCCTGTTGGATTGTGAGCAGAGATAAATAGACATCCTTTAAGGGACAGGTAGACGTCTACTCTCAAGGTCCTACCACTAAACTTGTGAAATTGCTCCCTTTGGCAGATGAGTAGCTTTTTCATGGAACCATGATGAACTACTGAAAAAAGACCCAACTTGTTTTGAAATGTGATGATCAGTCATCCTTTAGAGAAGTACAATACAATTAAAAACATTTTAACAGTGTATACTGAGTCGTATGATTTCACAGTTTCATCATCAGTGGGTCTCTATTCTCCTATTAAGAAGACTTATTGATGGTGAAACTGCAGGAATGTGCATCTGGGATTGGAGCATTGCAGACTTTCTGTCTTTCTTTATCTTGTACATGAAAAACTACTAAACGTCATTTCTTGAAAACTTGAGTGATTTTTCTTCTCTGTAAGGAAGGTATTCTGTGAAAATTTCAAGCTATGTAGCTGGTTCAATTTCCTGCTAAGAAGTTAAATTGGAGCAGAGATTTTCAAACACTGCAACTGAAATATGCATGTTTGCAGTTTCACCAGTGATATGCTATGACAGCCTGAACCACATACAGATGATTAAAACACAGTAATAAACGGGACTATGATACCAAATAAATGAAAGAGACAGCATGTTCGTTTGAGTTACCTGGCCTCCTCCAACTGCCAAATCTTTAAAAAAACAGCAACAAACCTGAAACCTAAACTATATTTCAGTGGTCTTTGGTTATGAAAACTACCTATTGGTTTCCTTTCTAAGAACTGCAGCTGTAGTAAAGTGAAACTTTGACCAGTAATAAGTGAAGCTACCAATAAAAAATAAGTGACAATATTTGAGTCGATTTTGTAGTGCCTTACATGGAAAGGAGGAGACCAGGGGCTCATTTAATAATAAAAACTTTTAAACTTTTTACATAGAAATATAGTGGACACTTTGATACTGGCATGTAAAGACTACAGCTTGATAGACTGCCATGATATTTTTGCAACACAAGTTGTTGAATCAATGTGATGGTAAAATCTTGAGGAGATACTAATTTTCTTGAAAACAATTAACAAAATTTTGAAGCCGCTTCTCAGAACGCTGAAAACCAAACCTTGGGAAAGAAATAAAACAGAGGAAATCACAGAAAATTAAATAAATTTAAGAATTTTATGTAAGAAGGTGTAGAGAAATATGTTGTACTGAAAATTGAATGAATGTGAGAAAATTGAAATAATATGCAAACTTTCCATGTCAACCACAGATGAGGAAGTTTAGTTCCTAATCCTAACGCATAAGTCATAAAGTTGCTTTGATCAGACAATTTAGATTTCATCCATAGCATCATACCCAATAAATTTATGTCTTTTGTGGAGGCTGTAAATCATCTTCAAAGGAAGGTAGTTCGTATTCAAAGAGTGTCGTTTAGCATTTATCAGCCTAATTTGTCAAAAAATTAAGTGATTAACAGGAAACCAGATAGGGTTAGAACATTTCTAAAATCATTGCAAGAAAAAACAGTGTGCTAAATTTATTTTTTAAACTTTCAGATTGTTGAATGGCTCAATGAGGCAACTACTGCCTCTTCAGAGTACGACAAGGTAGAACAGCTTACTAAAGTTCGGGATCTCATCTTACGAGCAGAGGCCAATCAGCTAGACAATTTCCTTGATGAAATGCTTGCATTTCAGACTGATCGCAGCATAGAAGTTAGAAAATTTGTCGTAGCTTTCATCGAAGAAGCATGGTAAGCATTTAAAACCTCTTTCATGAAGTTTTTTCTAAAAATTTGGGATGCCGCTGCTTCAACTGGGGACACTTCTGGGGAAAAAATGCACAGCAGAAAGAAGTCTTATTTCAACCCTTAAAATACGCTCCTGCAGTTTGGTCATTTAATGGTTGTATTTTTTGTTTATCTTAACTTTTTCAGTTCTGTGTCTCCAGGGAAGATTTGATTTTTATTCTTAAAGAGAGTTAAAAAACTGCTTGTACCTTTTTTCATGCAACACGGTTTTTTCAATAATATAAGTGGTAACTGGATCAGCAGGAAAATGATGGTGCTCATTGAAAAATGAACAACATGAAATGATCCTTTATAAACTGGACCGCGTTAAAGAGAAAGGAACCAAGCCACATCAGCTATTGCCAAATTAAATCGGGCAATTTAATTTTTTACATAAAAACGGTTGTGCGGATTTTTGTGCAAATCTCTATGAATTTTCTCCATAATACAAAGCAAACTCCTTAAAATTTTCAAGGGAATCCGTATAAACGTTCTCTCGTAAAAAATCAAATTCCCCTGTTAAATTTGGCAATAGCTGATGTGGCTTGGTTCTTTTCTGTCTAACGCGGTCCAACTAGTCTTGCAGAAAAATCAAAGTGGTTTTTCCTCGTTTGTCACTCAAGATATTTCTCCAAAGTTCTTTCTCATCGGAAAACTGAATTATGTTGAACAAAATCACTCACAGAGCACTGCATTATTGTCATTGAACCTGCAAAATTTATGGCATGAGCAAAAATACTTGCAAATTTAATAAACCTTTTCAGCAGGTGTCTGATTCTTAACTGTATGGAATTCAAAGGGGGAAAACAGAGAGAGGGTGATAGAAAAGTACCATTGAGTAGCAAAGCTTTTACAAGCTGATTTTTCTTTCTCTCTATAGTTTAATATTTAATATAAGCAAGTGTAAATTCCTCATTCAACATATTTTTTTTTTGTTATTTACAGTAAGAAGGATAAGGACATCATCCCGAAAATCATGATTAATGTTCTGACATTAATACACGATCCCTCAGTGCATGTCCAGAAACGTGTGATCCAAGCCTCAAGCACAATCTATCGGTGCGCTTTGGCACTGATCGCAGAATCAGGACAGTCTAACAATGACTTACAGTCGCTCTGGAACAAGCTGACGAATTTGAAAGCGCTAATCATTGACTTAGTCGATAGTGATAACGATGGGTTGGTAATTCTTAAAGTTTTTTTTGAGCTGTTCTCCTAGCTTACCCTCTATCACAAACCTCTAAGAATATAGAGTCATTGTTGAGTAAAAGGGGGGGGGGGGTGTCCTGGTTTTAAAGTTTAAGATTCCTGGCATAATTTTGAAAGCATTCTATCAAAATCATAAAGGACGAAAAATTTCAACCTTTATGACACTAAGAAGTTCAAAATACTGACCCCGAAAGCCACAAAGTACCAGGTTGCTGAATTAACGTAGAGGCTTCGAAATTGTTTATCTGGTCAATGGACCAAGGGGAATCCGAATAATTTGGATCGCAGGTGGGACGCAGGGGGACCCTAAACCTTTTGAATTTATTGTTTAACAGTGGTTCAACCTCGAGGCCTTCTACAGTGACTATTCATGCAAAATATTGAACAAAGTCTGCTTTGAAAGACCAGCAATTTCTCACCAAGCATCAATTTTTTAGGCCAACAATTTTAAAAGTAGATCTCTAAGGAAGCTTTTAATTCAGTATTAAAATCAGTACTCAAAAAATTGTTTGTATTTTTCCAGTATTCGTACGCACACAGTCAAATTTCTAGAAACTATAATATTGCTGCAGTCTTATCCCGATGCTGATGCTCCAAAGAAGCCTAACGATTTTTCACTAGAGGATATACCTCTCACGCTGAAAGTCATTCGGCGGAGAAAGTTGGAAGAAGAGGCCAAGTAAGTGTCAAGACTAATTTCTCAATTGATTCACATCTGTGCTTTCAACAATCACCTCGCAGATACAGTATTTGACTTTTTGCTGAGGGTCTTGTCCAGCCTACACTGGACTATCGCTTTTACATAGAGTTTAATAGAGAACATGAATTTTGAATTGCTACAGTTCTTACATTCTTTTTAATGAAATCAGTTTACTTAAGGGGAATCGTAACTTTGCTGGCAATCCCTTGTAAATTATTTTTCGGATCGAGAAAAAGTGTTCTTCCAGCAAATCTGAAATCCCAATATTCAAATTCAGCCTGACAAAAACTTCTACTGATCTTGTAAAATTTGCCACCATACACAGAGGTTTTTTATTTCTCCAATGGTCTCAGCTAAATTTTGTTATCTCTCAATATTTTTTTCATTTTTTATCCACAGCGTTGTGTTTGACCTACTGGTGAAATTTCATGGATCCTCACACATCAGTAGTAATAATCTTATGACATGTATGGGTTCTCTGACGAACATAGCAAAATCAAGACCTCAGTACATGGGCAAAGTCGTCGCTGCTTTGGAAACTCTACACAGTAAGTATCCTTTCTGTCCATTTATATCCTAACTGTTTGTCTCTTAATCTGTATAAGTTACGTCTTGGATAGTAGGTAACTTAGCTCATTCAATATCGATCAAAAGGAAGACTAATGATATTTCAAAAATTTGTGGAGGACTCTTTAGTTGAGTTGACTCTACTCCTGATTTATCATACTGCATTTTACACCGACACAGGAAATCACAGGGGTGCTGAAAAAATGTTTTCTCCGTCCTCACTTGGCATCCTTGGATATCCTCTCCTAATAAATTGCCGCAAAGTGGCAAATATTTCAATATTTGTTGGAAAACAAGATCTTTACAAATGGATTTGAAAAAAGGATCATGAAATCCTGAGAGTATTCTAATTCTTAAAAAGACTTAAGCACCAAAAATGAAAATGCAAGGAAAACAGGAAAAACTGTATTAATTGGCTCTTTCTTAAATCTAAGATTAGGTAAGTAATGTAATTAATTAATTAAATACTTTAAACCCCCGGAGCTACAAGATTTGGATGAAGTCTATTCAAACTTTTGTGTGTTTTTCTTGTACTTTAATTTTGGCGCTTAAGTCTTTTTGAGAATGACTGATTCAATTTAGTTCGTAGCTTTCTTCTCTATTTTTCTTTTGACCTCAAAGAATTTTTTAAACCTTCCTGATTAGATTAGGATATCAAATTGCAATGGTGCAAAGCTCTTATTAAATTACAAATTGAGATTGCAATCGCAACATTTTTTGGGAAACTCCATTGGACAAAATGTCTACAAGTCTCTGCCTCGCCTCTCCAAAAAATAAATTAGTGTAAGTTTTCAAAGTGAAAGAAGTGTTTTATTCGCAAGGACAGTATAGTCATGTATTTTATTGGACTCTCATGTTCATCAAACAATTTTTGTTAGGACTGATATTTATTACAGTTCTAACATTTTTTTGTGATTTCTTTTAGCCAATTTGCCTCCAACTTTGTTCAAAACCCAAGTTTCATCAGTCCGCAAACATCTGAAAATTCAGCTGCTAAGTCTTTTAAAGCATCCAGCATCCGTAGATTTCCATGGAAACATCACTACCCTACTAACAGATCTTGGAGCAACTTGCAATGAGGTAATGCCCTTTATTATTTCCACTTTTAACTGAGCAACTATTCCTGTATTTATTTGTTTAACCCATTCTTGTCCGTAAACAAACCATATCAGCACCGTCCTGAGAAAACCATGCATAGAGGAGTTAGCGATTAATAGGCGATTGCTTTGGTCGAGTTTGCCCAATTGCCTGATAGACAGCGCTATGGATATTGTTCTGCGATGCACAGCAGGCAAAATAGTGATGGTATGCGAATAGGTAAAGTCAGTATTTAATAGCATCATAACCAGTCACTTGGACATAGTGATTGAACATTAAAAAAATAGAGGAAATAAATATAACTTTAAAAAATAAAAATAAAATAATAATAGAATATTCTTCATACACACAAGAAATATCCTTGCACATTTTAAAAAAAAACAACTGATGAGCCTGTCATGTAAAAAAAAAAATCAGTTAAATTAAAACAGTGTTTTTTTCACAATGAGATTACTATTGCGTTCTCGCTGCTAGGAATCATACAGACCGAACTGACCGTTGTTGAAGCAAATCAAAATTTCCAAAAATCTGCCTCTAAGTATCCACCATGTTGATGACAAATCCCTTTTTTCAGGTTATGAAAGCGTATCCAAGTCCGGAGGATCTCCGAAAAAGGATGAGCATGAAACGCACCCAGGAAATCATTTCAAACAACGGGACTGGTGCTCCTCCCAAAAAGATGAAGATAGAAACAACTCCTGTTCAGGAGGAAAATTCTCAACCCTCCACCGAGTCAACGCTGGACAGTATGGAAGCTTGGATTTTGAGCCGTTTGACGCCTCAGATTGCTGCAGAATTAGTTGCAGTCTCACTTGTGAGTAGACAAAAATTCAAAGGAATTTTTACCATATGGATGGGACAAATGATAACCATTCTGGATAGTTACTGAACATTTGTTAATGAAACCAGAGGAGTGGTCACCCTATGATTGCCACAACTAGATTACTAAGGTATATGTGAAGGACAGAAGCGCAAAATTTACTATTTTCAGTGCAAGTCATCTTCCAATTCTTCAATATTTATTCCTGTCTATATGCGGAGAAGGGACCCTAGTAGACAGAGGTCAATTTTCTAGAGAACAAAGTCCATCAAGTTGAGATGGAAAGTACGGATTTCAGTTCTCAATGAGGAAAACTTGCTTGTATCTGTCCTCCGAGAGTATTTTGAGTGAGTCAAGTTGGAGAGAGCTAACTTTAGTAATTTTAAGTTTTATCTATGTGTGCTAATCAGTTTGTTGCTAGTCCTCATTGTTGCTGAGTTCCCGCCTAACCTTTCATTAAATTTTACATCCTCAAATAACAAATGTAATTATTCTAAATTTCAGGAACTCCAGTTAGGTTTCGTTTCTGCGTCATTTCGGAGTGATATTGCAGTAACCTGACATATTGTCTATCTGCTAACCCCCCTCTCCCCCTTTTCTTTTTCTCTGTTACTTTTCTCCCTCATGGATTGATGAGAATACGTCTAGACTGAGTTACTTGATATTCTTGGACACTCTGTGATAAGCTGTACTTTAATTTAATTGCGAGTACTTTAGTTCATTATGTGCCAAACAAGGGTGTATGTCATAACCAGTGGCGAGGCATGAATGATCGATTATCGATATTTAGGTGATTGTTGCGAACACCCTGTTTATGGATCCTTTTCCATTAGTTTAAGTGGCTGATCAATCGATATATCACAAAGCGCGCCACGTCACTGATCATAACCATACAATAGAGAATTTGCAGGTGTCTGAAATTTGATAAATTTCGTGTTTAAGTAGAAACTACCGAGTGAACTGAACACGAGGATATCCTTGGTTCATGAATTGAACAATTATTGGAGAAGATATGACAAAATGATCTAATCTGCTAAAATACGTGTGTTTAAATGGGAAATGCCGCTAGATCATGTCACTAGTCGGTGCATTTCCTCACTTTTAAATTTATTTTTATACTCTTTCCCACATCAGGAAAAAATTATAAAAAATACTGTGAAATCAGCTCTTTAGGCACTTTCAGATGGAGCAATAAAAAACTGGCATGCGAATTCTCCATTTTAAGGTTCAAATTGTCGCCTTCTGCATGAAAGATTGTACCTTGAATGTGCTGTCGCAGTATTTCTTCCTGACTTTTTACTCTTTTTAGTAGAATCTTCACTTGAATTTTCCTGAAATTGTCTTCTTTTTTAAGAGAAAAGACACTATATTCCTCAGAAAGATTCGTGCAATAGTTCACCCATGAAAAAAGAAAATATTTGTATAAATACTGAAACATACAGACAAGGCACATTCCTTTGTGCTGGAGATGATGTAATATGTCAGGTCAAAAATTACTTTGAATTATTGCTCCAAACTGCGTTTTTTTCTTATGCAAACTTCGCAACTCCGTTTTCATTTTACATGTTCAGGCTTGTTTTGTGCCAACATTTTTATGAAACAATCCTCTATGTTGTGGTACTGATATCTCAATTTTGAATACTTCGGATAAAAAAATATAAGGAAAAAAATTGAAGAGTAATTAATGAATTGCTGTTCCTTTAACAAATATAAGCATAGCAGAACTTTGGAATGTCCTTTTTTAACTTTGTGTGTTCAGGAGTTAGAAATTGATAATTAGTTTTCATTCCCTACCAAGCTCACTTCAATAAAAGTTTTGATGACCTGTAGTTGAAGCGAAGCTTCTACATAGTTTCTCTATGCTCTTGCTTAAAATAAATATGATTCCTAAATAGTATCTAATCAAGATTTACGTTTCTTTTTTACCTTTCCAGACAAAACTTCCAGAGGTCATGCCACCTCTTTTCAGCGCTACCTACACACCCATTGCAGCTGCAGGAACTCCGCAGCAGATCAAACATGTTGCTCGACTTTTGGCAACACAAATCAGCACTGCAGGACTAGGCACAGGACAAATTGAGCTCAACAAAAAACAGGTAAGTCCCCTTTTACTTGAATCCAATTTTGATTTTCTTTAATTTTCTTTCATGGTGTCATTTTTTCCAATGAAAAATACGCAGCAGAAATACACCCTAAAAAGATGACCTGCAGTTTAAACTTAAGTTTTAGCTCTTTATATTTATTAATTCAGATTTTTTATCGTAACCAAAAATAATTTATGTACTAAACTAACTGTAATTTGAATCACAAGGAGTTTGATTTGAATCAGTCATCGATCAGAAACAGAATTCTCCTTGAGTTTATCATAAACTTTCTAATGAGTTCCCTCTCGCATTCAAATTCTTGAATAAGTGACAATAAGGTGAAAAAGTTCTTTTATGCTTTTACTTTATCTCTGAGCTGTTTGGTTATTTAGGTTTCATTGATTTAGAGTGATTCAAAAACACTTCTGTCTGTCGTCTATCGAAAGGCATAAATATTTCAAATCAAGTTTCAAGTTCAGTATTTTCTCAAAGGTAAGATATAGTAGTGGATTGCATGGAGTGTCGCTTTTACGCTTGGTACTGTCATGCAGGTTTGACAATGCCTCAGTGGTTGGTAATTTCTCTGATTTTTCTCCATACACTTTTCACCTGGGGTGTGTTTGAATGCTTGGTTCCAGTTTTTTGGGTGACAGTGGGATTATCATTGACTATTCGGTGTTAATCAGCTCTTGTAAATGAATGGAAAACAAGATTTTTTAGTGAACGTTGTTAGTAACTGATCTTTCATTAATCAAAAAATTTTTCATATTGTACATGGTCTGTCTTGGGATGAAATGCTAGTCAACAGGAATATATTACTTGATTGCCAACAATGTCAGGTAAATTGAGGAAATGTCCAACTTTTAACAAAAATCTGAAATCTTCTTATAGTACTGACGTACATTAGAACGGCAAAAATGGACTGCTAGACAGGATAAAATATCAAGAACTACCATACATCTTTCCCTATCAAAATTTAATGTAGATTATGAAAGACTCATTATTAAAACTTACCAAATCAACTCATGAGGTAAAAAATAAGGCTTTTTGTCCACATTAATTCATATTTCCTGCTTCAGAATCTACTCATGTTAAATCAAGCACTTAAGTAATTTCGGTATATTTTACGATAGGAGAATTTACCTGCGCACCACCTATTTTTTGACAAGGTTAAAGGTACCTTGTATGAAAAGAGGAAGAGACAGTGTGTAAAATCAAGCCATAGTTATTTGTCCAGTGAAAAAATTAGCCTTCCTTGAATACGGTTTTTTTACGAGTGGAAAGTTTGAATCTAATATTTGTGATATAAACCACAAATGTTTATTCCTCACTTACGAGTTCAATTTGAAAGTTTTCCATGTGTCCAAATGTGCAGCATGAAATGTTATCTCCCTCTAATTTTCATATTTTATTATCCTTTTCCATGACCCTCCCGTTTTTCAACTCTCAACTGCCATTCAAAATGGAAACAAAAATCTAGACCCCTCGGACTCCATTCTAGACGCATTGATTAGTATCTTACCCGCTCGTATTTCCAAAATTAATTTCGTACTATATTTACGTTAGAATTAATGTGCAATAAGTGTAAATAAAGAGATCGTTTTGTTACCACAAAGTTTGATATCATTTCTTGCTAACTTCTTGCACGGTGTTAGTCTATTGTAGTCTTTTTATCGTTTTTATTAAAATTTCAAAGTTTGGTTTTTGTCTCTTCACCTTTGTAGTATATACATATGCAAGCTTTTGGTGTGGTTTAATTCAACGCAGAATTTTTTTATCTGGGAATTTGGGCAGTACTAATACCTGAGCATAAATGAAGAAGATGGCACAACCAGTGGAACCTCATTGTCTGTGAAAGAACTGAATGACCTCATGACAAGAGACAAATAAAGCGTACAATAACAAATCAAAATTGATCTCAAAATGGAAGAATCCAAATGTAGCCCAGTTTCTTTTGCACCAAGCACTCGCGCTAGCTTCCTTTTTGTGTTTGGGGCTTTTCATAAAATATGTTCTGTTTTATGGTACAGAAAAGGTCTGTCCAACCAGATGAAGGGAGTCTGATACAAGTGGTGTCATGCAAAAATAGGTTCCAAGCTCAGATTTTTTGAAAACTTTCTTTAAATTTTGACAAGTTTTTGACACAAACAGCTTATGATATTTGCATTAAAGTTTTTTGCAAACTTCTGGTGTGAATCTGATGAAATCCCAAAAAATTGTTGTTTGTAGCTTTCTCTCCCTCCCCAGTATCTTTTCAATTTTTATTTTTTTATTCTATGGTAGCTTTGCTCTAAAGATTGATGTAAATTTTAGGGTATGCTGAATGGTGAAGCGAGTGTAAACGTTGGCCTCTCATAGCAGTAGCAATGTCGTATCCTCTATTTTAAAGTTAGAGTCTAAAAAAAGTGGCTAGGTAATCATGTTTTTAAAAGGCATTATGCACTACTCTATTTTCTCTTAAATCAGACTGAGAAAGCACAAAAATTCCAGAAGGAATCGGACTCAATCTCAATGAAGAGGGGCGCAAACCAAACATAACTGGCAATGAGAAAGGGATAATAAGTTCCATGATCCCTCTTCTGCATGTTTTTTCGTTGTTTTGTTTTGTTTAAATGGAAGCAGAATGTGCTTTATTCTGGGGTTCTACTCCTGTTCAATTATAAATCCGGCGTACCCTGTTACTGGGTGCAAGATTTCAGCCACAGCCCAGCTGATAGTCAGATATTACGCATCCAAACCAGCCAATGCTCCAGCGTCTGAGAAGATAGCCAGTCATGCAAGGTTGACCTATAGCGATATGTCTGTCAAATGCTGAATTCTTTCCTTTGACTCCCACCCGCTACTGGCCCTGACTATTTAAGGCGTGGTGACTAGAATAGGAAAATCCAGGATTCATCAGGGAATGAATTAAAAAAAGGGAGATAATTAAGGAATCTGTTCCAGGAACCAAGAATTACTTCTTCTACCGGTTTAAGACAAATTTTTTTCTTTAATCTCATTTGAATTCTCTCCAGGTTATCTTTTTCCTATAGTAATTTGCCGAATATTGTTTAAAGTATAATACCGAGTTTGTTTATGTGCAAAAATAAATTTAGGTAAGGAAATTTTAAGCACCTACTGTAATTGAGGTTTATGTTATCGCATCTGAACTGCCATTATTGACCTCTCGAATGACATTTGAATCTTCGAATCATCAGAATAATAGAGAATCTCTAATTTATCGGATAATATATACATCAGGAACGCTTTTGGAATTAATAAATTAGAATTTACACGGAAGAATCTGCCGAACGATGAAAAAAATTTGATTTTCATATCTGAACGTCAGGCGAGATTTTTAGTTTTTCCTAAAAAATCCAGGCAAAGCGGGGGAAAAATTTGATTCCTCATCAGGGAATGAGCCCCTGAAAATCAATGGAAAATCAGGGAATGAGCATAACCAATAATTCTAGACACCATGATTTAAAGATATCCTTCTCTTTCAATCTGCTCACCGCTCGGTTCATGGGATATTACCCTAGCAACAGGCAGCCCTGTAATCTAGGGATGACATCACCCCAGGGAGCAATGCAGTGCCTGTGGGTCCCCATATCCACTGCCCTCTCCTTTATTAAAAAATGAGCTAGTTGCTATCTGGTACTGAATGCGCATCTCTCTCTAGTCCTATTTGCCCTTTTAAATCCTGCTACCTAAACTGTCCAGAGGAGTTATTACGCCACTGCTTGTATTGGCTTCTACTCTGGCCGTGCAGTGTAGCTTTATTTTTTCTAACAAGGTGGAGAAATGGTGCTGGGTCCACACCATTTCGCGGGGAAACAAAGCCAAGAAATACCAAAAATTCAAATTAGAGTCAAAAATAAATTTTTAGAACTCTAACGCGCACCAGTATGAAACTGAGGGGGGGGGGGAGAGTGTTCAGCTCAGGCAGTTTGCAATGGAATATTAAGTTGGAGTCACGCCGAGAGATCTTTACCGGTTTGGGCCTTATTAGACCTCATCAGAAGATCACACTCAGCAGTGAATCCAACTTAACATGCCGCAAAATTCTGATGAGGTCTAATAAGGCCCAAACCGATAAAGATCTCTCGGCGTGACTCCAACTTAATATTCCATTGCAAACTGCCTGAGCTGAACACTCTCCCCCCCCCTCAGTTTCATACTGGTGTGCGTTAGAGTTCTAAAAATTTATTTTTGACTCTAATTTGAATTTTTGGTATTTCTTGGCTTTGTTTCCCCGCGAAATGGTGTGGACCCAGCACCATTT
Source organism: Bemisia tabaci (assembly GCF_918797505.1). Lineage (NCBI taxonomy): Eukaryota > Metazoa > Arthropoda > Insecta > Hemiptera > Aleyrodidae > Bemisia > Bemisia tabaci. Next base: position 6,239,325 of record NC_092795.1, on the reverse strand, counting down.
CTCCACCTTGTTAAATACAGTTTCGGGCCACTTTTTAGTGTTTAATTTTCTAATTTATTTTTTCTATTCACTCTCTGCATTGTCCTTCGTACATCGCCGTTTCTCTCTATTAGATGTTGTTTGCAACCTTTTTGCATTCATATTTTGTGATAATTCAATCAATTTTCTGTTAAATTAAAGCACTCCGATTATTATTCAAGTACTCGCACTTTTTTCAGTAATATTCTAAATGATAAAATTGATGTAATTCATTCAGTTATTTGTATTTTTTTTAATGTAAAAGTCAGCATAAAGTTGCTCATGCTAGTGGTTAATTAGACGTGTGTATGCTAAAATGAAGTATGTTAACATGAATGAAATCAAAATAAACTATGCAGTATGCAAACCCTTTGCACACAGTACCTCATAATTTAATTCATTTTCGCATGGTTTGTTTCAGTTGAAATTTCAATCAACAGTCATATAATCTTTTCCTGTCTTTGTAAGAATCGAAATTTTTGCTTAAAAACCGTTGTAACTATGACAAACGGCCGTCCCATAGAAAAATTAGAAGACAATTTTTTTCTGCATTCTCTTATGTAGGTTCGTCAGTTGCATTTAAGAGTTTTTGTTCAATGTAAGGATAGACCCCTAGTTCAATGGTAAAGTCATTGTTATTTAAGGCCTTTAGAGCACATTTACCTAGCAAAATATATCTTTTAAATATCTCTGTTGTGATACTTAAAAGTACCGACAGTCTAGAATCACTAATTAGCAGCTATTGTATTTTATAAGAGTTCAAAACTGTGAAACTCAGAAGTATTGTCGACCAGAAAATGATTTTACATTTTGCTCGGTAGTCATCAAAATTGTGTAGTGCTTTTACCTAGCAGAATAATTTTTTTTTATCATCTCATTAGTGGTACTAAAAAGTTCCGATGGCCATTATTTTGCAGTTTTCTACCTATTTCCTATTAACGCTTGAAAGCATTAATAGAATATTATAATAATGCTTGAAAGCATTCAGAAGTATCGTCCATCAATGGATTAAGTTGAAGCGGTGTTGTATATCCAAAATTAACAATGTGTTGTTTTCTCGTTGAGTTTGTCTTTACACGCTCAATTGTTTGTCTCACTCTAACATTACTATTTCTCATATTCTCAGCCATCCAGATTAAATCGCTTGATACTCAGGAACCATGTTGTGACTTTTCTGGTCCGCTTGATTGTTACAGATGCTTGACATGATTTTCTCATCAAACCATGATAGCTACGATTGCAGTGACACGCCAAAAGCAACGAGCTTTCATGCTGCCCTTTCTGCTTCGCCTCCAGCTTCCCTTTCACCCTCTTCTTCTCTCGAAATCATCCCCTTACCTTCTCCACCAGTCATTTCTTTAGAGTCCTCCTCACCAACAAGTTCTATCTCACTTCCTTTCTCGCTTTCTTGTTCCTCTCTTGATGGATCTCTCAGTCCCCCCGCTTCTCCTCCTCGTCTGCTCTCTCCTGCACTTGGACGCAGTTCTACACTTGCTGTTGTTTCCTCAGAAACTGCATCTAAGCTCCCCTGTTTAGCCTCTGATACGACTGCCTCTGCCGCCCAGCCTTGTGTTTCTTTAAGCTGCAGTTCTACTCCCGCTGTTATTTCCTCAGAAACTAACTCTAAGATCCCCTGTTTGGCCTCTGAATCGACTGCCGCCCTGCCTCGTGTTTCTTTGCCAGTTCCTTCTGTCTCTCTGTCCACTCCGTTTTTCTCCTCTGTTCCTTCTTTCCCTGAGCTCCCCAGTACCTCACAGTATTCTCCATCACAGTTGCCTGCACCTTCTTCTGAAGAAAAATTCGAAGAGAGAGATAGTGAAGGGGGTAAGAGTAAGAAGAGCTCTCTGTCTGTCTCTCGCTCTAGGTTGGTTAGCCCCTCTCAACCAGGCCTCACCATATCGAACTCCAAGCCCTCCCCAAGAAAAAACACTCGCTTGTCATCTTCTCCTATTCCTCAAAATTTTTCCATGAAGTCGCAGCAGTCCTCATCCAAATCCAATTCCAAAGATGAAAAGAGCAAACAGCGCACAGCCCGCAGTTGCATCTTTTGTGAGGGAGATCATATTTGTTTTGAGTGTCCTTATTTGAGCTTACCACTGGATGAGCGCCTCGAGGTGGTGAGACGCGCTGACAGGTGCGGCAATTGCCTCGGGCGCCACCAGTGGTGGGAGTGCAGATCTGCCAAGGGCTGTAAATTTTGTGGAGGGAGGCATCATTCTCTTTTGCATCCGGGATATTATATCCCTTCTTGTGTTGAGAAGGATCCTAAGCCGAAAACTGAGAATGGATCTCAAGTATCGCAACTCCCTTTAAACCCAAAAGCTGTGGCAAACAATTCCAAGTCTCCCTTGAAGAATCATATTTCAGTATCAAATTCTTCTTCCTTGGTCTCAAAGACAAAGAAGACTGCAAATCTCATAAATGAAGTGTCTTCCTCTCAGCCCCCTTGTACGTCAGAGTCCTTGGTAGCTACTAAAACTTCAGCTTCAGAGGCTCAAGTCTCTCTTGCTCACGAGGTTCTTTCATCGAAAACTTCAGTTTCCAACCCCAAGATTCAAGTCAACGCCTCAAAGACTCAAGTCTCACACTTAATGTCCAAGCCCTCAGATACTGGCTCTGATATTCAAACCCCAGCTTCAAAGACTAAAATTTCATTGTCACAAAAGTTAAGCACTTCAAAGTCCTCAGTTGCTACCATGAATCAAACCTCTTTCTCTTCTCCCTCTGTGAGATTAGCCCCTAAATCATCAGCCAGTACTATCTCGGCCACCAAAGCTGCGGACCCTCTATCACAGAAAGCATGCACTTCCAAACTGCCCGTCCCTGCAATTGAGATTCAAGCCTCAATACCAAAGCCTCGATCTACTCATACTGAATCAAGTAGCTCCTCTGAACATCAAACCATTAAACAATCTAAAAACCTGAAATATTCTCAGGTTTCTGCTGGACCCGTTGACCCTCTGAAAGAAACTCATAATAATTTCTGTCCTGCCAACTCATCCCAACCATCGTCATTTTCAACCCAAGTTGAAGTTACCTTTGCGGAAACTCCACCAATTGAGATGCCTTTTCATTCTGAACCTCAAAACATCTTTGATAGCCTTATTCGTACCATTAAATTGCAATGTGCAAATAGCCCTGAACATCTTATCCCAGCCTCCTCAACCTCACAAGATACATCTTCATCTCATGCTAATATCTCCTATTTAGTCAATAGCACTGCGCCTGCCAGCATTTTCACTTCACCTCAGACCTCTGTTTCTGCATCTCGAGCATGTGTTTCTGCAGAGAGAGTGTCATCGTTAATTTCGGTAGCCTCTACTAAACCCTGTGAAACTTCCCTGGTGTATCACCATGCCCATCCATCGTACCCACGTTTATTTGAACATACCTCTCTTTTATCGCAAGTTCCATCAGTTACTGCTCACTCTCTTTCCACTATGTCTGTGGCGGCTGATAGTATTTCTGTCTCGGCAGTTACACCACAGACAATGGCTCCCCCGATTCAGGTAGCTACCCAATCTGAAGCTCTACCTCCTGTGTCCCAAACGCCTTTGATGATGCTTTTATCACAAGTTAAAGCTGATGTCCCTGGAGTTGCTCCACTCACCACTAAATCTTCTTTCTCAACGCAGCCATCTTCCTCCTCAACTACTTCTTCAAACGTTTCAACTCTGTTGACCTCAACTAATTCCAATCCGCCCTTGTCCTCAGCTCGTGTAGAGCCTCCTGTCTCAAGTGTCCACTCTCTCATGGACTCCTCTTTTACTCAACCTCCCCCTAATATCCCTTCATTTAGAGCTAATTTGCCTCCAAGTGAACATGCCATGTATGTGCCATCTACGCAACCACCCTCTAATTTGTATTCAGAACCCCCTGTCTCGAGAGTCCATTCTCTCATGGACTCCTCTTTTACTCAACCTCCCCCTAATATCCCTTCATTTAGAGCTAATTTGCCTCCAAGTGAACATGCCATGTATGTGCCATCTACGCAACCACCCTCTAATTTGTATTCAGAACCCCCTGTCTCGAGAGTCCATTCTCTCATGGACTCCTCTCTTACTCAACCTCCCCCTACTACTCCTTCATTTAGAGCTAATTTGCCTCCAAGTGAACATGCTATGTATGTGCCATCAATACAACCAACCTCTAATTTGTATTCAGAACCTCCTGTCTGGAGAGTCCACTCTCTCATGGACTCCTCTTTTACTCAACCTCCCCCTAACATCCCTTCATCAAGAGCCAATTTGCCTCCAGGTGAAAGCTCAGAACCTGCTCAAGCCAGTGGAGCAGTGGCTCAAAACATGATGCCATGTATGCAAAGCAACGTCATACCGCAAGGGTTTAGATATACACCAGAGGTTTCCTCTATGACATATGCGATGACAGCTCCGCTCACTGAAACCCTCTCTTCATCTCCTCATGGGAACTCTGTCCCTCCTCGAGTTCCGCAGTTCCCAGTCTATAGGCCTGATTTTTCAGCTTCACTCCAATCCTTTGCCCATTCCCCATTCGTGCAGTTCGTCCCTTTCTTTGTTTTACCCCAGCAGAATATTCCGAGCCCTCATCATTCGCCCCTTTCATCTCCCACAGCCAGTGATGTCTCTTCCTCAGCTCCATGTCTTTGCACTCATTGCCAGATCGCCCGAGGACATCAAGATCATGGTGGCTCTCAGTAGATAGCATGACACCAGTTTTCTTTTGATCTCGAGATTTCTCAATTTTATTTTGTGACTTGTTTAACTCAGGGATTCTAGTATACTTTATATTGTGTACGTCTTTACCAAGAGTTATTTTTCCTCTTTTTTTTCATGTTGAATGTCTTAATTTTTACCCTACTGTACTTTTAAGTTTGATGAACACTCTGTTATTTGAGTTACCTTTTCCTAAGAATGATCGTGTGTGCCTTTAATTTTTTCTTTCTTATACAATCTAATTCAAGGGCCTAAAATTATGTTATTTCGAGTTTTTGATTTCCTAGTTTTTTTATTTTCTATTAATCTTGTGTTCCAATGATATGTAACGTCTTTTCTCCAAAGTTGTTTTTTGTGAAATATAGTTTAAATTTACTACCTTAAAGGTAAGGAATTGGTTTTGACTTTTTTAGTATCCCCCAGTGTGTTTTAGGTCCAAATTTCTAAGTTGTGAAGTCCCTCAAATTTCTCTCTCCTTTGCTTTGCAAGAAAGTTTTTCAGTTTTATTTTTGTCATGAGAAATATTGAAAAGGAAAACCTTAACGGTTCAAGAGGTGTAAATGATGATGATTGACGTGATGAAATTCTTTGAAATTTTTCATTTGGAAAGCAAGCTTGACAGGTGAGACAAAAACACATCAGCTAAGTTTTTATATATATTTCACTCTGCATGGTGCACAATTTTTTTGGTATTACTTTTCTCTTTTCTCTAAACCCTTTTTTAAAAGTATCTTGCATTCATCGGTGAATAACTCACAGCTTTACCATCTTTTTTTGGGAGCTGAGACTTTGCCACCTCATCTTTCAGGTGCCTCTTTTGGATCTTGAAATTTGATTTGAAATATTTAGGTAAGTGTATGCATTGAAGAGTCACTCTTTGAATCGTTTTAGCCTCTCAGCTCATTATGATTTAGCTCATTAATAGGCATTGGTAGGTGTGTACTGATATTGAATCTATTCTTTTTTCTCTTCAATTTTTACGACTTGTTTCCTTCCATGAAACCATAAATGTTTGAAGACAATTATGTTGACATGACATCATAAATAAAACATGTTTGCTCTCACAAGCCATTTTTTCCTCCTTTTTTTCTTCTTTTTTTCCTCTCTTTTTTTCTTTTAATATCGTGGAATAAGAGACGAAAAAATAACCTGAAAAAGTTTATGTTGCTCAACAAATATTTGTTTCTTCTCAGCATTAATCCTACAAAATACTTACTCAATCTTTTTTTTGTGATTCCGTTCAGATTCAGAAAATAATCAGTGAGAAACCTGACGAGGATGAGTACGAAGAAGGGGAAGAACGCAAGATCAAAACTGTGATAACGGCGAAGGAAGAACCTGCGTCGATCCCAGTTCCAGTGCCTGCTCCGCCCCCAATCAAAATAACAAAACCGCTGACCCACAAACCACATCGGATAATGTCTTTGAAACTAACTGAAGTAGTGAAGCCGTTATCATCTTATGCTCAGAAAGACCAAATGGTGAAAGCAGTCGTACGAATTTTGGAGAGCGAGAAGGTCGCTAGATTAGGAGGTGTCAACAAACAGAGACTGAAGCTCATCACAACGCTTGCATCAACGTTCAATGATACAGTGAAGGAAGGTAAAAATTATTCATTTATTTATTTATTCTTAAACAGAATATACAAAGAATTTAAAATATATAACAGCGCCATGACAGGAGTGAAAGATCAAAAACAATATTCAAACAAAGGGTGACATCAATAATCAGAACCGCAAAATGAGATGACTAGATGTAACTAGAAACTTAAGAGCTTCAATTAAAAGAAAGGATCAGGTCCTTCATAGAGTGTTTATAAATGGTTACATCCTTATGATTCACTTCTGCTGAATAGGATATACCAGGATCTTTTAAAACGATCTAAAACAGAATTAAATGAACAAGATCTGGAAAAATCCTCAACAAGTGGTCTCACAGCCCAAAGAGGGTAAAAAGCAGGACGGAAGCAAATCAAGTCATTTAATGCAGGAACAAAAAAAAAACTTTTTTTTAATTTTGAAGGCAAGAACCAAATCTTCAAGGTTTTGAAGGCGTGATTTGGATATTAACATCTGCAAAAGAATTTTCAGGGAGTCTGATGGTGGTCTTTCTTGGTTGATATTTCGTAAGGCAGAAAAGGTTTGAAGGTTGGGAGGGACACTTAAGAATATTCACTGCAGTAGATTGCCCTAATTTTCCAATCCATTTCTTTATTGCAGCTGTCTTAGAGTACTTGCTGGCTGACCTGCGATCAAGAATAGACATCGCTCTATCGTGGCTTTATACTGAGTACTCTTTTATCCAAGGATTTGCCAAAATTCCTGTAGTCATGGAAGGGAGAAATGTGGAGCAAGGTTATAATCACTTGATATGTTCTCTGGCAAATAGCATAATCCGTAACACTGACATCAAGGATAAAGATAGGTATGCTATTTTCTCACAAGTTTTCTCAAATGATTTTCACCGTTTGATAGATCTTCATCATGGCTGACAATGACCAAGACTTTAGCGAAGTCCTCTTTCCTGCCTTTTTCCACTCACCATGTGACTCCTGATCCACAGTTCATATGGACTGCAAGGAATATTTTTTTTGAAGACAGGAAAGTGACAAATTCTTTCAACGTCCATTGTAGAACCAGTCTATGAAATGACAAATGAATGCCAAATGAAATTTTTTCACACAATCATGAATTTGATCTAAGTAATGAGAAAAAATATTTTTTTCACCAGCCCCTACTCAATATCCTCCTCCACAAGTTTTTTTTTTTTTTTTTTTTTTTTGTTTTTTTTGTTTCTATTATTACATACGGACTGATTCGTTAAATAAGTTTGCAGACAAATCTTCACAGAGCAAAGTTTCATCCCAGAAAATTTCTAGTCGCTGCAATACTTAGATATGGCGTGAAGATTAAAAAACTCAACCATGATCGGAATTTTACAGAGACTGATGTCATAAATTTACAAAGATGATGATATTCCTGATGATATACTCCGCAGAATTTGATACAATTACAAAAAATATTTTTCTAAACTCTTGTGATTCCCATATTATTCTATTCTATTCTTTTTCTTTTTTTACTAACTCCGTTGAGCTCATTTTTATTCATCTCAGTATTATCAGTAATTTTCATGTTATATCCAAAAAAAATTTAAGTGGAAAACTAGCTCAACCTTATTAAATTGGCATCATGCTGTCACTAGGGATGTATTAATTTTCTATAAACTATTGAAACAGTTCTATCAACAAGTAATAACTGCAGAGAGACTTAAAGTACTGACTATCCGAATTTTCAAACCTGGCGAAAATGAGCTGCTGCCACATCTTTCAGTTATGTGGGGGAAACAATACAGATACACTGGGCAACAATACTTTTACTCAAGAATCACATGGTTCCGATACAGCTGTTTTTCATAAGAGCATCCAGAGTAGAGTACAACAATATTTTGCAACAAAGTGTACCATTAACCTACCGACAAGTATTTTCTTACCACTCCTAGCCTCAGTCTACCAATTGTAAAAACCAAATTCAATGGAAAGTGTTAAAAAAGCTGTAAGAAACGGATAAATGCTGCAGATTTTTGGAAAATGTTGAACTAGTTTTTGTAAATTGATTTTTCCCTTTCCCTTTCGAAAAGAAAAAGTTCTTTACAAGCGCCAATAAGTAAAAAAAATGATAAATTTTAAAAATTGATCATTCATTCAGCGTTGTTTTACTCATTCACCTTTATACACCAAGTGAGCAAAGCTAAAAAATTTGAATAATCTTCCACCCGCAGCTTTCTCTGAGATTCATGCTCAGTTCACTCTTGCTGGCCCTCAGTATTTCTTCTATTTCCTCATTGGCTGTAATTTAATCTCAGAACTTAGTCCATTACTTTAATACATAGTTACGATTGCTCACTGATATTAATTTAATTTGTTTCCCTTTTTTCAGTCTAATGAGCAAGTTGTATCTAGAAGCCCCACATCTTACCGAAGATGCAATCGACATTTTGAAAGATTTTGCCTCTCGGGAAATCAGTGGTCTCAACATACTCCAAACTCTCGTTTTGAAGCGGCCACCACGTCAACTGCTTTACTTGAACACGCTTCTGATGATAACTGGTCACGAGGTTGTTGAAATCCGCGACAAAGCGATTTCTCTCATTCTTGAACTGTTCCATAAGAGCGATCTGAGGAACATTATCGAGGAATATGCCGTGTTTTACTTAGGATTCCTCAAATTACCCCAACCACCAGATGTGATCTTTGGAGCAGACAAAGGTAGACCGCTGTCAACAGAAACCTGGACAGAAGAGGCCGCGAAAGTTTGTTTATACCTCTACCTTGCATTAGTCGCACTGAACGAAGAATTAATCCACGAGCTGGCAATAGTTTATGTGCAGACAACGGCAGACGTGAAACGTGTTATCTTACGATTATTAGAGACGCCAGTTAAAGAGATGGAAATGAATTCACCATCGATCTTAAAACTTGTAGAAGAGTGCCCGAAAGGTGCAGAGACTCTTGTCACGCGAGTGATTCACATTCTTACGGAGAAACGCCCACCCAGTGCCGAATTAGTAGAACGAGTGCGGACTTTGTATAATACGCGAGTATCTGACATACGTTTCTTAATTCCTGTTCTCAATGGCCTCACCAAGAAAGAAGTAATTGCCGCGCTTCCTAAACTAATCAAACTGAATCCTAATGTAGTCAAAGAAGTGTTCAACAGACTGTTAGGTTATAATTCTGATAACTCATCCTCTCCGTTGACTCCGGCAGAATTGTTAATAGCACTTCATAATATAGACTCCACCAAGTGTGAATTGAAAGTCGTGATCAAGGCTACCTCACTCTGCATGGCAGAGCGAGCAGTTTACACGCAGGAGGTATTGGCAATTGTTATGCAGAACTTAATGGAAATGACCCCGTTGCCGACACTTCTTATGCGGACTGTTATTCAATCTTTGTCGTTATACCCCAAGCTCATCGGTTTTGTGATGAATGTACTGCAAAGGCTGATATTGAAGCAGGTTTGGAGGCAGAAGAAAGTGTGGGAAGGATTCATCAAATGCTGTCAAAGGACAAAACCGCAGAGCTTCCAGGTTGGTGAATAGAATTTCTCAAAGTTGACTGTTCTAATCTTTAAAGCAAAGTGTAATTTGTTCAGTTATTTTTGAAGGCAAGAACCATGCAACAAGATGGGTCTAGTGTTAATTATTTGCTGAATAAAAATGTCAAATAGCTCATATGCAGCAGCAGTATTCTGTCTAAGTTTAAATAATCAAGAAGTAAAACGAGAATCTCAACTCAAAAAACGTTTAACTTTTCCCCTTTTTTTTATTATTGACACAAGGAAGTAAAGATTGAGTTTTTTTAAGACCAGATTTCCCTATTTCATTAAATTTGGTACTTTCCTTGCTATTAGCCCTGTTTAATAATTATTTTAATCAAGAAGTACATAAACAATTTTGGACTGCTTTTCTACATATCAAGATGAAAATGCCTAAACTCAGTTTTGTCAGAAATTTACAGCAAAAGTTCATCACTGCCAACAAAATCTGTTTGAAGCATTATCCGTAGCGAAGAATGTAAATTTTATTTCTTAGGTCTTTGCTATGTCATAGTAAAAGGCTTAAATTTTTTTTTGAAACGTTGCACCAAATTCTTGATGTTACTCAGTTTAAATTTTCATTCATTAAATGTAAATCGTATTTACTCACACTGTGTTTTCCCTGTTTCAGGTGTTGCTTCAGTTGCCAGCGGAACAGCTAGCAGATGTTTTTGATGCTTCCCCAGACCTACGCCCTGCACTGCTGGAACACATTGTGACATTCACGGACATGCAACGGTCACACATTCCTCAACCAGTGATGGACATTCTGTACGGTCAAAACACTCAGTTTACCTCATTCAATGCTGTGAAAGCGGAGCCTATGTCTCCACCAGATCTGACTATCGACATGGAGAGCTAGTCGTAAACTTTCTAAAGGTACCCTCGTAAAACTGTGATAAGATAGACGCACAAGCGTCAGCATTTTAATTTTTAAAATGTACCTCTATTTTTTGTATTTTTCAACTATGTTTGATACATGAAGTTGTAATTATTATTTATGGAGCAGTTATGTTTGAGAATAATTGAGATTTTCAAAATTTCTAACAGTTTTGACGATTTGTCTCCGCTTAATTTATTCATTCTCAAGTCTAATGTAGTGTTGGGATATCAGTGGACATAATTGTCAAGTTGCAAAAATCGGCCTTCGGAAAGGTTGTAAGTATCATTAGGCCAATAGACGATAAGCCAAAGCATAGCTTTTCTAAGATAATTGTTTTAATTTTTGATGAAATTAATTGAACAATCAATAAAAAATTTGATGTAATTGTTGGAGCTAAAGGACTTGAACTTATTTACGAAAACATATGCAAAGGACCTAGTTTTTGGATAGAGAGCCGGTCAGAAAGTCAATCACTTCTCCCCGTCCCTTTTTAAAATCTTCATAAGTGGAACAATGTGATTCATTTTGCTCTAAAATTTTCTGTCAGGATATAGGTACTAAGTTCACTAAGTTTGGATTTTGTGACATTTTGAACCAATGAGGTTAAACATAGGGAGGTATATTCAATTCAGATTTTTAAGACAAAACCAATAAATTGATTATTTTTGTAGATTTCCAAGAGCAGAAACTTATCTTTTAAATAAACTTTTTGTTCACTGAATATTATGTAGTTGGTAACATTTTGAAGTATGGTTGAGCAGCACATTGTCTACTTACAGCAAGAAGGTGGTAACTTTTGAGACCGTGCCAATATTTTGGAAGCAATTTTTGTAGGGCGAATTGTGTTCCATATAAAATTTTGAAGAAGAAACGAGTATCAAAATGCTTCAATTTGTACCTTGTCTGGTGGTTTGCATCATTATGGGTGTACATCAGCGGAACAAGAGGCAATTTAATAGGTTCTTTTATAGAAATTAAGCCTCCAAAGCAGCAATCCATGAATAATTCTACTGTGTATGCGGAAACCGCGCTAAATCTGATTTATTCCTGGTTTTCGGTGGGCCAAGGTAGTTTATCTTGCAAACTTCATTGACGGGTCAAAGATCTCTTAATGCATGCAAGTTTTTGCTGAGAGCGTTGGTCATAGATTTGGTTAAAAAACTGCGTACCTTTGCATCCCTGAAAATCTGAGAAAATTCTTGATGAATCCTGTATTTCTTTCATTTAAAGCTTTTAAAAAATTCAATTAACTCTATGCCAAGTACATGTTAATGTTTGTTTAATAACATTTTAGTCCTTTTGATTTTTGAATAGAACCCATCTAAGGGAAATCCCATCTATAGGGAATTTAAATTATCATCAAGATTTTACATTAAATCTTGCACTCCAGCCCCTTAACTGTGTTTTTTTATTTTTTAATTTACTATTTATTTATATTGTTAAAGCAAAAGAACTTTTGAACTACTGAATGTAGTCACATTAGAATCTATTGTGTCTCGCTAAAAGTGAAGTATAAGAGATCAAAAACTGTAGGATTTTCCAGAATTCTTCAATTCGATTTTAAAAAAAGTTTAAGCATTAGAAAGAACCAAAAATAATCCAAAAATTAAAGAATTTCCAACTGGCAAAGATGTTTAAAAAGGGACATATTTCAAGACCCCACAGTGCCTTCTAAGCTAAACTTTGACTCAAGGTCCTGAATGTAGCACCTACTGATTTGGGAGTTCTGTAACATTAAAATTTGTCTGATTTGTTTCTGATTTCTGGATTTGAATCTATTTGTTTCACTTGATCTCATTTTTTTCTAATATATGGATTTAGAATGAAATAGATTTTTTTCAAAAGGAAGCATTCTTACGATCATGATCATGTCGGTGATTGTAACTCATCTATTTGTTTTCATTTGGGCCTAGGTTTTGATTTTTCCGAGGGCTCGCAGCTCATTCCCTTGTAGTGACAATTCTCGCAAGCTGACAACACTGCAGGCTGATTATTGAAATTTATAGACAAAGCTATAGACGAAGAAGACATAGGAAATATGGAGCAATCCTATTGATTGAAATGGTTTGTTCCTTTAGACTGGGAAAGAAACTGATGGACTAAATACAGGGTCTCTTTTGGGTTGCTTAGTTAGTATTTTATCTACCTTCTTTGTCCATCGCAACCATCCGCTTCCAACAATAGGATCCCTCCATATCCCTTTTGTCTTTTTTGTCAATAGCTTTGTCTATCAATTTCAAGAATCAGCCGGCTGGGCTCTGCTCATTTAAATTCATGTGAAACAGTCAATATTCATCAAGGTAGGCTGCTTCACCTAGAGGGGGTCGCTAGATAAGTTATGCATTCATGTAATCAGATATATTTTTCCGTTTCAAATCGCACGTAGAACACGATTAGTACATCGATAATAACTGAATTTAACTATCAACCAAGATTTTCAACATTTTTCTTTATCATAGGTCACGAAAAGTTTGATTTTTCCATTCACATGAAAACTTTGAGTCTCCTTGAATTAAATTGCGCGCTACAACAGTTTTGGCAGGCTTCTCAGTGGGCAGTGTTTCTTCTCAGCCCTGTGTTGTGCAACGAGTGAACAATGTGTGAAAGCTGAGCCAAAGCGACGATGTAGAGGTTGTCATATTTTCATACTACAAAGATTGTCACTGTAACGTTCAGTGTGCGATTTAACTCCAGTAGATAATGGTTTTTTTAATAAGCAGGAAGTTTGAACTTCTACGTCAGAAAACGTTAATATATTAGTTAGGAGTTACCTTCAGTAATTGGCGGCGTACAAATCGTGTACAGCATGAAATTTTAATAAGAAAACGTGTATCATAATGCTTAAATTTGCACCCTGTCCTGTGGTTTATTGCTGTTTTACAAAGAATTTAAATGAAGTTAAACAGCAGTGTTACAAAAAGCCTACCCCGGGCTGTAGCGCCATTAGTAAATAAACACTGTTAGAAACTAGCGATCATTGCTACTCCATCTCTGAATTAAGATGTTAAAAACCATAGAATTTTTTATTGTGTATATCCACTAAAATTTGCTCAGATCCAAAGCATAATTAAAATTTTGCCCCTGTCCGAATTAAGCTTATGGAGACTGCATTTCATTGTGAAGTGTTATAACCCTGTAATTAGAATACTATGTACCTAAGGTAATTCTTAGCTATGACTAATCTGGAATTTGTATATAATCACAAGAGACTCTTGAATCGGGCCAATGTTCGTATTTTTACTAAAATACATGTGATTACCTTTGGTCTAATCTTGCTTATATTTTCTCCTTTGTTATTACCAAATTTACCAATACTTTATAGTATTCTGCATTGGACAACTTATTTACTTTTTCGAATGAAAGGAAATTTTAAATTTAAAATCAAGTTGAAAATCGTCAATTTAAATTGGTAAAATATTCCTAACATTTTGTCATCAATGCTGCTTTCTTAACAATCGAACTCAACAAAAACTCAACATATTGATGGTGAAACTCCCAAAATCAGTTTCTCGATTTGCAATACTGTGGACTTCCCATCTTATTTCATTATTTAAATGTTAAGCTACTTTACATCATCTCTCAAAACCTTCAGTGATTTTTTCTCTCTGTGTACAGAATATTTTGCAAAAATTTAAAGCGATCGTGTTCAGTTGTCCTCCTTTTTTAGAAAAATTAAAGGGAGTGGAGATTTTTTAACAAACAGCACAAACCAGGTACACGATTTGGTACTTTCACTGTTGATATGCTACTCAAAGTGAGCATTTAAAAATGTTTAAATATTTTTTGTAGCCAATGTATCACCAAATTTTAAGAAAAGAAAACTTGTATCATTTCTTAATCTTGCAATATTATTGATAATATTTTCACGCAAAAAAAAAACGCACCCAACTTTGCAGCTGCTAAAAAAAAAATCCAGTGATTTTGATATAAAAATGACCATTAGTCAAATAAGAATTACGTTTTGATAGGTGAATAAAAACTGAGAATTTTTTGATAAAACAAACATTTTATTTGTTCTGAATTTATTTACAATGAATTCCCTTATCAAAACTAAAATGTGATACATATAGTTCCAGTGTATTGCGTGCATATAACAGCTGCCTTGCTTATCAGCAAGACAGCCAAAACCTGTTCCCTCCTAAAACGAAAAAACAGATTTAAACTTCAATTTTGGCTTTACTGAAACCAAATAAATACAAGGATAATCTAAATTGAAGATTGATAATATAAATTCATTCACTCATGCACAAATTTTTTGCTAGGAAAAGATTGAGAGCTAAACTGGCACCTGTTCCTTTAAAAAGCACAGGCAAACATACTTGGTTTTTCAAACCTCGTTCGGTTCTTAGGACGTAGGTATTATTGACTGAACAAATTTTGAATATAAAAGTTTGTTGCAGTGTTACTATTTATCTCAAAGATAGATTTTTTAAAGAATCATCCTCTCAAACTTGACTGTTTTCCATCAAAGGTAAAAAAAAAACTGGCCAATAGCCCAAAACAAATATCTTGTAACCATGTGAATTAACATTGAGAAACTAGTTAATTTGTCTAAGTTTGGAAAAATGAAAAAAAAAAAAAGAAAATTTAAACGATTGGAAAGAGGTAAGATATAATCAGTTCTAAAAAAAACTGGTAAAACACAGCTGTGATGGTATTTAATTGGTCGTAGTTATTGTGATAAAAACAAAAATAAACTGAGATAAAATTCGTGTGGAACAACAAAGCGACAAGAAACCCATTGTCAGCCTGTGAAATAGCATTTTAATGGCTATAATGCGAAACCATGTATTTTCGTTTGCGACTTCCTATTATACTTCATTTTCTCTTTGGAAAATTAGTTAGCATAATTTCTTGAAAACCTCAATTTTTTATATTTTTTTTTCAATGTTGAGACACCGCAATGGAGATACTTAGTTTCGCTTTTTGACCATCAATTTAACATAAATTTTTTGCAACTTTGATTAGTTGTAATGAGAAAAACAGAGCTGCTAGAAATGATAATAGACTGCAAAACATGAGCAACTTGGAGTGAATGTTACAACATGAAATTGAAATGCTATTGCATTAGTTATACACTCTAAAAAGGATTACAAAGGAGGTCAACAACTCTGAAATGATAAATGCTGAAAACATAAATTTGTAATACATTGGTGTGCCCTATTTTGAGAGGCATCCTAGCGCTTACTTTGTAAAGTTCACAGGAAAAATCAGTTGCAATCATCAAAACATCACAAATCAGTCATCAAAATTAGGTAACGATTCGAGACTAATTAAGGATGATCATCGAAACACATAAAATCAAAATCATACAAACAATATGAGATGGTGAAAAAAACGAAAAAAGAGAGAGAGAGAAAGAAAAGAAGATAAGATTGTATCACAACCAAAAATAGAAAATGTTGAAAAATCATACACAACGATAAATAAAAAATCGGAATAGAAAGAACAACTTAATTTGCACGGGAAAAGGATAAAAACTATAATGTGAATAACATAAAAATGAACCTAAAATCAAAAAGTTAATTTTGAAAAAGTGGTAAAAATCGACTTGCTCTCACAAGCCTACAGGAGTCGAATTCTAAGCTCATCCCAGTCATGACTTTGGAACCTTGCAATTGAGACAGGCGATTAAAGGTTTCATGTAAATCCCTCTGAGGACTCTCTAAAATTTTTTGCTGTTTCATTATGAGACTTCTTACTCTAGAAAACTTACGCTAAGTTTTGAGTTAGTGGTGTTAATGAAGTAAATTTAACAAAAGGAGTTCCAAAATAGTCGTGTCTGATTCAGATGCAGTTTGCGCTAAATGATTATTGTACCCAGTAAGTCCCCCAAACAGGAAAGCGGTGCAGATACGTCATTTTTTTTATTTGAAATGGGATTTGTGCGAGTGAGTGGGGATGTTAAAGAACCTTAGGGATTAGCTCTGAACATAACTTTTGATCCACATCCTAGGGTTCCAGATTGTACGATAAAATGTGGATATTTTACTTGGGTTTAAATGGGGAAATGTATTGACTTTTCAGCACTATCTAGCAACAATGCCACATCCAAATCAGAGGCAGAGATCTTGGGCCCTCTCCTTGTAAGTCTTAAAACTAGAACTAGGCATTAGGAAATTAGTCCGGGTGAGTTCAATTATATCTAATTTGTTTTGTCAGCGCTGATTTTGAATTAAATTCTCTTTCAATTTAGCAGAAATAGAATTCTAGCAGGGGGATAACAAATAGGCTATGAGTAAGATCAGATAACTTTCCACATTTTTTATCCTACCTATTTTCAGTTTGTCACACTTTGTAAAAAAAAGTTTGAGAAGCTTTTTCAGATTTGAATGATTTTCTGTTGTTATTTTCTACAGCAATGCAATGGAGGAAATCAAGATATTCGTCAATTAGAGAGTATTTTTACTTGCAATGTTATGATGACTTTTAAATGGTCTACAATACTGACACGTAACCAGGAGTTCTTCAATACTTTGATCCGCTGATTCCCTAACTTTTCTCAGATTTCAAAATGTCCAAAGTCTTTGATTTTTTTCTGACTTTTTCAGACCTCTGATCAAAACCTCAAATTAATTTTTTTTCTTTCCTAAGCTGACTTTTTCTGAACTAAAGAAGAAATCTCCACTTCTAGAGATAGCAATCTGAGGTTGTTCGGCTCTCGAATGGCAAAGGCTGAAGTTGCTAAGCTGATAAGCTACTCAGAAAGTCCTCTGATTTTTTTTCATTAATTCTCTTGATTTTTCAGACTGTCCGTTACACGAAAGCATCATTAGTGCAATATTCAAAACTTGCCAAAACTGTGAATGAAAATACTTTCAAAACTACTAAGTTTTTCATTCATCAAGATAGCAGTTGAAACTGATAGAGACGGATCTTGTCAGATGACAAAAGCAAAACTCAGAATTTACCATTTCTGCATGGTCTCTAGTACCTAAATGACAAATGTATACGTACTGTACAATGGCAAATTTAAAGATTTCAAGGACAAAAATGTGAAAAGTTACATGATTTTACATCTCTCCCAACTAAGGAGAATGCATAGCTACGTATCATACGCACAAAATGCCAGGAAACCATAATAACACCTCATATCATGCAAAAAAAATTTCATAACAGGAAGTATTTGAAACGTTAATCCAACAGTCTATTGAGGAGTTATCTCCTTTGTTCTGCATGGGTAAAGTTTGTCACTTTAAAAACATTTAATGAGTATCTAAATTTGACTGCGGTACGTCTAACACACAGTTAAAGCGAAATCTTACTTGATACGCTCCTATTTACACCGATTATACAAACGTAATTAATATCACAAAAATTAAAGGTGAATTAAGAGGGAAAAGAGCTCCTGACAGGACAGGTCATGGTTTCTCGATTTAAAACTTGGCAAAGCTTGAATAGGGTTAATGATCCCGTTTACTACATTAATTTTTTGTCATAAATCAATTAGTAAAAACATTCTCCAGCAGTTAAAAACTCAAAGCCACAAAAATGGAAGTTGGATGTAACGGAGTATTCAGAAAAGTGGGACTGAAATCAGACTTGAACTCATCGAGATGAATGCTTGATAGTCCCAACGACTTTTAAGCTATGTTTTCTTTAAACTGCGTTGTCGCAGAGTTTACGACATGACAATTACCACTGGAGATTGTGTCAAGAGTAGTCTTATAACTGATGGAGGATGCAGACTCCAAAAAAACAGCTATATTGGAAAATGCTGAGGTGTACATGGTGTGGTACATCTTTCTCCGCCAGGAAAATAAGGTTTCAAAAACACTTCAGTTTTTCTTTGTATGGCCCTCCAAGTAAGGGACGATGGTATTCAAAAATATTCAAAATTAACACTTAATGACAAGATTAATATGACTCAGTCTAAAATTTCTCCGTCGGCTGATATCTTTTCACTAAGATGCAAAATTTGAATGCTGAAAAAGCCTTTGTAAATTTGAAAAAACTGAGCAAAAAAACACAAGGATAACTTTTCGGATCACCTTTTATAAGGAACACTGTGGCTTGAGTTTTAAATAAATTATGAAACTCACCTATTTCGTTTTGAAAATTCAATTTTACAAGTTCAATCACAAAGAGCTTGGAAGTTCACATTAACAACAGAATAATTCAAAACGAGACAGAGTTAGAGAATAAGTTGACAATTACCGATGTAAGATGTGAGAGCATACTTCTATGGGTTCAATCCATGAAGTTGCTTAACAATGCTCACATCAACTTGCAAAAAATACGCAAGTTTCAATAAATGCTTGAAGATTTGGCGAATTGCTGCAATAAATTTTCCACAGCTAATTATTTCTCTCCAGAGAAATACGCCAAATTACATGGTGCAGCTAATTTTGACGACTCAAATAAAATTTCTGAAATCTAACAAACTATTTTTTGAAGTCAACCATGATTTCATCACCGCTGGATATATTGTAGCTATACAATTGCTTGTTTGGAAACTTCATCTCTTCGGGGCCAGTCAGTGCTCGCATGTCCTGGTCAACGTAGAATAATCGCATCTTGGGCGCCGGTATCTTCGTGAGTTCCTCCAATTTTTGTTTCAGCTCCTGGACGGTCTGATACACATCGATACATCGGTCTTCAATGCAGTTCTCTGAGGAGATGGTCACTTTAACGCGTCTTTCTGGTCTCAGGTCGATGTTCACCAAGGGGTCCAACTTGCCATGAATTGCCACCAGGTCATGGTATCTATGAGAAAGAAAAGGCGCGGACTTAGTGAGGTTCAGAAAATTAAGGGGCGAAACGTTTCCTTACGTCCTTTTTCAGAGCTATAAACGTGAGTCTTGCAAACAGTGGTTTTTCATAGTTTTTGGCATAGAAAAAATGATGACTGCAGTAAAAATCATTTTTGCCCAAAAATAACACTCGCTTTAATACAGGCATCCAAACAATGTTGGAAAAAACCACTTTCACAAGATTTTACAAGATATCAAAGTATTACTATGTTGCAATTTAAATAAGTGGCTGTGAATCTCTGGAATCCAATTACTGGAGTAAGTTTCCTTAGGGCAAAATCACATTTGCCAATCAACGATTTTGGAGGCATTGAGCAAGCCCAATTAAGGATATCTTCAGTAAAAAGTGAATATTTCGAATCACATTAGTATAGGTCAAAAAATTGTGATAAACATTGAAATCAAGAAGGTTGGCGTTTAAGAAAGATGACGCAAGGGGATATATGTAATTCTATTGAAGAGCAGTTATAAATTGGTAAAGGGCTTTTTACCTCTCTGGTTTATCACTCTCTGGCTTGTCCATGTAGTGACGAATGAAAGCGCGTTCTGCGTCTTCTCGTTCCTCCGTACTGATGGCTCCACCCCCATTTAGAATTTCAATATTTGGCAGCCGTGCGATCAAAAGTTGCCGCCGTTCGTGTTCCGTATACTCTTGTGGATGCTGGAAAGAGGAAAAGAAGGTAAATCAACATATGAGATAGATTGAAACAAAAGAAACTTATCATTTAGACAAAAACTGTCTGCTCAGCAAAAACATTCCACTGTTCCTCATTGATTTGACCCTCAATGAGCTGCATCCAAGCAAAACTGGGAGAAAGGACTAAACCATGGTAGAAAATTTCTTGAGATAGCGATTTATGCCACGCTGGTCAGAGTTACAAGTTTTGGACAGGGAAAATTTTTCTGATATTCATTCTTTCCGACGATTTTAAGTCCTTAAAATAAGCAAATGAAAAATTCAAATATCTTTTTCTCTAAACATTCGGGAAATTTTTTGAGATGCAAAATTTCAACTGTCGTAACTCTGGTTCATTTTTTATTTTTTGGCTGAAAATTTTCAGCCCTGAGCAGCAATACTCAGGTTTATCCTCGCAATTTTCAGTCTTTTCTTCTTCTCATACGCCCTATTACTGAGAAGTCCTCAATTGTGTATCTCATGAAATTTAAAAGAAAAGCATAGATCATATTGCTTAAATTTCTGACCTTCTCGGGTGACCTGTTAGGCACCTTACTTCAATTATTTCAGATGGAAAATACACAATAACGACAATTTTTTATTGCTATTCCTTTCGCAATGAAATTAATTTGTCTCTCCGATTAAATTTGTATGCAAGACATTGCCATGACAAAACACTAATAGAGTTAATTCAGGTGGATAAAATGCATCATAAAGTTAATTTCTTCGAAAAGAAGTCACTGAGTAGTTAATAGAACAAATATGCTTTTGTTTTATGATCATTACTCTTTTCATTTTTATTCACCTTCGTACACAGAAATTGAAATAAAAGTATGTTTACCTCAAATAAGACACAGCCCTGTATTCTAAGGTACTGCAGGGCTGGAAACCGACCTAAGCGATCAATATCATCCCAGGAGTCCAACAAAGTGTTATTTAGATTGAGAAAACGGAGAAATCTAAATGCACTGTGTGGAGAGTCACTTTTCTTTTCTGAAACAAGAGAAAGTGAGAGCTGAGAAAAATAAGAGCACAGATTGAAGGTATCCAAGAAAATTTTTGGGCTTTAATTTGTGATAATAAAAAAGCTAAAATACACCAAAAAGAATGCTCGAGCCAAAAAATTAGATTTATATTCCATTGCGCTCTTCATATGGGGCAGTAAGGAGCTGGGAATTGTTGCTGGATCAAACAATAAAACAGATGAAAAATTTTGTGGAAAAATTGAAAAGATAATTAAAATCTCAAAAAATTAATTCTAAGGGAACAAGAAGCTAATCAAAAGCTGACATAGCAAAGGTAATGTCTGCAGCTGAGTTAGATCAAACAGCAAAAGCCTTTACCCCTGATCACGGTCTCTTTGCCATTTGGGGCTGGAAAAATCTAAAAAATCCTGGAAACTTAGTTCACTCCATACTTTCAGTAAATGAATGATAGAAAATGGGTGCTACTGATACATTACTGTAAAAACTATGTAGAGCAAATGGAGGGAAAAGCACAATATAACAACTTATACAATAACAAAGATGACAGTTATTTCGTCTGAATAGACGCTATTAGTGGCGCTGTCATCATAGGGATTCTCCATTATAACGAATTGGATCCAAAGAATAACATTAGCATAACCTCTTTCAATGCTACCAATGTGAAAAAAAATCTATATGTTGCTTTAATGTGACAAGGCACTAATAGCGTCTATTGGCTATTTTCCCTAAAGCACTTGATATTGACAGAAGAATGTTCAGCCATCATCTACAGCATTTGGTAAAAACGGTGAATTTTTTTTCAATGAGAGAGGGGGAAAAATCCATACCAATAAAATTTTTTCATGGGAAAAAATACTGTGTATTGTATGTACTATTAAACCATTCAAAGATGCCTTCTATCCAAATTTGATTCATGAGCTCTTTTTCTACTACATACCAATTAATGCAAAGATAGGATAGGCACATTGGTCTGCTAATCATTCAGGGTTGCCACAAAACTTAGAAAATGAAATTCTCTGAAGTTTCCTTGATTTTTCGGACACATTTGAGTAGAATTCCCTGACAACTGAAGATATGCCAGATGGTTGAAAAGACATAATTTTAAATAGTTTTCAGACCAATTTTTTTTTTCAAAATGTCAATCCATTCTATAAGGAAATAAGGTAAATAAGGCGATCAACACTTTTTCCTGGACACTTTCATCATTTTTCCTGACTTCATAAAGTTCCTGAAATTTCTCAGTATTTCCTGACTGGCAACTCTCATTGAATCGGCGTATGCGAAAACGTCCGATATCCAATACAGTGTTTCAGAATTTGAGTGAACGATTTCGTTGTAACTTAAAGACACACGATGGTTTAAGACGTTAGGAATGTAGAATAATGCTATAAATAATTCCCTCAGTATAATTAAGGTTTACAAAAGAGATCGATCTTATTCATCGGTGATGCACGGAAAAAGAAACCACTGCAATTATAAAAACCCTGTATTGGACAACGGACGTTTTTGCATGCGTCGATTCAATGAATATTTCCATGAGTAAAATAACGGCGGGAGCCATTACTGTCCTTTTTAAAACATCGTTTACAATCTGTGATACTGAAATGATCAACCCACCTGAGGATTCAGATTCGCTTTCTGATCGAGAGTAGAGAGATGACTTGCATTCGTTACTAACAGAGGAACAAGAAGAGTCTAAACTTCGTAGAGGACACTGGGACAGAACTAATGACTCCAAATTAGGAAATGAAATGCCGAGCTTCTTAACTTCTAGCCATGATTCCACAGGATTTCCTGAATAAAGAAAAAATTCGTGAACACAAATGAGTGAAATAATAAATACGATGTGCATAAATAAATAATATTTTTAGAGTAGCTCTATGATACGAAATGGTGATGTCAGAAGCTCAATAATTCAGAATTCGAGTACATGTTGTTATTTTTTTACGAAATGAAGAGGAGGAAACGACCATTATCAATGAACGTTCTTTACTCGGAATTGATTAAACCTTGTTTGAATTATAGAGCGTCCAGCCAAAAGATTTCGAATTACAGAGCATCCAGCATGTCGATTCCAAACACAGAGGGGGCTGAGCCAGACACTTTGAATTACATAGCTAATTAACAAGCCAGCTTGGCGCTCGACATTTCGAATTAGCGAGGGGACCAAAATACATTGAAATTCTTCAGATTGAAGGGATTAACCTACCCTTCAAACTATAAGCCTTTTCAAATTAGTAAGCGTGCACTGTACGACATTGAGTTTACATAGTAATTCAATTGGACCAAAAAGGCTGGTGCCCCAAAATTATGGAAACTGGCTCATTTGATCCCTGTAGATAACTTTGAAGAAATTAACGATTCGAGTGACTGAAGGTAATTAAAAGGCATTTCAAGTTAGTTCTCTTCTTTGTAACTTGTTTAGAAGAAAATTTAATATTTTTTCTAATTCTCTTGATAATTAGATTGTGAACAACAAAACGCAATACTACATGTTGAAATGGTTCATACCTGTGAAGTGAAGTTTTTTCAAACTTTTCACCTCTAAAGGTTCTTTAGATACATCATCTATCAGATCCACATTATCGTAGTGATTTAGACTCAGATGCAGTTCTTCCACTCTGAAATCAGTTAATCATTCACAGGAACTGAGTTATAAGAACCAAGAAAAAAGAAAATTTGAATAGATTGCTAGAGAGCATATTTTCCGATTTACAAAGATTATACAGTAAAGCAAGACCTCTGAACTGTCTGAAAAGCATTAAATACTTGCTCTGTGAAGGATGAAAAGTTTCATAATACTGTTTAGTTTTGACCTATAACACAACAGTTTCAGATTTATTTAATAGTTTAAGATGGTATTCTTTATAAAAAAAATAACACAGAAACTCAAACCAAAACCCTTTGAAGCAGTTTCTCTTTCCTGTTGAAATTATCTGAATTTAATAATGAAATTTTTTGACCTGCACATTAGCTTATTCCGCTCATTTGTGCCAATTTTGTAAAATATTAAATATTGAACAGTTCGTTTCTTTTTCTCCAATAGTTTCTATAATTTCTTAATTTTTTGATTCTCTGACTTTCCCTGACTCTGAAACGTTTGAATTCCCTGATCTTCAAACAAAACTTCCACTTATTGTTAGATTTTTTCTTTTTGTTACATTGACTTCTGCTAAACGCTGCTGGCAAATTCCCTGACTTTCCAGGTTTTCTGGACCGCCGGAAATCTGTCTTTCCTTTTTAGAGACAAATGATAGAGATCAACAGTTGAACACATTACTTACTTGGGTAAATTTTTCAGCAAGCATCTTACATTTTTCCAACTAATCTGTGTAGCATTAAGTACTAGATTTTTCAGGTAGCCCCACTGTGTGTCGATGATGTTATTACGAATTATGTCTGCACTAAGATCATTGAAACTAAGATTGACAAATTTCAGACAGGGCATCAATCTCAGTATTGAGAAGATCTGCAATCAAAGAAAGTAAATTAGAAATGCTTGCTGCTTGAAAAACTCAAGAAAATTAAACTTAACTGCCGGGACTGTCTTGGGTGACTCATCAATGATATAGAGAGCATTAATTATGATTCAAGGGAAGTTGGAGCAGCTGGGGTTCAGTTTCTTCAAGGTTCAGCTGCCTGGATCTGTCCTGAATAGGAGTTCCTACTTTCTGTATCTTTTTACACGATTATTCTGTATAAGTATTTAAGCAAAATTTTGCTTTTACTAATTGGTTGTCTTTATCTTCTCTTTCTCTTTCTTCTTCTTCTCTCTTTTTTTTACCTGTAGAGCATTCTCTTCAAAGGGAATTGTTTAATTTGTGAGAATTTTTTTGTGTTACCTAGTTGGTTCTTGCTAGGATTCAGACCAATATTTTTGTTCATTATTTCTTTGCTCTTCAATAGAGTACGTTTCAAAGCCATAGAGGCCCTGTATAATTTTATTAAATTATAAATTCAATAAATAAATGAATAACATAAATAATACATAAACATATGGAGGTGATTTTGCTCACCTCACTCCATTGTGTTAAATTATTCTGGGCCAAGTCCAAGTCTTCCACACATTGGCATTTCTGTTTAAGCTCATTTTCTGACCCTGCAGTGTCAATATCACAGTCATTTAAAACTAATAACGAGGGCACAATGTTCCGAGGCCCTCGTTTTGGAACGTAGATTGCTATCGGGAGCTCGTCCAGAGAATCCATTGAATCTGCGCCATATTTCTCGGTTATTGCTTCCAGAAGTGAGGGCATGGCAGCTCCTGAAATTTAAAAACGTACATATGACATAAAAGTCCCTGAAAATAAAGCCATTCTCCTAGAGTCAAACAGGGGCATCTTGAGCCCTCCTTGTAAACGTTCGCCTCAGTCCTGCTTTTAACAATCGTTTTTTCCTTAAATTTGTACTCACATTGTGATGCTTGTCCTTTTTCTGTACCATGCAACTATTTTGTACATTATGAGAAACAAGAAAAACACATTTTCGAATGAGATTGAGTGAGTTAAGTACATGAAACTTTAATTATGTGAGTTCGGCTGATGCAGAAATTTGTTTCAGACAACCAGGGTTTGTGATGAAAAACTTGGTGATGCTTCGGATTGCAGTGACCTGCGTGTCAGGTGGGTTTGATACCTTCTCACAAGTAGTAAGATTATATTGACAGCTACGGTTGAAGAATGTGTAACTCTGATTGCGACTTTGTAACTACTCTCCACTTGAGTCTTACTATTTTAAAGGAAGTTAACGAACAATATTTCTTGAAATTTTTTTTTACTTTCTTCCATTCATTCTAATAAAAAAAAACCCATCTCAGAAACCTGCGCTGACGGAGGAATCCTTCAAATGGCAATAAAAGTGCGTCAGTTAAAAACCAACACTAAATTAATCACCTACATACACTTTTCAGTCAACATAAAACACCTTAGCCTTTTGCAAAATAATTTTTAACTAGAAATACCAGTATTTGGATTATACTTTTCATAAGCTTAGCTTAAAAAACTTTTTAAAAAAAACCAATGTACATCAGATTGACTAAGTACAGAGCACCAAAGTAATTTGGAAAGGATGACTACCAAGTGCAATATATAAAATCCATCTTTATGCTATAGCTTCCAATTGAAATTGTATCAATTTTTTTTCCCTTCAGTAATAAAAGCACAAAAAATCTGTGAAGTTGGAGAAAGTTTGACAGTATTCCGACAGGATTGCAACCGAGTTCCTTGGCGTCTGACAACTTGGACTCAGTAAAAAAAGGAATGAAAATTAGAATTTTATGGGAAGGTTCATCAGATTCAGTCAAAAGTCCACTAGCATCGTCCATTTAATATCATAATATGCATGTCAAAAACTTTTGAAAACTCCTCAGATGGAAATCCTGATTCATACAATTTAAAAATGTAAAATACCGCACTATTAATTATCAAGCTTGGTTATCGTCGATAATAAAAGGTACAAAACGCCACACACATTTTAATCCACGAAAAGTGTCATCTAACTTATTGACTTGATCATTAAAAAGTTATGGCTAAAAATTTTCGTCAGCTTTCCGGAGGTAAACAAAACACTTGGACTGAGGTCTATGAACTGCATGAAAACAAAAACAAAGCCATGACAAATTGTTTCGGTTTAATTCTCTCAGCGCCTGATTATTCCAGTGTCATTTAGGATGCAAATTAATAGAAAAAACACACTTTAGCAACTACCACTCCAAAGTAGGCGAAATCGAGGACGTAAAAATGATAACGGTCCGTTCGAAAGGGGTGAAGGAAAATATAAACAACGACTTTTTGAAGGAAATCAGCTGAGACGGAGGCCATACAAACGACGTCACAGTTCACCTACACACTCTTGAGTTAACGACGCACTCTTTAAAATTTTCAGCTAATTCGTAATCCTTTGGAGGCGAAGCACTTTGCATTTCAGGAAGCTGGAGAGAAGAATTGGCGACGCGAACACTTCACATTGATCAATCGCACGACCGAAAAATTTAGAGACGAAGAGCGACTACTGAACGTAGATCACATAAAATAAAACGCAAAATTCAAACACAAAGAGATTCGCAGTGAAATAGAACTCGAAACCCATTTCTACGCGGTCTAAGTAGTTTGAGGAAATTCGGAACAATAAATCGAAAAAAACAGAGGAGCAAACGAAAAGCTTACATGAAATTGAAATTATTCAGGTGCTCTAGGTGCACATTCGTGCGATTTCAGAATCCAGATCGGAGATTGGCTATGATCCTTCGTCCGTTACGTTCACCTCAACACTGCTTTGTTTACAAGCAGAGCGTTTCACTTCGCGCGTGCCCGCCTCGAGCGCTAGTGTAGCTCATAGGGAGGGGGAGGGTGGAGGAGCAAGGTCATCCTGTTATAGTTGCTGCTCGTAGCATTATTATCATGCATTTTTCAGCTTTTTACGACCTGTAAATACGCACTTGATGCGATTCTTGAATTTTTAAAACGTTGGACCTACTGTGCTGCTTTCCAAAATTGTGCGATACGTATAAAGATCAATTTCCCTTTGACCAATTGCCCCCACCTCTCCCCGCTCTACATCCGATTAGATATCGAAAGCTCATAAAAAAAAAGAGAAAAAAATGTGAGTGCCTCGATTCAGTACGGCGATTTTACATTCCTGCTCTTTTTTTTACTTTCATCACTTTCAATAGAAGTGACCGGTATTTTAATCAAATTACATTCTTCATATTGTCAAAAATAATCGATGATATGAGGAGGGGGAGGGGGGCGTGGGTGAAGACATGGATGGAACTAGAAACTATTCTTGGAGGAGTAAAAGGCCATCTTATTATAGGAAAGGGTAGAGGGGGCTTAAGAGGACACTCCACTTTGGATGGTCTTGCAGAACTCCTCCAGTTCCAAGGGAAAGCTTTGGGGGGCTTCCCTATAATATTCCTAAGGAGTGTCTGGGGGGCCCCCAAAAAATTTTGAAAAACTGAATACAGTGTAAGGAGCAACTTTAGACTGTCATTACCAAAAAACGGATCAAATTACAATTTTAAAGATGACAAGTATGCCACGTGGTTATTAAGCAAAACTACTCACATTCTTGGTAGAGACCAATGAGATTTCCGAGGGAGGGATCGGAAAAAATGCAACGAATTTTGCGAAATAACAAGGTGACATTTTCATCATGTTTGAGACGAAATTCTAACAAATCCATAGGTAGGTTAGAGCATGCAAAACTTCTCTTGGATGTCTTAATTTTTCAGAACGTTTTATTCCGGAGAGTTTCCGCGGACTCTCCTTGGAGGGGGAATAGGGTAGTGTGCCCCCTAAGTTCCCCCGGTTCGTTCCCCTGAAATTCCGTTTCCGCAGTTCCCATGCATGCTCTTTTCCTCACAAAAAACTCCCGTATAGTTCCACCCGTGCTCAAGAATGGACACTCATTGCAATTGCGTCGACGGTTTACTCTCACTCAGTAGGTACTTACTTTCGTACTTGTGTGAGTCATTTCAAGTTTTCTGCGCGGCAGTGGCAACAACATTACCTACACTGGTCTTAGCACGACTGCAGCGAAGTGATGATAGCGTAATATTTTTTAACATACCGTTTTAACTGCGCGATTATTGTTGAGTGAATTGCATCATTCACAGGCGGCGTTGGCTCTTTGGACAGTTTCTACTTAATTCAAGATACCGCGCGTAACCTACTGCAGGATCTATAATTCTCGTTATTATCGCTGTCGTATATTGTAAGTGTCCATATTGACATGAATTAGAATAAAATACACCTCGATTGCGATGTTTTAAAATACCCGACCTTCCCTACTCAAGTCTTTCGTTTCGCGGAAGAAAAATGCCTCCGTGACATTTTTGGATGACATTTTTAGTGAATATTTTCATAGATGAGTAGATAAAATGCGAGATTTCACACTTTCCATTTAAGGAAGTAAATGGATGTAAGGTTTCCAATATTACAGAACAACGCAACCAACCAATCTTCTTTCATGCAAGAATCGTCATGGATAAAATAATGATTGATGCGGATTCGCTTAGATTCGGGAGGAAAGTTAAAAAACGAGACTCTAATACCAACGTCTCTCCTATCTGTGGCTGTATTGCTCACTTAGCCCTTCGAAGTACCTTTACAAATGAGACAAACTAAATCTAACATGCGGAAATAGAGCGAGGGTGAACGCGCGTTGATGACGGCGCAGAGATACAACTATTCGTACTTGATGGATGTCCGTGTTGCGTGCGCAAAATTGAAGGCGCGATGGTGCGAGACGTGAACTCGCAGTGCTCCGCTCTATATTGCGTGGCTATTGAGGTATGTCACTCCGCTCGGGAGAAGAGTTCAAAAACGTTCCTATCTTCAGCTATGTTACTCACGTAGCCCTTTGAAGCACTGCTACAAGTAAGACAAACGGAACCGACCCAACATGGAAATAGAGCGAGGGAATGTACGCGCATTGACGACGGCGCAGAGATACAACTATTCGTATCTGATGGATGTCCGTGTTGCGTGTGCAAAATTGAAGGCGGGATGGCGCGATGGCGCGAGACGTGAACTCGCAATGATCCACTCTATGATATCAATGAGGTGTCGCTCGGATTTACGAAAAATAAATATTCAATGATAAATTGCTTTCTGGAAAAGTTCTGCATTTTCATCCTCAAATTTTCTCAGTAATTTTATTCGTTATTTATTTCATTCTACAAATTCGAAAGAAGTGGTAACTTTTATGTTTCATTAACACTCTATTGGCGAACATGTGGCAACCCTGGAAAGTTCATACACCGTTTTATCTTCCTCAGCACGGCTGTGCATACTTGTGCTTGTTCGTTTTTCCCTTTTGTTTATCTCAATTCTGGGATAGATATCTGTTTGAGTTAGTTTGCTTACAAAGAGAGCCTTCCTTTTTAACTCACAAATCATCGTGTATCATGTTTGGAGAAGAGAAGAAAGGGGCATAAACAAATAACGGCAACATTGGGTGCGGGAGGGATAAGTAACCTGCCGTGCTAAGGAAAAACGCCGTATGAACATCCGAGAGTTGCCTAATTTACTTTAATAAAATGAATATTCTGGAGGAGAGTTATGAATAGTTTTCCTTTAAATTTTCAGAATCTTTAGGGTGAAATTGCGAACAAAATTATCTGAAAAATTGGGAGGAACGTATTCATAAGTTTACCAGAAAATTCGCGTTGTATGAAAGGAGATTTGGCAACGCCTGAAGGTTCATACGGCGTTTTCCCTTAGCACGGCAGTAATCAAATTAGCGCGTCGAGTGCATCACTAACGCTAACAATAAGTTCAGTGGGACCGAAAATTGGGTCACGCCCCGTTTTCTATGTTAAAGCGGCCCCATTTTCGCTTCATCTTATCCACAACGCTGACGCGCTAAGGAAGAACGCCGCATGAACCTTCAGGCGTTGCCAAATTTCGATTGACAAGGCACGAATCACCGGGTAAACTCCTGAATATTTTTCTTCCAATTTTTCAGATAATATTGTTCGCAATTTCACCTAAAGTTCCAAAACATTTTTAGGAAAAATATTCATAATTTTCTTCAAAAATAAACATTTTATCGAAGGAAATTTGGCAACTCTCGAAAGTTCATACGGCGTTCTTCCTTAACACGGCAGAACGTAGATCCAAGCGTCCAGAAGAACGAGTGCGATCATTCTCCGATTTTGTTTTTTTAAAACTCATTTAGACGGCTAAGAGTCGCGCTAATCCCGCCACACGTGAGATAACGCTACGAAAGACGCGTTGTTTGACCTTTTTGACGGGAACCCGAAGGAGACCTACGCTGCCATGTTCATACAAATGAAGTTATTTTGAATTTTAATTTGAATTGAGTCTGTTATTCTGCCGTGCTAGGGAAGATCGCTGTATGAGCCTTCAGACGTTGCCAAATCTCCCGCTAAAAAACGAAATTACTGGGAAAATTGTGAATATTATTTTCCAAAAATGTCAGACGATTTTGAACGCAATTTAATCTAAAATACCTGAAAATTTCAAGGAAAAATGTGCAAGAATTTTATGAAAAATACATGTTTTAATCCAGGGAAATTTGGCAACTCTCGAATGTTCATACGGCATTCTCCCTTAGCACGGCAGTATTGTCATGAAGTGGTTTTAAACTAACCTCAATAAACCGAATGTTTTCTTACATAACAAAACAGAGCCCGGTATTCTGCCGTCCTGAGAAACAACGCCGTCTGAACATTCGAGAGTCGCCAAATTTCCTCCTGTAAATGGTTGAATTCCGAAAAGAGTTACAAATATTATCTCTTGAAATTTTCAGATAATTTAGAGCTAATCGAGAATAAAATTCCATGAAATATAGGAGGAAAAATATTCGCGAATTGCCCTGAAAACTCATCTTTTATCAAGGGAAATTTGGCACTGTCTAAAGGCTCATACGGTGTTCTTCCTTTAGCACGGCAGTATTGTAGGCCGGAGGCGGTCCCGTGCAATCATGGACATTGCCGTGCTAAGGAAAAACGCCGTATGAGCATTTAAGAGTTGCCAAATTTCTGCGGATAAAACGTATATTTTCGAGGAGAGTTATGAAAATGACTTTTGAAATTTTCAGGTGATTCAGATTTGTTCTTGGATAAAATGCACTGAAAAATTTAAAAAAAAATATATTCTCAGATTCCCCTGAAAATTCATACTTTAAAAAAAGAAATTTGGCAATATTCAAAGGCTTATGAGACGTTCTTCCTTAGCTCGGTAGAACAGGGGAGGTGAGGAGACAGGGTCTTAATATTTGACCATAAAAAGGGGTCAACATCACTTTTCTTCACCTATGCGCCCTCTAAAAAAAGAAATTTTTCCTCTGCGGACTGCAGTGGCGTGGCGTGCTTTGCGACATATCGATTGATCTGCCATTTAAATCCATGGGAAAAGGATCGATAAGCAGGTCGTTTGCAACGAACACCTTTAATAATTTCTTAAAGGTGCTCGTTGCAAACAACAATACTAAGCAATTATTTACCTCAGCTTCATTTGGGGAAATATCGATAATCGATCTTTCACGTCTCGCCACTTGACTAAAGCCCCTTCCCCGTGGACAGTCACTTTATTACCCTGGCAGCAACTCGGGCATTGCGTTTGGTGCAATGGGAGAAGTATTCGTGCAGTCTTGTAGGCGCTGTATGCGTTTGACGCCGACCGCACTGTTTGGCGCAATGCAAGAAGTATTCTTACAGTCTTGCAGGCGCTGATATGACTGACACCGACCTCACCGTGTTCGGTGTGATAATTCGAACTCGCGTCAGGATAATCGCGGCATCGAAAAATGGGGCTTAAAAGGCCCATGTTGTGTTTTGACGCCGTATGAGCAGTACATCGTTGCCTCGTCTCTCCCAATAAAACATTATTTCTGAGAAAAGTTAGAAAAGTTTTCTATGTTCGTTTTTTTAGATTAATTGGACCATTAGACAAGTTAAGAATTTAAGCACTCTGATACATGATTCTTCAACAGAATTTCATGCAAAACACGAGTCGTGCAACGAAAACTACTGAAATCAACTTATTGCTGAGCTATTAACGTGTTTATCGTCCATTGGTTACGGGAACTGAATTCAAAGTGTGTGAGCACACCCCATCTTTCCCTCTGCACATAGTTCTGTTCGATAGAAATACGTCCAATTAGAGAGGTCGGACACGAAATTTGTGACTAAAACTGCAAATTTTGATGCTTGTTCCGTCACATTTTAAATTTCAAGGGATGCTTTAAGAAGTAAATTTCACGAGTATACCAATGGAACTACTTTGAGAGCCTTAAAGTTTTGTATGAAGGGAGTTATAAGCGTTTACACACATACATACATAAAGCCGCTTTTATAGCGCAGCCTCGCGCTATGCGACGCCCAATCGCCATTGCCCCCTATCCTCACAGAGATCATCAGGCAATGGACCACTAGACAAGGTACGAATTTCAGCATTCTGATACATGTTTTTCAACCAAAATTTCACGTAGAAACACGATGCGCACAACGAAAATTACCGAAATCAACTCCTTACGAAGATATTTAATGATTCTTGATGCGTGAATTCAAACCACCCGCTCATGAAAACTCAATGCTCTACGTGATTCACATCGCGCGCTAAACGTTATCATGACAGTCTCTGCGATATAAAAATCTGGCAACCTCAATCTTGACGCTTTGGCTCAGCTATAGCAAATTACTTATAGTTTGAACAACACATGGTGGGAAATGAACATTGCTCGATTGAGAAGCTTGCTGAAACCGTTGTAGTGCGCGATTTGACTCACGTAGAGCTTTGAGTTTCTTGTGAGCGGGCAGTTCAAATTCCTCGTAACCAATGTGAAATAAAAACGTTAATATCTTCGTTAGGAGTTGGTTTCAGTAATTTTCGTTGTGCGAATCGTGTTTTACGTGAAATTCTGGTTAAGAAACATGTATCAGATTGCTTAAATTCGTACCTTGTCTAGTGGTCCATTGGCACCTCGAGCCAGCGTTACAAGCGCTACAAGCGTTTAAAGTTTCCAAATTCTGTCCGACCTCTCCTATTGACTGGATCCACCGTGCGACGACGGGAGTCGGCTCGGGGCCAGGGAAGGCGCGAGGCGCCGCGGCGCCACGCCACGACCGCCGCGTCGCGACGCGGCGTGAGAAAGTGTGCCCGCGCGAGACCGCGAGTGACGGCTCACGACCGCGAGCCGTTTTCGCAGGTGACATGGTTTCCGATGGATCGATGCGGCTTCCGTTCGGGATCGCCGCCCCGGCCGCCCGTCGACACCCATCGGATCCACCGAATCACCTAAATCCTGGATCGACCGAGCAGCCAAGAGATCGTGAGCTTTTTTTCGCCGCCAGCGTCGCGAGATCGTGCGAAAGTAGCCCCGAGGTGGGAGAACTTCAACAAGTACATGGATTGCATTTTGCAAAAAGGAACCAGGAGCATTGCAATGTTGCTAAGACTGTGCAACTTCATGAATCGCAATATAACTATTGACATCCTGGAACAATATGGAATTTACAAGGAAATTTTTGTCTGGACTTTACAAGGAAACTTTTGTCCTAAATTTACAGTTTTTAGCAAGTAAAATAGAAACTTTTCATAGATAATCAGGTTATTTTCCAAGATAAAAGGAGCTGCATAATCTGAGCAACATTGCAATGCTCCTGGTTCATTTTTGCAAAATGCAATCCACATAGAGCCGTTTCCCCAACGAAAGAACGTAACTATATTTGGATTGCACTTTGCAAAAAGGAACAAAGAGCATTCCAATGTCGCTAAGATTATGTAAATATTTTTACGTTGCAAATATAAGCTATCTCATTTAAACAAGTTTAATCTTTAATTTCAGTAAACTATAAATTCAAGACAAAAATTACCTTTGTAAATTTAATTTCTTGCGCGATTCCAGTAATTTCATTGCAAAGAATGTAGGTAAGTTGCACAATTCCAGCAACATTGGAATGCTCTTGGTTGCTTTTTGCAAAATGCAATCCATTTCGATGTTGCCAAATTTCCTACCTCTGATTACAATTTTAACCGTGAGATCTTGGCACACGTAACTGAAAATTCCACAGATTTTTCATCTGAATTCGTGTAAAAATCAGACACATTTTTGACAAAAATTGCACGAGTACTTTCATGTAAAAAATCGAAATGCTTGAGGAAATTTGCAATGGAGTTAAGTTCCTACGTCCGTCAAACGAAGATAGTGGACACTGCGGACCCATGGGGACCTTTGATCCGGACAAATCGTCATTTCTAAAAGAAAATTACGTAGCTCCAGGTTAAATTTGCAAAAATTTCACCTCTAAAATTGTATTGTCACTAGGAATCTGGTGGACGTTTCTGACTGAAAAATTCCACTGATTTCTCTTCTTATCAGACGTAAAAATTAGCCATATACCTACTGAGGAATTCTAGGAACGGACAATAAAATCCGGAGCGTCGTGGGTTGTTTTGTACAAGAAAGGCGTAAATTCATCGATCACGAATAGTTTCATTCAGGAGTTGGGAACAAGGTTCACAGTGTAGCGCGCCTTCAGTTTTTTACTTATGCAGCACGGACATCCATCAAGCACGAATAGTTGCATTCAGGCGCTGATCTTAGAGAGGCGTGTCGCGTAGCATCGTGTTGTCGTCCTATTGAATGCAATTTGGTTGGAGAGGCAGAAGAACAGGTGGAGAAGAAGATGGAGAGTAAGAGGAAGGGAAAGAAGAGGAGGAAGAGACAGAGGAAGGAAGATGAAAAACAACCCTCATCACTTAATGAAGGGAAGCACTGACAAATTTTGCACATATCTTAGTGCAATTTTCCACTTTCGTGGGTACCTACCTGAGAATACAGAGCGTTCCGGAAGTTACAACGGGACGATTGACTCACCCCGTTTTTCCAACGCAATTGATCAGAAATATTCAGAAAGTTCGCAATTAGGAAGCTGCGTAAAATCGTTCAATGGAATCCCTCTTAGTCGACGGTCGGATTGTTTAAAAAGGCTTAGCGTAAATCTCTCGCGTTGCGTGACTGCAAAGTCTCTTCACCGGCGAAGAGGCTAAAATGCGCCCTCCCTGGGGAGTAAAATTGCCTTACAAATACTCCTCGTGATCATTACCTTGCCATCCGTAGGCTATTTTGAACGGATTATTCTATAATTGTATCGCAAAGTCTAGAAAATCTAACAGGAAAACGGCCCGACGCAGCGCAAAGCATTCAGGGTATGTCATGGAATGGGTTTCACTGAAACTGATCTCTAAGGTTTTTTTCGTCGTAAATATTTTATTGCAATTTCAAACATTGTTTGATCTTGTTGTGTTGTTTGTGCATCTCCTTGAACTTTCAGCTTCATCGCGCTAAAATTATTATTTAGAATTCTCTTATGTGAAACTTTGCACCGCCCAATTCCGTTATTCAAATCCTCAATCACGCAGTCACACGCGTTTGCCATTCTCTTCACGCGTTCCAGTTACAGTGGTCAATTCTGCCGTGCTAAGGAAAAACGACGTATGAACATTCGAGAGTTGCCAAAATAGAAGGAGAAAGACCAAAAGTTCACTCTTAGTATTGAAATAAATTACCGTCGATAATCGCAACCAATAGCATAGGCGAACCCAGACAGATCGAACGGGGCGTTGGGAGGGGGGGGGGGGGGCTTCCTTCAGGAAATTTTTGAAGCATCTAGGATTCAGTTTGAGTCAATTTCGTCATGAATAATATTGCCAGGTAAGCGTCTTTCCTTCTTCTTTTCTTGGACTCTCCCTTCCCAAGTAGCAGTGATCGCGATGATAAATACCGATTTTATCGGTTGGTTATCGCAATTACATCGGTGGCAATATATCGAGATTTCATCGGAATAAAAATCGCGATATATTGCGATTACATCGCTGTACACATCCCAATTTCAGGTTCGATAGAAGCGTGATCAATTTTTGTAGATTAAATCGAGATTAAATCGCCATTTATCGCGATTTTTATTTCGAAAATATCGCGATTAATTGTCGGGCGATAAAAGCGCGATTTTATCGCGATGGATGATACCGAGGATATAATCGTTCAGATCCCTGGTAAAAATTGGCAGTAGAATGTGTGTTCCAAAATACTATAGACCTAAAGCCGGCTGTAAGATTTCCAATAGCCTTTGTAGCCGGCCATACAATTTCTTATAGCCTTTCATAGCCGATGGCGATTAAGGGCAGAGAGCGCGGAACGCGCATTGGCGCCTACAAACCTAACAGGGATACTTCACGCATTGCGCAATGCGTGAAGTATCCCTGTTAGGTTTGTAGGCGTCAATGCGCGTTTGCGCAATGCGTGAAGTATCCCTGTTAGGTTTGTAGGCGCCAGTGCGTCGCCGCTCCGTTTGTGTTAGGCTCTAATATTTAATCTCGCGGAGTCAGCGTTTTTCAACTCATGATTTTGAAATGTTTGCACACTCTGTATGGATTATTCTCATTTTAATTGATGAAAAAAAATATGTTTTAAAGGAAAATATAATGTGTGTTTTGTAAATATTAAGGTAGTTCCGTATCAAACTTAATGATTTCCAAAGCACACGAATTTCTACACAATTTCCTATAGCCTTTTATAGCCAATGGCGATAAAGTGTAAAGCCCGGCGATAGGAACTATAGCCCGACTGTATACTTTTTTATAGCTTCGTATAGCCCGGCTATATGATTTGCTACGCTTTCTACAGCCAGCTATATGATTTTCAATAGCCTTCTTTAGTCGGCTATAAGAAATCCTATGGTATTTTGAAACGCAGCTCCTATCGCCAATTTTTACCAGGGATGTTGATGATCCTGGCGATTTTATTGCCGATAAAATCGCAATATATAGCGATTTTTCCGTTTAGAAATGCTACTTAGGTTTTTTCCTCCTTCTCTTTACGTTCCTCATTTTTTCGGGTAAATGGGGGAGGAGCGTACTCCCCCTAACCCCCTCCCCCCCGGATCCGCCTATGACTTAAAGAAAATGCTCCTCTAACCGGGCTGGAGAGAGGGCTAGCTCGTTCCTGTTGAAGTATAACAAATTTTAATTACCGTAAAAATTAGAAGCCGGGATATCCTTCCAAATTCAAGGTCTTTAAATAAATTTGAGACTAATTTGAAGTTGGAACCCTCCCGCGCGACATTTAAAAGTCAATTACGTGAGATGGGCCGCACGACGCAACCGATCGTGAAGCGCCTCGGTGTGGCATTGGGCACTCGATCTAGTATTGAATTGGTAGTCGATTTACGCCTAACGAATACATTTGATCATTGGCCATTGGACGGTCAAATACGCTCTCAACGTGGCCGTTTTCATTGAACGTGCACAGCTCGAGGTCATTGTCGAATGCTATCCAATATGCCCATCCCAAGGCACTTATTCGTAACAAGCATGGTGAGTAGTGCCTGTCGTCCTGCGTCGATGGTTTAGCTCAAAAATCACTTATCTCAGTTTGCGACGTTTGCTGCGGGAACCACTATTTGGACCGCGTTAAACAGAAAGGAACCAGCCACATCAGCTACTCACACATTTAATTGGGCAATTTAATTTTTACATAAAAACGGTTGTGCGGATTTTCGGACAAATTTCAGTGAAACATCACCATAGTACGAAGCAAATTCCTTGAAATTTTCAAAGGAATCCGCAAAAACGTTCTCTCGTAAATAAAGTTAACTGCCCGGTTAAATTTGGCAATGTGGGCTTGGTTTCTCTCTGAACCAACCCCCAAATTCCAATCCTGAAATCCTACTGGTCCCTTTAACCGTTAGGCTCTTCCTTAATTCTCCCAATATAGATTGTAGATGGACCTCTTTCGGACAAAAGCAACCAACCTTGCGGAAGTTCATCCTGACAAGTTTCCTCAAGTGAAGTCATTGCAAGTAGAGCCTCCACATGGACCTGTGGAATGAACCAGGTATTTATCACTTCATGGAACAGGATGCTGCTTTGACGGCTGCGGACCGACAGAACGCCGAGCTATGTCGATGTTATAATGAGCGAGGCGAGGCCAGTGTTCCCAACTTTTCACTTGACAATCACTGATTAATTGCCGCCAACGACAAAATATGTTGCAGGAGTCGAAGAGGAGGCGTAAAAGGTGTTTCTTCCGTCACTTTCTCCAATCAAAACGGAACTGATCGCTCAAGTGATTCAATTTTAATCCGCGGATACCATCATAAACCGCCCATCCGCATTGTTTTGTCACAAGCTCTCTAACGATCCGTAAACTTGTAAGTCGTAAAATGAAGCTCTCTTGCAGTCGGCGGGTATTTTAGATTCAATCAGCAACTTCCTGAGTAAAATGTTTACGATGCAGCGTTATTTATTATGTCTAAAATCCATTACTAAGCTCAAAAGAGGGGATTAGCCCTGTCTTTGTTTACTTAGTTTTATTAAGCTCCGATATATTCTTTCATTTTTTTTTCATTTTTTTCATTTATTATTTTGTAAGTATCTTTTTCAGGAGAGCCACTATGTCAAGTTCAAAATTGGGCATTTGAGTTTTCTACCAAGAACACTCACTCGTGCGCAGTAGAATTATCTTAGATTAGCTGATTTTTTCGTCAAATCAGACTTTATTATCAGTAATACCTAAGGAGCCACCATTTTCGGCTAATCCAAGAAAGCTGTTTGCATGATGGGAAAACTGATGGCACATATCGACCAGTGGCGTGGCGTGCTTTGCGACATATCGATTGATCTGCCATTTAAATATATGGAAAAGGATCGATAAGCAGGACGTTTGCAACGAACGCCTTTAATAATTTATTTAAGGTGCTCGTTGCAAACAACAGTAATAAGCAATTATTTACCTCAGCTTTATTTTGGGAAATATCGATAATCGATCTTTCACGCCTCGCCACTTGACTAAAGCCCCTTCCCCGTGGACAGTCGCGTTTACCCTAGCAGCAACTCTCGCATTGCGTTTGGTGCAATGCGAGAAGTATTCATGCAGTCTTGTAGGCGCTATGTGCGTTTGACGCCGACCGCACTGTTTGGCGCAATGCGTGAAGTATTCCTACAGTCTTGCAGGCGCTGATATGAGTTTGAAACCGACCTCACCGTGTTCGGCGTGATTATTCGAACTCGCGTTAGTATAATCGCGGCATCGAAAAATGGGGCTTAAAAGGCCCATGTTGTGTTTTGACGCCGTATGAGCAGCACATCGTTGCCTCGTTTCTCCCGATAAAACATTATTTTTGAGAAAAGTTAGAAAAGTTTTCTATGATCGTTGTTTAGATTGAATGGACCAGTGGCGTGGCGTGCTTTGCGATATATCGATTGATCTGCCATTTAATTTCATGGAAAAGTATCGATAAACACGGTGTTCGCAGTGAACACCTTAATAATCGATTATTTACCACAGCCTCAAATGGGGAAATATCGATGTATCACATGACATCGACGGTGAAACTCCCGAACTACGTATCTCGTTTGTCGTCTTTAAAAATCTCGACTTCCATTTTCTCTTTGAAAGGAGAAAAAATCTAAATCATTTTTTGAAGTTTTTCCAACATATGCGTCTCACAAAAAAAGTTAAATCACGGTATTTTCGTCGAGATGTTCGTTCGAAAATAAAGTATGACAGGAAGCTTGCAAGATCGCAAACCGAGATACGATGTTTGGGAATTTCGCCGTCTATATTATGTTGTTGGGAAGTTACTTCTGATTTCACTTCGCTAAAAAGCCTTGGTAGTTTTCCCAACCCCAACACCACAAGGCCATACTCACAAAGTTGCAGTCGATCCTCTTGTCTGACAGCACTGACCCAGTGGCCTTGGCTTTTAAACACCCCCGCGCGCCCTCGTCCCTTAGCGAGCCACTGTCAGGGCAGAGGGGTGTATATCGATCTTCCCTTTATTTGACATTAACTCGGGGAATACAAATACCGAAAAACGCGTGCTGCTGACGTTATCTACCGCGATGGACGATACGGGAGAGCAAGGTGAAAAGGGCGGGTCCGCGCTCCCTCTATTAATTTATATCAAACCACTGCCAACGGCGGATCCAGCAATTTGGCAACACCGGATTTCATCTATTTAAACCTGTGCTAAATAATCGATTCTTGTCGGAGCACCTGGTCCGTCCAAGAATCGATACATTTTCACAGGTTTCAATGGAAAAAAGACAATGTTGCCAATTTTCTTGATTCGTCAATTACTGTCTCGACGTAAGTTCATACGCTCCAATTCATTTTGCAGAAGAAGACCTCCTCCAGACTCGTTGAACTTGTGGGATGGGCTAGAGGACAAGGGGCATAAGTGTAGTTTTTAGAAAAATTAAGATATTAATGATTTCATGTAAAACTATAGTCTTAATGCTTACCTTAGCTATTCTCTGAAAAATTCTCTCCCAAATTACAATTTTTAAACATCAAAAAGTCCGTTTGAACTTTCCACCATAAAGATCTACATTATTAGCAAGCACGAAATAGTAAGCACTGCACTTATGCGCCTTGTCCTCCAAGCCCCTCATGACATTTTGAGGCTGAACTCATTTCTAGCCATGAATTTGTACCTAGCATTTTGTAAAAATGGTCCTGAAGACCGCAAGTCGCAGAAAATTACATTCTCAAAGTAGGTTACTTTGACCAAAATTCTGGGTTAAAAAAGTCGCAGCGTAGCTAAAAATCAGTCGTGAGCGGCCAGGATCAAGCCAAGATCATATTGGTGCTAGTCCAATGCGCTAGCCCCCCACAAGTTACAATCTCTGAAGGATACCGAGAGACTGGAGAACATCAGTTCAGCCGGACACTTTCTTCATCCTGGTGTCTCGGAGTAAAATGAGGGTTTGGTGGAACTATCAAAAAATTGTGTGGATCAACCAGGTCTTTTCGGTTGATTTTACCGAAAAAAGTGACCTAAAATACCCGAAAAAGACCAAAAGATGGACTTTTTTAAATAAGTGGTCGAACTTATGCATTGGCAGAGCTGTCACTTTGTTTGGAGACTCCAAGGGTGGAACCACGGCAACCCCTCAAATCCATTTGCTCCTTATCTTTGCATAGAGAGTTCATCTTGATATAGATGTGGACTCTAAGGGTATAGCGTGGGATAATCTCGGATATATCCTCCATTACGGCCTCACTTTGACAGCTTTTTTTGAGCTTTGAAGTTTGTTTCGGAGAAAACCAATGGCGCCATCGTGTTTCTCACGAAACTTTACACTGGAAAATATACTTCAATCGCAAATCTTTGACGCATGCATGCGCTCCATTAAACCATCACTCCAGTTCATTTTCGTTAGTCGTCGAGCCATGTAGTCGAGTGGCGTGGCGAGCTTTACGATACATCGATTGATCTGCCATTTAAACCTACGGAGGAGGATCGACAAACAGAGTGTTAGCAACGAACACCTCAATAATCGATTCTTTACCATAGCTTCAAATGGGGAAATATCGACAATCGATCATACACGCCTCGCCTCTGTTCAGTCGGGTTCGTTCCTTGTGCCCAGGTCAGTTTCAGATCGTTCGTATCAAGTCGCCTCCAGACTCCGCAACCACTCGCGTGGCGGGAAAATCGGGGGGGGGGGGGGGGGTCCATTATGACGTCACGTTCCGCCTGGACACGGCTCCTCGGAGCAAATTACTGCCCTCCCGAGCAAGAACCGCGTATGAGCACACAGGATTCCCGTTGCGTTCGTGCTGTTCTCCGCGGACCGTTACAGTTACTCCGCGACGCTGGGGCCGAGACGCAACGACGGAGCTGCAACCGAGGAGTTCAGTTGCCTAATTGACGAGCGGCATGTGTCATAAACGACGTTACCGGAGACTCCTCTCTCCTACCCACCCCTTACCTTCCAGTCCCCCCCCCCCTCGCCCCTCCCCCCCGGAGCTGCACTTTAGTTTGTGAACATCAAGCTCAAGGTCGCGCGAGCTGTCATCGCGCCGCGATGCTCCACTTTCTGACCCACTGCCCACGACCCCCCCCCCCCCCCCGATGCCCGTAATTTTAC
Organism: Bemisia tabaci; assembly: GCF_918797505.1. Taxonomy (NCBI): domain Eukaryota; kingdom Metazoa; phylum Arthropoda; class Insecta; order Hemiptera; family Aleyrodidae; genus Bemisia; species Bemisia tabaci. The sequence continues at coordinate 6,196,812 of NC_092795.1, read as the reverse complement.
CTCCCTTTCCGACACTTGTTGAGAGCGGGCTCGCGGGCGAATCCGTCGCGCGAGTTGTGTTTGTTTTTGTTTCAGATATTGGTTTCAGAAAACCCTGTGACGAGCTACCGCCAGTGAATACTGCCGTGCTATGGAAATATGCCGCATAAGCCTTCATGCGTTGCCAAATTATCTTTAGTAAATCACAAATTTTCGAGAGAATTTGTAAATATTTTTTCTCAAATTTTTCAGATAATTTTACTCGCAATTTTACCTTAAGTTACTGAAAATTTAAAGGAAGTTATTCTCAGTTTTCTTCAAAAATAAAAATTTTATTGAAGGAAATTTGGCAACTCTTGCATGTTCATACGGCGTTTTCCCTTAGCACGGCAGAATATCTCTAAATGAACCGAATTATACTCTATTATATAAAATATAGAGTAATATCATGAGAGTAACGAGTAGGTAACACAAAACGCCTGAGGCGCGAAGCGCTTCGAGAGGAGGGGGGGATGTTGGAGCAAGAAGTCGTCAGGGGGCGGACAGTGGATCGATCAAAATTTGGGAACTTTAGACAGTGGATCGATCAAAATTTGGGAACTTTAAACGAGTTCTTCCAGGTCCTAAAAGTGAATTCATTGGTTTCCTCGTGAGATATTCTTCTGAAAGCATTCCTTGAAAATTAAAATGTGACGAAATAAACATCAAAATTTGCAGTTATTGCTGGGAAAATTGAGAGTACTTTTCTCCAAATTTTTCAAACAATTTTTTTGGGCATTTAATCTAAAATATCTGCAAATTTCAAGGAAAAGCATACGAAACTTTCCTCAGAAATACATGCTTTATCCGGTGAAATTTGATTCCTCTCGAATGTTCATACGCGGCGTTCTTGAGTGGGCTAGGTGCACTTCTGGCTCACTCTCGAAATAACATACGTGCGTCGTAAAAGTGCTGTTAATTTTCCTTTGCAGATAAGTGATTTTATATGTGAGGCCAAAATAGTGGTTCCTTATTGCAAAATGTGGCCCAAATTCGGTTCGTAGGGCCGTGAAAAGAGACCTACGAAAAAACAACTTAACCATTCCTTCGAAATCATTTCACGATTGTTGCACATACTTTTATATAAATAATTAATAATTACCAACACAAAGAAAAAGAAAGAAAAAATAACATAAGAAAGAATTCAGCTAATAGACATTAAAGCTGTCATTAAAGATTCCAGCTCGCTACCAGCAGTGGAGATTTTTGACCGAAAAAAAAATCAACATAGGTAATACTCCGCGGAATCGGTAGACGCAGACTTACAAAAAACGGATGTTTTTCATGCATTCCTCAACTCGTTGTGGTGCGCATAAATTGATTTTTGTTTTTATAAATCTTTTTATAGGTTGTATTTCCTCAGGCTGTAGGTCTACTAGGTCTCTAAAACTCTAGGACGGTGTTTTCATCACCCAGACTTGAAGCTTGATTCCATAACTCGTATACCACTTTTTTAAATCAACGTAGCGATATCGTCTATTTAACTACGCAGAGGCAGGGGTATAAGTAAAGCGACAACAGCGAGGTACCCATGCCGCCGTGCTAAGGAAAAACGCCGTATGAACCTTCGTCAGTTGCCAAATTTCTTCTGATCAATTACGAATTTCAGGAAAACTTGAGTATACTTTCCGTCCAATTTTTCAGAGAATTTCCTTTGTATTTAGATCTATATCACTTGAAAATTGCAAGAGCAAATATTCATAACAGTCCTCAAAAATAAATATTGTATTGGAGGACATTTGGAAGCTCTCGAATGTTCATACGGCGTTTTTCCTTAGCACAGCAGTATGGAAGATACAGAATCAGACTGCGTTGTAACCGAGAGTAGGTGGCATCTCTTATTTTGACAACTCCCTTGCTCAAAAAAGCTTTTAAACTTGAAGCCTTTATGAGGGTGACCACTTACGTTACAGTGCGGGTGCTCCTTTATCGGTATCCAATAAAAACTTCCCATCTATGGATAAGGAGTTAGTATATGTCTCAGGCAGTTAGCAATCGCGGCAACTAGCAAGCCTGGTATGCGAGTTACCCCGTCATGTTTGAATGATTCGTATCGATGCAGCAAAGTTTTCTTTGATAAAGGCTTCAAGAGCATAGCCTCGGCCTGGAGCGCCTTCAAATCCAACTGATACCCTCCGCTATGTCGGGCAGTTAGTTTAGTTACCTATCCGAATCAAACCCAACTAATATAACTGATTTCGCTACACGCACTTGCGAATGCTGGCAGCCGCTACAATGTATTCAATATGCAAAACACGTCTGTTTGAATTCCAAGCATAATAATCAGAACTTTTTATCTCATTTCTTTCTTACCGAATTGTTACATTTTTTTTATTCAAGCACTATGATTGCAATTTGCCGGCAATTAATTGCTGCAATATAAACATCAGCAGAATGATCGTGGCTGCAGGCTCAAAAACTAGATTCTTGAAAAGAATAAATGAAGAAAAAAGAGAGAGAGAGAGAGAAAAAAGATCAGAAACTAACATTTTGAGGCTCATCACCTCGAGTAACCGCATACAGAGGGAACCCTAGTAATTTATTCGCTCCCTATTTGTCCATAAAGAATTTGACATGGGCATAGAGATAGACGAGCATAATATTAGGCATCTTCTCCATTAAAGCCTCAAATTTGAGAGCTTCTTTTGAGCTTGGAAGTTCGCTTCAGGAAAAATCAGTAGCACAACCGTGCTCCTCGCGAAATTTCACCCAGGTTAAAGTAATTGAATCGTCAATTCTCGCGGCATGCAAGGGATCCATTTCCTTGTCTCTATTGTCCGCAGATTGTATGCAGACTTAACTCATCGCAAGTAATGGGAAAATCCTGTCTGCACCAACTCTGTAGAGAAGCGTTTCTGCAACCTTCAATTAGCCAAACAGGACTGAGCGAAAGTACCCTCACCTCATGTTCATGCATGTCCTCATGTTCATGTCCTGCGTATGGATGTCCTTAGATGTAAGTTTTTTACGTCTGACCTATCAATAGCGAAAGTCAGCTCAATTAAGGTAATTTTGTCATGTTTCGAGGGTTTGCGTGTCATTCCCCCGGGTTGCGTCAATTACGAGTGGAGCGTCATTTACCGACACATCTCTCATACCTAACGTATCATTTGGTATTTCCTCTAAGATCCGCATCAGTTCTTTCGTGCTGAGGACACGACTGTAGGCCACGATTACACGGCGAGGAACAGTTTCCGATGAGACGGCTTACTCATCCAGGGTTATCCAACCACCCCCATGACTTTTTTTGATTGAGATAGAATTTTAAAACTTTTGGGATGTTCACTACGTCTAAAGTAGCAACTTTTTGGTCATCCCTTCAAATTTTTCGCGGGGGGTGGTTCGTTGTTTATTGATGAATGGGTATGAAAGGCGGAAGTGGGAGGTTTCTCAGGACGAGGAAAATCTATATTTTATTAAATTTTTGAATCGCCGAATCCCCTCATAAAGACGGAGGAAAATGGCAAAAAATTGGAATTTCGATACCCAGAAAGCTTCTGGCTTGACCGAAAACATCTTGCATTGGATTTTCGCATTTTGAGGTGAGGCGCGTCATTTTTTTCTGCTTTGTCACCACTTATCGAGTAGTCCGCAGGGCTAATCTCACGCTTAATAATTCAGCTTCAAGTGATCACTACCCGAGACCATTAAACCTGGGTCACCTGACCGGAAATCGACCAGCGGGCCAATCATCGAAACCCTGGTAAAAATTGGCAGTAGAATCTGTGTTCCAAAATACCATAGACCTACAGCCGGCTGTAAGATTTCCAATAGCTTCTATAGCCGGCTACACAATTTCTTATAGCCTTTTATAGCCGATGGCGACAAGCAACAGCCTGGCGATAAAGTGTATGCTAATCGTTACTAATTACGGATGCTAGGACTTAGTGAGTTTTCGGAATACTGCTTTCTTTTTGGGCCGAAGTATCTTGATTTATTTTGCGAGGAAAGCTCCGAACTTTTGATGGATGCCTGCCATTACTAATATATTAGAGCGCCTTAAGTTTCGTATGATACTGTGCAATACCTCTGGTGTGAAATAGTTGCTTCAAGCGCCGTGGCAGGCGGGCAGCCAGCTCAAAACACGCATTGGCGCCTACAAACCTAACAGAATACTTCACGCGTTGCGCAATGCGTGAAGTATCCCTGTTAGGTTTGTAGGCGCCAGTGCGTCGCCGCTCCGCTTTGTGTTAGGCTCTAATATTTAATCTAGCGGAGTCTAGCGCTATTCAACTCATGATTCTGAAATGTTTGCACACTCTGTATGGATTATTCTCATTTTAATTGATGAAAAAAAATATGTATTAAAGGAAAATATAATGTGTGTTTTTTAAATATTAAGGTGGTTCCGTATCCGGCGATAGGAACTATAGCCCGGCTGCATAATTTTTTATCGCTTCGTATAACCCGGCCGTATGATTGTCTCCGCATTCTACAGCCAGCTATGTGATTTTCTGTAGCTTTCTTTAGCCGGCTATAAGAATTCCTATGGTATTTTGAAACGCAGCTCTTATCGCCAATTTTTACCAGGGAAGTTCACAGCAACCCGATGAGACATCGAAATGCGATAAATTGCATGTTCAAGATAGGGCTATGGCTTGTCTTGTCCAGCCGGGCTGATTGTTGGAATTGATAGACAAAGTTTTAGACAAAGAAGACAAAGAGGCTACGGAGGGATCCGAATTGGTGGAAGCGGGAGGTTGCAATTAAAGAAGGTAGATAATAGACCAACTAACGGCAACCCACGAGAGACCCTTTAGTTGATCCATCATTTTCACCTTTAGTCTAAAGGAATCAATCATTTCAATCAAAAAAATTGCTCCATAATCCTTTTATCCTCTTTGTCTATCGCTTTGTCCATCAATTTCAACAATCAGCTGCTGCCGACATAGTTTCAATAATCCAGCCGATGAGATCTCTCAAACCCATCGACAAACGGCAAAAAATCCAATTTTCCGACATTCCTGTTCCTCTGTTTCCGTTTCCGGTTCCTTGTTCCTATTACTTCATTTCCGGTTTCTCCTCTTTGAGTCCCTTCATGTGTGGCTCCTCCGTTTTTGTCTCCTTTTTCCCAGTCCCTCCATTCTCGCATGACCCCCCTCGCAAAGCGGCCGTGATGCGACAACGCTGGACGTTGCAGAGGCACGAGCACGACATACTCGGTAGCGCAAGGCGCAGGCGCACTCTCTCTCACTGACAACCGATGACGCGGACGTCAGACAATGAATATTACTCACAAAGCAACAGCGGTCCCGGGTAGCGAGACCCGGGTATCCAGGAAATAGGAAACTCGCGGCGACGGATTGGACAGTGTAAACGCTGGAGTGGATTTAATCAATTTAAACCAGCGGGCCGATTATTGAAATTGATGGACAAAGCTATAGACAAAGTAGACATAGGGAGTATGCGGAGCTATCCCATTGGTTGAAATGAGTGGTTCCTATAGACTAAGGGAGAAAATGATGGACTAACTATCGGGTCCCTCATGGACAGCCGCAATCCACCTGCGAGAGAAATTAACATTTTTTTTAAAAAAAAACTGCTAACTACAAAAACTATTATTTTTAAAAAGACGAATTTTGACCTTTTCTCATTTTCAGTTTTCTCTCAGTGAGCGGCTCTACTTCACGCGGGATTGGAATGCTGCATTCGGCACGTGTAATGAGAGCTCTTTAATGTCATTTATTTTGATTATTATGAGCGGTTTTTTGATAATGAGCCTCTAAACTAGGCCAGAAATTGAGCCGCGTGACACATATTTCCTCATCAGAATTGCATTTCAAAAATTAAGAACACCTATAAATGAGAGAGTATAGCATTTCCTGCATTTATCACTTATATATGACTAGCAAATGACAAAAATCGCTCATCTGTTTGGTGAATTTAGGTGCTTGGAGGACTAGGTGCATAAGTGCAGAGCTTGGTATTTCAAGAGATACGTGTTTGAAGCTGCGTAATTACATGGGTCTTTGTGGCGGAAAGAAATTTTAATCTAACTTTTTGATGCTTAAAAATTGAATTATGGGAGAGAATTTTTCACAGAATATGCATTTAGACTAGTTTTACTTGAAATCAGTAAAATCTCAATTTGTTCAAAAACTGCATTTACCTACGCGCCTACTTGTTCTCTAAGCCCTTCAATTACGTTGCAAACACATCGTCTTTAGAATGAGTCCAAAAAGTGGATTCCTATCTGATCACCGTTATCTAATTAATATGAAGACTATGAATTAGTGATTCCGACGAAAGTTGAATAAGTCCAAGTTGCCTTAAAGTCGGCTCTTTAATCCAGAACGGAGGGCAAAATCATAACAGGGCCTAGTTTTTTATTGTCATCAAGTGATTAGTTTGAATTTTACGAGTCAGCTTGATTATTCAGTTTTATGAAACTTATTTGTACATCGATAATTGATCAGTTAGTAAACATTTCGACGGTGAAAGTTAGAAAACACCTATGTCCATTTGCGACGTTTCAGATTTGAATAGAGTATAAGAGGCAGAGGAGCTTATTTCATTACAACATTTCATAGTTTTACTGACAATGTAGGCAATGCTTTACTTGAGAATTGAAAACAATCTAGACTTGAACTTGATTGAGAAAGAGCGCTTCTGTCGGTTAATTACTAGAGGACGTCGGTTTCTTGCATTTCTGATTCTTTCTCTTAAACTCACACCATTTTAGGTACAGTCGGTGGAACTTCAAGGAAAACAAATGGAAACTGTATCAGAAAAGAACAATGATACGTTAGTGGCACAATAATGAGGATAATTTTAAGCTCTGTATGACCCTATTACAATACAAGATTGCACTCCTCCACACGTGTGAATTGATTAGAAACAGCACGCGCTGACTTAAAGCCTCAGTCGAATAACCGCGCAACGAAAAATATATGGGAATAAAATGAGTTTATTATTGAATTGATCTCTTCGTTTTAAACTGATGTGCCAAGGGAAATTCCTTATAAGCCTGCTGAATGCTCCAAATTTCCTTTAATATACACATTTTTGGGAAAACGTGTGAATATCCCTCCGACGGTCCCCTCCAATTTTACAGCAAGTTTTACCATTTAATTGGAGAATTTCGAGGAAAAATATTAATGGCTCTCCTATAAAATGAAAGTAAGAAGATAAATAAAATTGCGGCTTAGCCTTACCCAGGGCCGGATTTACCTACTTGCCACCCATGGGCCGCCTGTATTTTGCCGCCCCTTCTCATTCGTTTTGAAACATCGATACAAACCATAGAGTGAATGTGCCGGAAGAGGAGGGGTGCATGGTGCATAAGATGCGTTTACTCGTGTTGGGCACATTTTTTGTGAAAGCCCTGTCAACACTAGCAAAAGTTCATGGAACTTAGCGCAAAAATTAAGTTCCGTAAACCTATCTCTGTGTGGACGGGGCCTTTCATTTATGAGGAAAGAACGAACAAATTATGAAAGAATAAACATGAATGTGGTTTAGTTTCCGCCAACACGCCAACCGCACTGTTTGGCGCAATGTGTGAAGTGTCTCTACAGTCTTGTAGGTGCTATGCGTTTTATGCCGGCCGCTGCTGATCGCACTGTTTTTGACGCAATGCGTGAAGTATTCATGCAGTCTTGTAGGCACTATGAGTTTCACGCCAACCGCTGCTGAGCGCACTACGTTTGACGCAATGTGTGAAGTATTCATGGAGTCTTATAGGCGCTAATATGTGTTCCATGCTGACCAGCGCGCCGAGGCCGAGGGCCTCTCCTTTCCATCTCGAGTCCTCGTCATCATTGCTCTCTGCGCCGCGCCGCTCCAGGCCAAACTGCGTGTTTGGTTTCTCTCTCAACTAGACTAATGAAAGGCGCTGTCTCTTGGATCACCGAAAGACGAACAAATTAGAAATTACTATGCTTTAACTCTCAGGAAATGAGAGCTTTTTTCGCCTTTTCTCGTTTGCACTTTTTTTTCTGAATTAGATTTTTTTCTTGATACCTACATTTGAACAATTTACAACATTAGCCGCCCCCTAAAATTGCCGCCATGTGGCCACCTCCTAAATCCGGCCCTGGCCTTACCTTGCAAATTAAATACAGGGTTATCCAAAAGTCACTGACCACCCCTGTAACTTTTTTCCAAATTGAGATAGAAGTTTGAAACTTTGGGAATGTTCCTCGGTCTAAGGTAGCAACTTTTTGGTCCCCCCAAAATTTTGGGGGGCGGCCCCCCTTAAGGGGGACGGGGGCTAACTTTTTTTTTTTCAAATAGCAACCCCCCCTTTGTGATACTTCATTCGAAAGATAATAAAAAAAGGAAATTTTTGGCGCAAACCGCAGGTCAAAATGTTCATTTTTGACAAAATGGCGGCCGGTCAAAGTTCAAAATGGCGGAAATTTGGCATCTCTGTTGTTTATGGACGGATTGGTGTGAAACTCGGAATCCTAGGGTTTTTCAAGATGAGAAAAACGATTCTGGCATTGGTTTTCCAGAAAAGTCAGTCCTTTTCAAAATGGCGGCGGTCAAAATAGCGGCCTCGAGCGGGAAGTGGATATTTGGGCTGCATATCGTTGGATTTGCATGAAACTTGGTATCTGGGGGTATTTCGGCACGAAAAGAACGAATCTTTCATTGGATATCTGAAATTTTGACAAATTCCAAAATGGCGGCGGAAAAATTGCGGTAAATCAGTTTTACGGCTGTTTACCAATGGATTAGCATGAAATTATTTGATATTTCAAGAATCTAATGAAAGATTCCTTTTTATCCAGCCAAAAACCGCCAGGATATAGAATTTCATGCAAATCCATCGGTAAAGAGCCGTAAAACTGATTTACCGCAATTTTTCCGCCGCCATTTTGGAATTTGTCAAAATTTCAGATATCCAATGAAAGATTCGTTCTTTTCGTGCCGAAATACCCCCAGATACCAAGTTTCATGCAAATCCAACGATATGCAGCCCAAATATCCACTTCCCGCTCGAGGCCGCTATTTTGACCGCCGCCATTTTGAAAAGGACTGACTTTTCTGGAAAACCAATGCCAGAATCGTTTTTCTCATCTTGAAAAACCCTAGGATTCCGAGTTTCACACCAATCCGTCCATAAACAACAGAGATGCCAAATTTCCGCCATTTTGAACTTTGACCGGCCGCCATTTTGTCAAAAATGAACATTTTGACCTGCGGTTTGCGCCAAAAATTTCCTTTTTTTATTATCTTTCGAATGAATTATCACAAAGGGGGGGTTGCTATTTGAAAAAAAAAAAAGTTAGCCCCCGTCCCCCTTAAGGGGGGCCGCCCCCCAAAATTTTGGGGGGACCAAAAAGTTGCTACCTTAGACCGAGGAACATTCCCAAAGTTTCAAACTTCTATCTCAATTTGGAAAAAAGTTACAGGGGTGGTCAGTGACTTTTGGATAACCCTGTATATTACACATTAGAATATTAGAAGAGCGAGGAATTCTGTGCCGTGTATTGTGTTTTCCCTTGGCATAGCAGTAGCATCGTTATACCTCCTCTTTATTAAACGTTAAGGTGAAAGCAAAATACGTGATACAAATATTTTAGCTCCTGAGTAGCTCATATTGCATACTCCTGGAAAAGAAGGAGCACTCAGATTCCGCCCATGTGCTCCCGTAATCAGACTCATAGGAACCACTCGGGTCACACTAGGTGGAGAGGAAACAAGCTGGATCGATGAGAGCAGTTAAATAGAAGTAGATACTTACCTTTACCTAAAATGAAAAATATTTATTTTTGATGTGAAAATAGGGGTCATGCTACAAGTTTAATGATGAGTAATGGAGGAATAAAACTTGAAGACTCTATTTTGCGCAATTGATGTAGTTTGGTTTCGGCTACTGGTGCATTCAAAACAGGACGCCTAAGTTTATTCTAAGGAGTCCCTCACAATGATTAATTGAATTCAATTTTCTTGCGCTACTTACTTTCTTGCGCTTAATTACTTTATATTTTTCATAGAGGAGCAATTCATTATTTGTCAACAATTTTACGATCTGGTTCGTATTCGATTCTTCTTTACTTATTAAGAGTCGAACACAAAACTGTCCGAAGTAATTCATCATATTTTTTACAAGCAAGTGAGAGCGATAATTTTAAAGCATAATTATGTAATATCAATTTTAATGTAAATATACACAGACAACTTTAGGTACCTGCTTTTTGCCCCCAAAAAAGGCGTTTGAGTAAAAAACCTTGATAATTTCCCCCTTTTCGTTCCACACCTTCAAACTAGCCGTAAGTTAAGGACAAAGTCTCGGTTTAACTTTTAATTTTGTTAACCTGGCGACGATCCTACGGCTACGATAATATTACAAATGTTTTAATTAGGTCAACTGGTCAAATACCTAAAAATAGCCAAACTGATCAATTTTTATCGTATTACCCTCCATAAATTTCAATCAATCACACTCAAAGCTAGCATCGCCTCCGCGACGTTTAATGGCGCATACAAGCGAAAAGGAACAAATTGCAGCGCAGCGCAGCGTCGCGAAGTTTCTTTCATATATTTTACTTTTAAAAGAAAACGTCGATTAACATTATTTCTTGAAATTCTCCTGTGATTGGGGTAAAATGCAAAAGATTTCCAACACAAAGTCGAGCACTGAGGCTTTTACTATCATAAATGCACTATTATAGTTTCATCATGTGACATAAATCCTGAATAAATTTTCTCTATAGAACACTTATGGAGGAGCATCTGCATCCCGTCAAAAACTTTTCGTTACTCCTGAAACTCAAAAATTTCATGTTAACATCATCGAGTAAAGAAGGTCGGACAGGGTGAAATGAACTGTTTTTTTGCAAAAAATAAAACCAATATTTGTGCCTCATTTTAGAAAAAATGCGGTTTATGCTCCAAAGCCGAGAATGAAAATGCTTGTGAAAAGACAAATTTCTCAAGTTCTTCAGTTCAGGTTGCGCAGGTAAAAGAAGATGAGAATAAACCATATTACACGAAATACACCAATTTTTTGTATATTTCGCGCGATGCTGTCATATGGAGGTGCTTCATGAGCTGAATTCCAAGTATTCGCGTGCTTTCCGAATGAAATACCTGCATAATTTTTCCCAACTTAGGATTACACTTAAAAGTAAAAAAAGCATCGTCTTAGTTGAGGGGTGGCCATCCCTCTTTAGACATACAGTTACTTTAGGATAAGTAGATCGTAGGCTCTACTGTCACTACATTCTCGGTATAACTACAAAATCGCGGATCCATGCACGAGTCGTTTAGACAGAAACTTGGGAACGTAGCCAGCTTGCGTTACCTACAGGGCGAAAATTTTAGTTTCAGGGTGGAAAAATTCGAAAAATCAAATTCATCATTTTCCCAGGAAGTTGTGATTTCTCAACTATGGACGGGCTCTAAGATCTAGAAAAGCGTTACTTAATTCAGTATAAAACTGAAAATCTCAATACATCAGAGGGAAAAACCTCATTCGAGCACAATTATCCTTCCAAGAGGTATGCTGTTTGGTGCAACACTATTTTGAGATTTGAAGGACGTAAAGGACAAGGTGCTCAAGTGCAGTTTTTTCAAAAAAAATTGAGATATCGATGATTTCAAATAAAACTAGTCTTAATGTACATTCTGTGAAAAATTCTCTCCCAAGGTCCAATCTTTAAATAGGTATCAAAAAGTCAGTGTGAACTTTCTTTCCGCCACAAGGATCCATGTAATTTCGAAACTTCAAACACGTAATTCTCGAAATAGCAAGCACTGCACTTATGCGCCTCGTCCTCCAAGCCCCTCATTTTCAGATTTTTACTGAATTGTAACGCATGTTGGCTACATTACCAAATTTCTGTTCAATTCGGAAACTGAAAATATTCTCGTGCTCAGCTCACTTAGTAGTTTCTATTTGTAAACGAACTTCATCGAATTGCAGATTTGAATCTCGAACTCGGAAAATGATTGAATCCTCCCCGGCCGGCCGGGCGGTGGAGGCCGAGATGGCAACGCGTAAGATGAAATGGGCTGGATAAATTGTTCTAAAAATACGCTGGCCGTGTGCATAGCAGCAGTTTCGATATGACATTGAAATTTTCCGTCCAAGGTTTCTCACTCTCTCGCCGGTCGGTTTTCTCCTAACTGGTCCCCTCGCATCCCTGCCCGACGATGGGAGCGGGGCGGCCAAGCCCGGGAAAATGACGAAATCCACTCCCGGCAGTCCCGGCCCACGAATTATTGGCCGTCCACCGCACATGATCTCGGCGCCTGCTGGCACTGCCCTGCCAGCTTGCCCTCTCGTCCGGTTATTATAGTGTTGTTGATTTTTTCCCGAAAATAGATTAAATCGAAAGTGTCGATTTTGTCGGAAAAATCGAGGCTAAAAAATCGATTTTCGAGAAAATCGATCTGAATAAAAAATCGATTTTTAGGATGAGTATTGTGACATTCGTGTTTCTTAAATTCTCGCCTCACTGAGCGCCGAGTTTCATTGTCCCTTAAATTGGAGCAATTTTGATGGCTTCCTTTGGTTTTGAGGAGTAATGTAGCTTTTTGCCTCCTTAATCATTCAGGAGTAAAATTAAAAAGTTTGCAAGTATTTCATTTTTTGCAAAAATAGGAACGTCCAAATGTTGCTTAGGTACAACAAGGTCTGGGTTTTATTACCATACTCGGATCACTGTGTCGATTATGGTAAAATCTACTGTACTCTTTTTTCAGTCATATAGTTCCTTTTGAGAAATGTTGCATAGGTTCGTAAAATCTCAGAATTTTCGGGAGGCTGACAACTCTGAGTCGGGACCGATCCGACGAGATTCCAACGTTGTTTTCGATCTTGCTTGATTCGTATCGAATTAAATTTCCGCCCGCCCCCGCCCTGCTCATGAATTCGGACGCCAAGTGAGAATTTCATAAAGAAATTCTTGGCGGTTCCGTTCGGGAACTCTTTCGGGGACGGTCGATAATTCGTCACCCCTCTGACGTCTGGGCGTATCTTAATTTTCACATGAACCCTATTTTACATATGAATCCATACTTTCTGGGGCTCACATGATAATCGAGATACGCCCTTACGTCAGAGGATCGGCGAATTTACGCAAGTTTTCTAGGATTATTTTTGGAAATCAGCCATAACGTTGGTGCAGAGCACCAATTTTTTCTTCAGTAAGGCACATTACCAATACGGCAATGGAGAATTTGCACACAACAGTTCTATTTCTTCATCTGAGAGTGCATATCTGAGTGTTCGCTGCATTTTTCATAGTTTTCTTTTGAAATGGGAAATTGTAGGAAAAAATTGATTTAAATAGTGAGAAAATGTGCCCGCGACGCAATCTGGCGGTATTTTCCATTTAAATACATGTATTTTAGCATACTAGGTTATTTTGTCATATTTTCTCCAATAATTGTTCAATTTAGAAACCAAAGACATTATCGCTTAGTTTTCTCAGCAATTTCATTTGAAATATGGAATTTACAAAACTTCAGACACCTATACAAATTCAAATTACGTTGGGTCAAACCAAGTAATCCGCAGATCGCGTTAATGCTGCGGTTACACATCAAACTGAAAAAAATTAGAGGCCATCCATGACCTTACGTCTACCTCGGCCGGTCCAGATCCCTATTTCATTAACTCTAATTGCCTCAAATGTCCTGCGTCAACGCACTGCTTAGTATCGCGGAGGGCTCACTGCCAGTTGGATTACATTTTGCAATAAGGAACCACTATTTTGGCCCATTGGATTACATTTTGCAATGAGGAACCATTATTTTGGCCCATTTCAGAAACAACATACATGTCATTGGTTTCCCTATGCAGAAATGTGCTTATATGGGAGAGCCAGAGTTAATGGTTTCTTATTGCAAAATGGAATCCGGTCAGAGGACGAAGGGTCGTATACACAGTCGTTCTTTTGACAGATCCTTTCCTTGAGAGGCCCCATTCGGTTTTAATTTCGATTAAGGGAATTTTGGAAATCGTATCATAAAAAGGATAATTTTTGCTAGTCTCGAGTAAATTTCAGTGTAGTATAACTTTGAAAAGAGATTTTTGAAAGCGATTACGATTGACAATAATTTGTCACTGCATAAAGTACAAAAGACGGGAGAAAATGGCCTATGCCTTTGACGAACATTAAGGTAGGCGCAAATCTACCTTAAAATTTACAAACTTCGAAAATTTATTCTGTATTTTGTATTTTCAGTAAAGAAACTTTGCAGTTACGCAGCGTAAAAGATTTACCTTTGTAATTTTTAAAAAAATCGGCCATGGGCTAAAACGAGTCTATTAAGAAATTTTACGCAGATTCCTAATTGCAAATATTCCAAAATTCGGAATGGATTTTAAATTTTTGCGTTGAGGAAATGAAGTGAGTCAATCGGCCTTTTTTAATTTTTGGGACGCTTCATTTTATTCACCTACGAAAATTGAGTGTTGCACTAAGTTGGTTGCCAAAGCTCTCTGTGGTTTCCTTTCATTGAACGTTTAAAGTTGTTTTTCGTCCTCTCCTCTCCCTCCTCTGGATCTTATTTTCCTTCTTTGTCGTTTGCTGGCTCTCCTTCCGCTTCTCCTCCTCCTCCTACTTCCCCATCCCTCAACCAAACATCGAGTAGGACGGTACACGATGCCACGTGGCACGCCTCGCTAAGACTAGCGCTCGAATGCAACTATTCGCACTTGCTGGAAGTCCGTATTGCATAAACAAAAAATTGAAGGCGCGTTTTACTGCGGGTATTGCTCCTAACTTCTAGATGCAACTATTCGTGCTCGATGGATGTGAATGTTGCCTATACACAAACCGTAGGCGCCCTGTATTTTCTTGTCTCTTCAGCGGCAATGTGCTACTCGTGCTTCGCTGCCGTGTTAAGGAAGAACGCCGTATGAGCCTTCAGACGCTACCAAGTTTCCTCCGATTAAAACCGAATTTACAGTGAAAATTTTCAATATTATTTTCCAAAATTTTCAGACAATTTTGTAGGCAATTTAATCTAAAATATCTGAAAATTGCATGAAAAAATATACATGAATGTTGTCAATAATTCATGTTTTATCAAGGGGTATTTGGCAACTCTCGAATGTTCATACAGCGTTCTTCCTCAGCACGGCAGTACGGTCGTCATACTCAAGACTAGCAAGAAGAACCGAACAAATGAGAGAATGCTCCAGCGGGCTGATTATTGATATTGATAAAGAAGCCATAGACAAAGAAGACATGGTGCGTATGGAGCGATCCTATTGGTTGAAATCGGTAGTTCCCATAGACTAAGGGAAAAAATGATGGACTGACCATGGGGTCTCTCGTGGGTTGCCATTAGTTAGTCCGTTATCTACCTCCTTTGTCCATTGCAACTACTCGTTAACTTCCATCAATATATAGGATCTCTCTAAATCCCTTTCATCTTATTTGTATACATAACTTTGTCTATCAATTTGAATAATCGGCCCGCTGGAACGACACGCGTGTTGATCGATTTTAGACTCAGAGGTGACTCAGCTTACAGGCAATAAGTCGAGTTGGTTTCGTAATACGAACATGTATCCAAGACTCAGGAAATTTTGTCTCTAGCCAGGAGGGCGACAGTAGACTGCAACCGGGAGAATAGGTATTGAGCTTAGATGAGTCAGCCTGGCGCGCCGATCTGGCTGCACTTTGGCTCGCCGATCTGGCTGCACTTTGGCTCGCCTTTGCGCCCAGGTCTGCGTCATCGTCACCGCGGTTGGTGACTGCGCAGGGTCGAGCCGTGAACTTGGCCACGGATCGCACCCGCAAAAGTTGATGACCGAATGATCTACGCGACGCCAGAGAAAGAAAGAACTACCGCCGCCGAGTGCGCCGCGCCGAGCTCATAATCTCCGCCGAGTCTCAAGGAGACCGGCCCTTTTTCCCGAAAAGGAAACTTGCTCGCGCGGGATCCGAGCACAGCATCCGCGAATTCGTCGCGAAGTTGTCGGATCTCAGAGGATTCTACCCATCGTATAACTTCAAGTTCCTCCGCCAGGGACCCAATAAGAAAGTGTGTACTAGCCGGTGGCGTAAATGCCGGGCCCGCAATGCCTACAATGCGGGAGAGGGGAGGGGGGCACGGCTCTCGGGGGCTCGTCGCCTGCTGAAATTTTAAAATTTTGGTTTTTAAAAGTCCCTTAATCGAGTCTGTGGGGGTATTGGGAGGGGTCTAGAAATGCAGTCTGCGGGCGGGTCCCAGCTTGGTGAGATATGCCACTGATACTCGCACGGAATTAAGTGGCGTTAGCTGTTCGGGGATCTGAGTGAGGAATTTTCCAGGAATTCCTGTTTAAAATCCGATTTTTCGAGAAATTCTGACTGAGAAAGACACACACACACATGCAAATTTACACAGTAATCACCAAAGACGAAGAGAGACCCTCCACTGTGACCCACTGTCAAGACGGTTCCATGACAACCCCTTGGGGATTGTCCCTGGGATCGTTATGATCCCCGGATCCAGACATTTCGAGTGGGACGGGGCAAAAGGGGGTCCGGGGTTGCTTCCCCCAGAGAATTTTCGAAATTTGGAAGAATCTAATATGTAGTTTGAGTCAATTTTCTCATGAATAATTATCGAACATAAGCATCCTTTTTTCTTCTATCCTCCGTTCCATCCACCTTTCTTTCCTTCTTTCTATCTTCCTCTCTCCCTCCCTTTCTTTCTTTCTTTTTTTCTTTCTCCTTTTTTCGGGCAAAGAAGGGGAGGGGGAGGGCGAACGTCCCCTACGACCCCCTCTTCCTTGGATCCGCCTATGATGGGGATACAAATCAAGAACCAAGTCCCTCTAGGAGTCCTCATGGCTCCCTACAGGCCGCTCTGGCTATCCCATGGATTTCTGTTGGTCTCTTTATTCGCCCCGTAAGGACCCACGACTGCTCTTCTACATCCTCTGGGTTCCAGTGGGCTCCCATGATATCCACATGGGTTTCTCGTTGACAGGAGGTAGTAAATCTTTTTTTGACCCTCCTGATGTAGAGAATCCGTGAAAAACTTGTATTGTTTTTTTGTCATTTTCCTCTATCTCGGCAACACCGGCAGGAGTTTGGCGGTGCAACTTTCCGTTCTTTTGTTGCTGCGCGGGAGGTAGAAGAAAGTCGCGGTCGTGGCGCGATCGGACAAAGAAGAAGAGAATGAAAGAAGAATGATCGAACCCAAATGGCCCGGTGCCCACTGGCCGTTGCCCCTCTGTTTGACCGTTGGTCCCCCCCCCCCCCCACCGGTCCCTCATTGATGACTCATTGCGACTCTCGTCCATTGCCAAAGCGACCATCGTGTTCAATTCTTTGCGACGAAATATCGAATAATTAGATTTTCAAAGGTGAAGAGTGGCTCCCTGCTGTACAAAAACCCACAAAATACACGAAACACGAAATACACACACACGAAAATACGAAAACGAAAATATACATACACGAAAGTACCACTCAAAAAACTTTGAGATATTTTATTGAAAGAATAGGACAACGGTATCTGCAAGGTGTGTACTCGCTGATAAGAAATAGGTATCCGTGAGGGTGCCAAGAGAGACATTTTTTGATCATTTTCAGGAAGAGGAAGGAGAAGAAATATAATTAAGTTCTTAAAATAACAACTCATACTGCTGTGCATTTAATATCTTGGTAAAATAGTGACACGAAGGTAACATACTATAATATTTGAATCTTGAGAGGATAATGAGATTCCTCTGCAGAAAAGATTTTAGTGAATTTCTCATCAATGGCTGCACTCGCTTGTTTCGAAGCATGTTTTGCCCCCGCATCTCATTCCGTCGCACAATGGATTGAGTGAATGAGTAAGGGCGGACATGAACTTTTTGACTAAAAATGCAAATTTTGATGTTTATTTCGTCACATTTAAAATTTCAAGGGGTGCTGCTAGAAGAAAATTTGACGAGGAAACCAATGACATCACTTTTAGAACCTCAAAGGTTTGTATAAACGGAGTTATAAGCGTTTAAAGTTTCCGAATTTTGTCCGACCTCTCCTATTGACTCGATCCACTGTGCGTCGATCCTCAGACGCAAGGGCGTATCTTGGTTTCCGCATGAGCCCCAAAATGCATGGACTCATAGGTAAATCGAGGCTCAGGTGGATATTGAGATACGTCCTTTTACAGTTGCACAAAATCAATCTTTTCCGCAACCATCCTACTTTAGAAGAAAACGAAGGAAGAAAGGCCACTTGTGCATGAACGACTTCTCCTCATTCACTCTTGCGCACAGTTGGGAACGAATTTTGAAGAAATATAATCTAAAGCCCGAACGGCTGGTATAATCTGAATCCCGAATTAATATCTCTGGGCCAGATATGCTTCGGTGACCATTTTCTATTCACTCCATCCTCTAATACATATTTTCATATTCATTACGTGCATGAAGTTGGTCACTGAAGCAAAGAGACCATACGCAAGATCTGAACGCAAGATAAGATGGACGACGCTGTATTTTTTTGAGGAACCCATTTGCTCCCATGAGCGAGAGTGGATACAAAGAGGTTTCTTGGAATTGGAATGATTTTGGATCGGCCAGTGTTCAAACCTTTCAACTGCTTCATTGCAGGAATTCTCGAATATTTGCATAATTTGATTACTCTCTGACAGGCCGGAGTGTCTCGGGTTTTTTTTTTCATTTTTTACTTATTATCTTAGAACATAGTCCAATAGACGCAGACAGGGTAAGAACTAGACTTTTAAAGGACATGTCCCATCGTCAAAATTCCCCGCAAAACACTTTGGAAAGGTTTCAGGACATTTTGTCAACGATTTTTTGTCCGCGCACCTTTTTTATCTAGTAGTTTACGCCCACACATAAAATAAGCAACCGTGACTTGGTCCAAGCGTTATATTTTAGTCGGTACGTAAAATTATATTAACAATATAGAAATGAGAAATTGAGAGAGAAGGAGGTGTTGTTATGGTTGCTCATTTTCTAAATGAAATGTTATTACTTTCTCATTTTGAATCATCTTTTTAAATTCTCATTGGTGAATACTTGGTTTTATTTCTATCCTTAAAATATTCGATGAGCAATATAACTTATTTATGTATAGGTACTTTTTTTATTTTTTTAACTTTTTCTTTACGGAATTATTACTTCATTTTAAAAACATTTATATTTTTAAAACATGACAAATATTTGTAAAATCTTTTCCAAGCGACATTAATCTCAATGAGCCGCAGTTGTGCCGACAGAAACTGCAAAAATGAATAAATGAGGGAAAAAAACCAAGAAACACGCAATCTTTAGTTTTAACCCATTTGTACATCGATCTTTTAGAGTCAAATACGTCAAATTTTGAGTGTTTGGTTGCGCGTACACCTTGCTGCAGCACAATAAAAGCACAAAATGTAAAAGAAAAAATTAAAGTGCTTTGGAAATCATTAAATTTGATACGGAACCACCAGTATTTAAAAAACACACATTATATTATTATTCTAGTTTGATAAATTGATACATATTTTTTTACCTTCAATGTAAATGAAAATAATCAATGCAGAGTGTGCTAACATTTCAAAATCATGAGTTAAAAAACGCTGACCATGCGAGTATAAATATTAAAGCCGAACAGAGCGGAGCGGCGTGCTGCCAGCGCGAGAGGCTCACTAGCGCCTACAAACCCAAGTGGATACTTTACGCATTGCACAATGATTGAAGTATCCACTTAGGTTTGTAGGCGCCAATGCGCGTTTTGCGCTGGCCGCCCGCCCGCCGTGCGGCCGCGGCGGTGCCCGAAGCAACTACTTCACAACAGAGGTGTTGCACAGTATTATACGAAAATGAACGTATTAAGAATGACAGGCATCCTTTAATTAAAAGTACAGATCTTTCCTCGCAAAATAAATTAAGATACTTATCGTACACAGGAAAAATCTAAGAGCCTTTAGCTGAGGCAAATATAGAGGTTTATTCGGTTCAGGTATAACAAGGTGGGAATTTCTTGAAAGATAATTAAGTCCTGTTGTACCAAAGAGGTGTAGAGAGTTTTAGTGAATTTTGTCTCATGGAATTGACGCTCCCCCATTTTTACCAAAACTCTCAACTATATATTATTCTCCGTTGGACCAAACAGACAAAACAAAAAAACAAGCAAACCCTCATTCTTCCGAGACATTATACATTTTCATCCAAAAACTTCGTGAGCAATTGTCGTTTGTATTTACATGTGGGCCAATTAACTTTGGGTCTCAACTGGCACGTGGACCAAAACTCCCGTGCCGAAAAAACGCGTGGACGTAAATTACTGGAAAAAAACAGATGCGTGGACAAAAAGTCGTTGACGAAATGTCCTGTAACCCGTTGGAAATGCCTAAGCGTTCCCAAATTGGACGTATTTCTATCAAACGGAACTATGCGCATTATGACGTGAGTCCTGGGACCCATAAGAATATAGGTATAACAGGGCTCACGTCATAATGCACTTAGTTCCGTTTGGCAGAAATACGTCCAATTAATTATTAAAAAAGGAATTATTTTGTGTAGTTTACACCATAGATAGTAAATTCAAATTTCTCGCTTGGGAAAAAATGATTATCTACGTGACTCAAATCATCCGTTGAAATCAACCTCTATAGGCACTAATTTCCACTGAGATTTTCACTGAGCCAAAAAATTTCTTGTATGGGACCCGAAGTTCAGTTCGTATGGATCCCTGAAATTTTCGGATCGTGCGTCCAAAAACTGAGGCAAAATTCGGGTCACAAATCTGAAGTTTATCGGCAGTACGGTTAAATTCACAAAAGATCCAAATTGAATACCCGGGTACTTCAGAGGCACGATCCGAACTTCGGCAACTGGACCTCAAGTTTTTGGATATACAATCCAAAAACATCACGGATCCATAATCCATATCGACGGTGAAACTACCAAACCACGTATCTCGGTTTGCGACGTCGCAGACTTCCTGTCATACTTTATTTTTTAAATGAAAAACTACTTAAAATCCAGTCTTGAAAATTTCTGTGATTTTTCCTCTTTGTGCGGAGAAAATTCCGTGAAAATTTCAAGGAATGATATTGATTTGGTCTACTTCAAAAAAATAAAATGTGAGCGTAGATTTTTAAACACCGCAAACGAGATACGTGGTTTGGTAGTTTCACCGTCGATATGTGCTGGACTTTGGGTCCCTTGCATACAGTTTTTTCTCCGTGATGCGTAATATTTTGACAAGGAAACTTATACAGGAGTTCTTGATTGGACGCATTTATGCTAAAAGGAACCAGAGACGGGTGGAAAAGAAGAAGTGTGCTTGTTAGTTAAGGGCCGTAAGAGTGAATGGGAATTATAGAGCCCCAATGACGTCAGTGGCGACGACGGGAACAAGGAGACTCAAGTTGACGTCATTTAACTCATGAACCCTGTCCAAAACGCTGTTGTAACATACCCACGGCTCATGAGTGTAAGCATATTTTGGGGCTTAGTTCCCTTTGACTTCCCTAATTGAAACCCCACTTTTCCGTTTCTCAAAAGGAATCGCGCCCACTATTACATTTCGACGGCGTAAGTCGGCAACCACACAACTCGGTTTGCGACGTTGCAGACTTCCTGTCATACTTTATTTTTTAAACGGAAAACTACTCAACGGCAATTCTTTAAAACTGCCGTGATTTTTCTTCTCTGTGCGAGGAAAATTTTGCAAAAACTTCAAGGCATGATGTCAATTTGTTCTCCTTAAAAAAATAACATAGAGGCGAAAATTTTCAGACTCCGCAAACGATATATGTGATTGCGGACTTACGCCGTCGATTTGTTTTTATGCAGCCCAGACGAGCACACCCCATCTTTTCCACCCGTCTCTAGTTCCTTTATAGCGCAATAAATACGTCCAATTGTTTTGTACCATGTCCAATGATCCAATACTTTTTAGTAATTTTGTACCCCATGTTTTACTTGTACTGTTCAGCATAGCCGGGAAACTACTTTTTGGTAATTTTGTACCCCATGTTTTACTTGTATTGTTCTGCATAGCCGGGAAACTGATCAAAAAGACTCTTATCATACTTCGTCAGCTGCGGACAGCCAAGGCCGCTAATCGCGGGTAACCTGAAGGTTTTATCAAGCTCCGCATACACGTCGAGTAATTGACTGCGAGCCCCGTGAGGGATGACCGCCTGGAGAATCTGGTACCAGAAGCAAATCAAATTGTTGCCCTTGAGGAGAGTCGCAGCGTTGAATAGCCCGCCCGTGAGGTCACCGACATCGATCCCGACGAAGGAATTGACCTTGCCGGCATTACAACCAAACTTGACCACCCCCGGATGACGCTTGGCGTTGTCAATCACATCCAGAAGGAAAGCGGCGAAGGTGTATTCGTCCGAAGACGGGCGTTTGTACCAATTGGACGGGAAACGCTCCCAGCCCGGTTTGTACTCGAGGTCGTCGCCGTCGCTGTCCAAGGGGTACACGGAGTAGAAGTACCTGAGGACTTGCCGCGTTACGACGCCCTCGGGGTAGGTGAAGTTGGCGAAGAGACTGTAAGTGAAGATGTAGTTGCCCGCCGCGACCAGGTCGCACGCGATGGGCATGCAACAGAAGTAGGGGTTGTAGAAGAGGCTGTGGGTGATTCGGGCCAACCGGAAGTCGATGATGAGGTCTTTCGGGTAGTCGCGCGTGCGATTCTTGTAGAACGGCCCGAAGTTGAACATCTGGAGGTGGTAGTTGTCGCCGTGATACAGGTATTTGTCCCCGCGGAAGATGGATGCATCGGATTCGTAGATGTTGTGGCTGTAGATGAGGCCACTGCCATGCCCGGTTTCGTTGGTCGGGCCTCCGATGCTGAACTTTATTCCGTTGCCGGTCACGAAGACGCCGTAGAGGGCGAGGAAGGACCCCAGGTCTGGAGCGACCCCGAGGCCTGCCTTCATCGCCCACACGAAGTCGTAGACCGTCCCCACGCCGGAACGGGGGAGGTAGCCGTGGTTGGCCAGGGCGTTGAGTGCCGGGCAAGGGCCTCTCTGATCCCCTTTTTGGGGGGGTATGAACTTGTATTTCCCGTCCGTTTGGACCCTCTCGCCGTAGGGTCGGGTCCCGTCTGAGTAGGGCGGCGCCTTCTGCTGATAGTCTTGAGCCTGGGCTGCCACCAGGCTGAGAAAAGTTATCCCTGAAAGTGCTATGCACGCCCTCATTTTGAATGTCATGCTGTATAGAGGGAACAGAGAGCAATGTGAATTACCTGGAGGTAAGGTGGGTATTGATCAGATCACAAGTCAAAAGGCGCTATTTTGGGCGTCTTCGAGTGGGCGCCTGCTCATTCGACTCCAAGATAAAATACTGATTTGGTTTATCCTTAATTATTTTCCAGTAGCTATGCCCTGTGAAACAAAGTCCGTGTATCAGTCATTAATGTAAAGGGGAAGGCTGCTGTTAGGTATCGAAAGTTCACAACGCTCACTTCCCACAGATGATCAGGATTTATACTTACTTTATAGTAGCAACGACTGTTGAACTTATATATTTTGAAAAGACAACTCTTACAAAAATTGTTGAAATGTTCGTTTTAGGAGATCTTTCTTGGGTCATTTTAAAGTAAAATTTATGAGAATTTAAGTTTCAGTAAAATTCAGTGAAGAAGTACTAAGCACTCTCAGAATATCAACTGTAGTTTTACAACACCATTTAGTGTGTGAAAAAAAAGTTGAATAACTCATAAAAGAAGTTCCTGGTAAAAATTGGCGATAGGAGCTGCGTTTCAAAATACCATAGGAGTTCTTATGGCCGACTAAAAAAGGCTATAGAAAATCATATAGCTGGCTGTAGAAAGCGGAGCAAATCATGTAGCCGGGCCATACGAAGCTATAAAAAAGTATACAGTCGGGCTATATTTTTTATCGCCGGGCTTTACACTTTATCGTCATTGGCTATAAAAGGCTATAAGAAATTGTGTAGAAATTCGTGTGCTTTGGAAATCGTTAAGTTTTTTACGGAACTACCTTAATGTTTACAAAACACACATTATATTTTCCTTTAAAACATATTTTTTTTTTCATCAATTAAAATGAGAATAATCCATACAGAGTGTGCAAACATTTCAGAATCATGTGTTGAAAAACGCTGACTCCGCGAGATTAAATATTAGAGCCTAACATAAATCGGAGCGGCGCGGCGACGCACTGGCGCCTACAAACCTAACAGGGATACTTCACGCATTGCGCAACGCGTGAAGTATCCCTGTTACGTTTGTAGGCGCCAATGCGCGTTTCGCGCTCTCTGCCCGCCCGCCGCACCGCAGCGTACCACGGCATCTGAAGCAACTATTTCACACCAGAGGTATTACACAGTATCATAAGAAATTGAATGCGCTCCAACATATTAAGAATGACAGGCATCCTTCAAAAGTACGGAGCTTTCCTCGCAAAATAAATCAAGATACTACGCCACAAAAAGAGAGCGGTAGTCCAAAAACTAACTAAGTCCTAGTATCCGTATTTAGTAACGTTCAGCATAAACTTTATCGTCTGGCTGTTGCTTAATCGCCATCGGCTATAAAAGGCTATTAGAAATTGTACAGCCGGCTACAGAAGCTATTGGAAATCTTACAGCCGGCTTTAGGTCAATTGTATTTTGGAACACACATTCTACTGCCAAATTCTACCAGGGGTCATCTAAGAAAAGATTTTTGTAAGAAAATTTCTCAAATGGTTAAAAATTTTAATTTGAAAAATAGCCAAAAAGTGGCTCCTAAAACGAACATTTCAACAATTTTCAAAGAATTTTAATATAGTGCCTTTTTCATTGCTACTAGGGTAGTTGATTTCTTTCACTTAATTGCAGAGTCGTCGTCTGCGGAGGGTAAGGGCGGGGCAGTTGCCTATTCCCTCATAATTAATTTGATATATCTGAGGGGGGCAAATTTGGTCAACTTTGATCAATTTTAGGCATTTGGAAAGATTTTTAGAAGTCTTTCGAGTAAATTCGTCATCCAACATGTGCTTTCTTTTGTGAGATTTGCCTAAGATAACGCATCTGTTCTGTCGCAAAGAATATTCAAACTTTTCATCGTGGTTGAGGTCGCTGCCTCCCTTCTTCCCACCTGAGTGTCCTACTTTTGCTCAAGATATCAGTCAGTCGAGTAATTTTCAAAGCGTTACAAACAAAATAAGAGATATTTTCGGGCCTTGCTTTATAGTCAATTGTTCCGAGAGGATTACTTTGTTTCCATGATGGCTATTAGCACAGACCTATCCAAGGTCGAACTTTCAAATTAGAATGTTTTTTTGAATAATGCGAATAGAGATTATTTCGTCAGAGGAACGATTACTTAAGGGGCCGCTCAAGGATTACGTAACGTACTTACTCCGATTTTTTACTCCCTCTTCCCCCTTATAATGCATCCGTACAGTCCTACATGTAGGCTACATCCCCCTTTTTGGATTACGGAACGCTGGCCTACCCCCCCCCCCCCCCCCCCGCGGCCCATTTTCATTTGGAGAGGGCGCGATTTTCAAGTTTTTGCACGTTTCTTTCAAAGTTTTTTTCCCCCTCAGCTCGGATTTGTCACGTAACGCTGGGCTTGCCCCCTCCCCCCTTGTAACGCATTGTAACGCTGGGCTTGCCCCCTCTACCCCTTGTAACGCATCGTAACGCTGGCTCAAGCCCTCCTCCCGCAACGTGCATTACGTAATACTTGAACGGCTCCTAAGTTACATAGCAGTTCACGCGTATGCTGTTCACTGGTTGACTAATGATGGGTATCAATGACCAAACAGATTTTAAAATGCTCCTCTCATTTGAAAGAAATGATGCGAATCCTCAAAAAAAAAAAAAAAAAAAAAAAAAAAAAAAAATTGTATTTTTTGACGCAATATTCATTTGAAATTTTATTATCTTCCTTTTCAATTTGGAGATTTATATTCATATTACTACAGGATAAGTTGAGAAGTAAAGAAGTAGAAGAAGAAGAGGATAAGAAAAACAAGAGAAAAAAGCAGAAGAATAATAATGAAAGGCTCTGAAAAAACACTACTTAGATTAGTTCAGTAGACGAATGAAAAGTTTCTGAAATCGAAAAACCGTATAAGTGTCCTACTAAAGACCGGCAGTCTTTGATATCGCTTAAACACACTTACCCGCAGATAGAGGAATCCAGATGAGAGATCTCTTTGGATTTTCCTTTCACAGAAAACTCATGTTGATTCATTTTCACTTTCAAACATTCTAGGGATTGAAATTGCGATAGTTTTTCATAAATTATGTAAAATATTGTGAGCGAAAGAACATACTTTGAACAGAAATAAAAAATAAATCAGAGAGGAGGAACTGAAAATGAAACTGAATTTAGCTCACTTACAAGTGTGAAGTGAGAAAAATGAAAGAGAATGACAATAGCATGGCTGTAAACTATTTATATGAGAGCCTTACACAATTTTTTCAGTATTGTTTCCCAATTATCAGCTTCAAACAATGTTCACTACCTCATTACTTTATACTTCGAGCCCTTGATTTTCTCAGATGGGTGCCCTAGAAAAAGAAAAATATTTTGGTCAGCCAAAAAAAGTGATAAGAGAAAAAAGTGAATAAAATAAAGAGAGAATCTGAAATCTCTTGATTTATTTAAATTATTCATGGTGGAAAAACGCAACTCACAAGTGTGCCGTGACCTAGGACCATTTTTTACAATCCCTCTTAATTTGCATCGAATGAGCTTGTTCGGTAGTTTTTAATTACTACATTTTTGAAAAGTAGATATGCGTGGAGTTGACAGGAATCGTCCCGGAATTTTTTTAGTGATATTACTTTACGAGAGGCTCGTTCAAAATTGCTTATTTTGAGCCTCCATTTACACGTGCATCACTTGGAAAGTCGATATGACTTCCGAAAATATCCTTCCCGCACGGTAGCTAGATCGGCACCTCTGCTGCAATCCAATGTTCGTACATTGATACCTGGATTTCATTTTGAAAAAAGGAACGAAGAACATTCCAATGTTGCTAGGATTGTGCCTCTTACATTATTTGCAATAAAATTACTGAAATCATGCAAAAAATCTTTACAAAGGTAATTTTCGTATAGAGGCTATACACTATCGAGAGTAAAGATAAAACTTGTTTAGATGATCAGTTTATACTTGCAAGGTAAACAATATTGCATAATCTTAGCGACATTGGAATGCTCTTGGTTCCTGCTGTTTGCAAAATGCAATCCACCAATGGCCGCAGCAGCAGGTACTGGTCTGAACGTCATATTAGCTTTCTCGATGACGCGCATTCTAATTAAAGTTCAAGGAACGCACCTCTGAACTCGTTGTTCGTAAGGTAATATCGTTTAAAATAATCCAGAAAAATTTCTATCAATTAAAAACACTTTCCATTTTTTCAAAGTACAAAAATTTAAAATTACTAATGCAAGCTCATTTATGAGCAAAAATTTTGCCGTGTTAGGTTTTCGCACGGATGACCTGAAAAGTTATGATTTTTGTTTTAAAAAACAATTAATTTTTGAAGTCTTGGGATGCTCTTCGCGCAGTCGATAAAAATCCTCTCAAAAAAATTTCATGTGGAAAAATAAATAAATAAAAAGAAAAAATAGTTTCTCGATTTTGAAGAAATATTTTCGATTTTTCAAGTATGGTTTTGACATCAACTGATTCAACTTTGAATCGGAAACGAAGATAGGAGATTGGACCTCCTTTTTTAACCTGTCTCGAGCGAAGTCTGAGCGACGCCTCATAGACAGCAAACATCGGAGCATGAGAGTTCACGCCTCGTGCCATCGCGCCTTCAATTTTGCAAATGCAACACGGACATCCATCAAGCACGAATAGTTGTATCTCTGCGCCGTCATCAACGCATGTCTTTTCCCTTGCTCAACTTCCGTATTGTGTTCGTCTTATTTGTACGTACTTCTGCCAAACGGAACTATGTGCATTATGACGGGAGTCCTGTTACGCAAATTTTCCTATGGGTCTCTGGGCTCATGTCCAATGCACATAATTCCATTAGGTAGAAATACGTTCATTTGTAGTGATGCTTTAAGAGTCCCGTGAACAACAGTGAGTTATTTGAATCTTTGATCCAATTATTTCCACTGTCACTTTTGCGGGATGTGTGCAAGGAGATTTTTTGGAAGGGTTAGTCGAGCAGGATGCACTTATCCTAGGACTCAAGGATGTGTTTAGGTGAAGGAACTAGGAGTAACCCCCCCCCCTTCCCTCCCTCTAAAATGAATCAGTCATATCAATTTCGGTGTGCACGTTGAAATTTTTTTTTTTTGAGTGTCCTCCTCTACCCTTTCCAAGAAAATGTTGCCCGCATACCATAAAATTCAGATGATAAGAGACATCACGGACAGAAATTATTGAAATCTCAATTTGGTGTTAAATTTTAGCAGTATGAAGTGGTGATGGTGACAACCTGGTAGTAGAATTTTAGACTATCTGAATGGGGTTGTGTTACTTGAAAAAGGGAAAAAGGCAAAACAGTAAAATATGGTACTATGTAAAGTTTCCTTCTTCTTTTTTTTTATCACTGTTGGTTATGTATAAAATTATTCGATTATTGCTGTTCCATGAATATTCTAGTGACCGCCATCAGACTGAAGCCTATAGATCACCGCAAGATCTGGAAGAATGGTTAAAAAATTGACTGGTTTACGGACTCATAGAGAGCAATCTTACTAATTTAATAATTTACCCGTGACAATTCTTCTCGTTATCTAGGAAAAATTATGCTAAGTTTGCTCAAGGCGTAACACTTTTAATTATCATTATTGGTTTTTTTTTTATTCCTGTCCTCCTTATCATGCACGAGAAATAGTTTAGCTATTTAAAACAAAAGAATAATTCGGTCCGACCCGCTTACGTTTGAAGTTCCAACCAAGTCATTAGTTTATTCCAATCTTACAATTAGCTCTTTGAAAATGAAGAAGAAACGTCATTTAAATAGGCAATGCAAGTGTGTAGTAATTCCTTGAAAAAAAATGCAAATTATGGTCAAGTTGAACTTTTGATTATCATAGAGCTCTCCACGAGCAATTTTGTCATGGAAAGGCAGCTAGGCGAATACATTGAGGACTTGAAATAGGAACATCGATTTGTGACAATTTGAGATTTTTCGTCTTATTGTTTACAAAATATATCTCAATTGAACATTAAGCTTCGTCCATTGACCACCAAATTGAGTCATCTAGCCGAGAATCGAACCCGGGACCTCCCAATCATGGAGCCAGCGCTACAACCGCTACAACCGCTACACCACAGACACCTGCAAGGGCCAAAACATCACAAGCAATTCTAACACTCCACTTCCAGACACTTTGAACGAGAGGGGTGGAAGGAGGGTTCAGGGGGCATCCCCCAGAACATTTTAGAAATTTTAAAGTGCTTTAATAGAAACGCATCCATTATACAGTTTGAGTCAATTTTGTAATGAACATTTAGCAAATCTGAGCGTCCTTCCTTCTTCTCCGTTCCGTCCTTCTATATATCTTTCCTTTTCCCTTCCTCCTCCTTTCGGGCAAACTGGAGGGACATACAAAGGAGGGTCTAGGGGGGCCTTCCCCTCCCTGGTATTGAGAATAGTATCATCTGCCCCCCCCCCCAGAAATTCTGGATGGTGAAAAACGGATGATTATCTCTCTGAATGTAGAGTCGCAAATGAAAATACCGCGTTCATTCACTTGGTATTTTCTAAAATTTTCATACTGAAAGCCTCAAAATGCGTTCAAATAAAATTAAAATTTCAAAAAATTTCCGCATTCATAGAATGCAGCAATTCGAAAGTACCCTTTGCTGAAAGTAAAAAATAAACGTAATATTTCAGCAGAAATTGATAGAAAATTTGCGTCGTGGAAGCCCTTAAAATGCGCCCAAATACAGTTAAAATTTCAACAACAAAAAAATCCCAGTGGTAGGAGGGTCAGGCCCCATTCAAAAAATTGCGCCCCTTCTTTGGATCCGCCTCTGCAACAAATCGTGGGTAATTTGGCATGTTTCGAACGCTCATATGCTGCTTTTCCTCAGCGCCACGATGTAAAGCAGCACGAAGCAAAACAGTGGGATTAATGAGCTCTGCAAACGGCATGCTTACAAACTGAGCGCCGGCCGGCTGAAAGGTCACTCAAGTTCATCTCCTTTCTATCCGATATCTTTGCTTCCCGCTTCTTTCAGGCGAAGTGCAACGTACTTTCGAGACAGCGACACCAGCTGTTCATCGAACGCCGACGCACCCTCGCTCGATTCTATTCCATCGGTGTCAAAGTTGTCAAGGATTGATTTCCACTGAGAAAACTAATTGCATTAGTCAATGTCAAAACCAAAAAAATAAATATAAAAAGTTTTTTTTTTCGAAAAGCATTATCGCATGGCCGGAGTATCTGCAGCCCAATTATTGAAATCGATAGACAAAGATATAGACAAAGTAGACATAGGGAGTATGAAGCGATCCTATTGGTTGAAATGGGTGGTTTATATCGACTAAGGGAGAAAATGATGGACTAACTATCGGGCCCGAATACTTACTGATGGCAACACACGAGAGGCACTTTAGGCAGTCCATCATTTTCCCCCTTTGTGCATGACGGCTACTCATTTCAGCCGAAAGGATCACTCTATTTTAGATATGTAGTTAATTTTCATGCCATTAAATGATAATTACGTGTGGCATCGCTAATTCGAGTGTTATTTTAATATTTTTGCCACCCTTGACTAAAATGACGGGGGGAGGGGGGTTGAAACGAGGGGGGAGGTCATAGCCGTAAATGAACCCTTTGGTCTTTGGGAAACGAGAACCGCCTTCAATTTAGAAAGTATGCAACCCGTAAATGTGCGGGTCCCTTGTACCCGCCAGCATCCCGGGCTTTGCTCTATTGAGAGGTCTCTTATCGTCTGAATGAAGATAACGCAAAGACTGCGGAGACCAGGTTTCTTTTTAAACCAATAATAAAATCTTTAAGTTCTTCTTTGCAGAAACCAAATGAACCCGGGATTATATGTAGAAGAAAAAACACTAAAAATGTGGTCTGAATATTGTAGTAGGATGGTAGAATGGTGCTGGGCTCACGCGATTCTTCGGGTAAATAAAAGTCAAGATAACCCAAAAATTAGCCTTACAAAAATGAGCTCTAATGAGTTTCAGTGCAGGACTGTGGGAGGGGGGGGGGGGGTTTCAGTTCAAGCAGATTTGTAAAGAATGCTAATTTTTGGATTTTTCGGACTTGATTTTCCCGAGGGAAAAAAGGAGCCAAAGGAGGGTGGGCTGCTACTTCCAAAATTACATTTGCTTATAACTTGGATGCAAACTAAGCAGGATTGTAAAAATTGGTTATGACCCACTCCACTCGCTCATAGGGATGTTCAATGACCTAGGAATCGAAAGAATGAAAATAATCCCTTTAGGCCATTTCATGCAAAAACCATACAAAGCGGAAATTTTTACGCATGAATCCAATGCAAACTAAGTAGGGTTGTCGAAATTGGTAATGACTCCCAGGGCCAGATTAAGGGAGTAACCACATGGGCCGCGGCCTATGGCGGCAAATCTAGGGGGCGGCAAATTTTGCAATTTTTTTAAATGTAGGTATAAAAAACCGGATTTCGAAAGAAAAAAAATTACAAACGAGAAAAGGCTACAAAATCTCTCATTTCCTGAGAGTACAGTAATTTCTAATTTTGTCGTTTTTCAGTGATACAAGAGACAGCACCTTTAATTAGTCGAGTTAAGAGAGAGACCAAACACACAATTTGGCCTGGAACGGCACGACTTAGGGAGAAATGATGACGAGGACTTGAGATGAAAAGGAGAAGCCCTCGGCGCGGCAATCGGTATGTAACACATATTAGCGCCTACAAGACTGCAAGAATACTTCACGTATTGCATTAAACACAGTGCGGTTATTGTGGTCAGCGTGAAACGGATAGCGCCTACAAGAATACATGAATACTTCACGCATTGCGCCAAACACAGTGCGGTCAGCGTGAAACGCAGAGCGCCTACAAGACTGCGTGAATACTTCACGCATTGCGCCAAACACGGTGCGGTCGGCGCGGCGCGGCGGCGGGAATTAAAATCATTAAACCAAAGTTTGTGTTTGTTCTCTCATAATTTTTTCATTCATTACTTATGAATGGAAGGCCTTGTCCATTAGAGATAGGTTTACGAAACTTGACTTTTGCGCAAAGTTTCGTGACCTTTTGCGAAAAGTGTTGGTAAGGCCTTCCCAAAAAATGTGTTCAACACGAGTAAACGCGTCTTATGCACCCCTCCCTCGCTGGCACGTTCACTTGATGGTTTTAATTGATGTTTCAAAACGAATGAGAAGTTGGCGGCAAAATACAGGCGGCCCATGGGCGGTAAGTAGGAAAATTCGGCCCTGATGACTCCTCACAATCTTAATCTCGGTCAAATTTCGGATTTTTAGGCACCTTGCCGAAGTCCGTGGTGGACCTTCTTAAACGTGTGCTTCCCCCGGGATTTTCCTGGTAGAGGAGGGTCTGGGGGCGGGGTCCCTCTTCGAAAAATATTAAATTTCATCACTTTTACCGCAACTTGATGTATTTTTTGGCACACTTAAGGAAATAAGGCATGTATTTTTCTATTCCATTGCTAAAATTTCAAAAACCCATAAATTTACACCTATAAATTCTCATTGGGGCATTCATGCACTCTGTACACCATCACTGCATTATGAAAAATCACCAGGAAGAACTCTTTCATCCCTCTTTATCATTTGACCCAGCCTTTCCCCAACACAATCGGTTCAACGGGTGCAAGGCGAACAAAAATGCATTCAGGAATCTTTAGTCATTGACCGAGGCAAAATATTGAATCTGAGCATTTAAGTCAACGAACCCGCAATCGTTCCATGTGCACTGTGCAGGGGAATTTTTTTCTAGCTGGGAATTAAGCTGCTTTCATTTCGTAGACGATGAATTTAAATGCTTCCTTCTTGGTACAGTGTGATCTAAAAGCCCGCCACCGCCAGCACCAGGCATCACCTTTGTGACTTTTGAACATATTGAGAGAGAAACTTGAAATTTGTCAAGTGTCTCTAGATCAAATGAGACAACTTTTCGGACCCTCCCCCCCCCCCATTTTAAAGGGGCTACCCTACAAAGGGGCAAGAGCCTAGCGGGTGGGGCGGGACAATAGGACATTTGGATAGCTCTTTGATTCAAAATTAATATGAGATAAAAGACTATCGCGACTATTACGACTTCACAATTAATGATTAGTTTTTAGTGGTTACAAAATGTTGTGTGATTTTTCTTTGCCCTTTCGGGGATACTCTCTGGAAATTTCGTGCTGAGGCTTCCAGTAATATTTTGTGAAAGAATAGAGAAAAAGCGGACTTTTCGATCATCGCAATGGAGCTCTGGCATGTGTCCGGAATTCGCGATTGAAGAACTGATTCACATGTAAAATTTTGCGAGAGACAAGATTCGAGAGGCACGGGTTTTCTCTGAAATCTACTTAAAAGCTTAAAAAAGCTCTCGAAGTTGAGGCCGTAATGGAGGGGATATCCCAATTATCCCACGCTACCCTGGGAGTCCACATCTAAGTATATCAAGACAAACTCTTCTATCCAAAGATAGGGAGCAAATATATGCACATTAACAGTGTTGACACTTTGTTGAGGGACTTCAAACTGAAAACACGGCAACCTTGCTAATGTATTTGCGCCCTATCTTTGCATAGAGAGTTTGTCTTGATAAAGGGGCGAACTCTCAGGGTAGCCTGGGATATCCCCTCCATTTTGAAAGCTTGGCCTCAATTTTGAAAGCTTTTTTTGAGCTTTGGAGTTGATTTCAGAAAAAACTAGTGACATCATCGTGTTTCTCTCAAAATTGTGTGTAGGATCGATGCTTCAGTCGCAAATTCCTGACACATACAAGAGTTCAATTGAAATCCTTACTCTCGTGATTTCACCGTAGACGCACAATGGATCGAGTCAATCAGATTGGTCGGACATGCCTTTTTTAACTAAAACTGCAAATTTTGATATTTAATTCGTCACATTTCAAATTTTGCAGGGTGCTTCTGAGAGGAAATTTCACGAGGAAACCAATGAACCAATTTTAAAATCTGGAAGTTTTGTGTAAACGCTTTTAAAGTTTGCAAAGAGCGACGCCAAAAACGACCGTTTTTTGGCACAATTTGGGCCAGAAGGGATTTTTCTGAAACTGGGCCCAAACGATACCTTATGATACCCTAAAACTCTGGTTAAAATTTTAGCTTGAGTATACGCACGGTTTTTGAGAAATGAGGGGGCAAAGTTGCCAAATCGCCATCATTCTGGACAGCATCCACCACATTGAACATTGAACACACACACACATTTGAACATTTACAGCCAAAACCCATCAAAGGTGTAACTTTTCCGTCCATTTTTCCCGTCTTTTTGCTGTAGAAATGCTGTCCAGAATGATGGCGATTTGGCAACTTTGCCCCCTCATTTCTCAAAAACCGTGCGTATACTCAAGCTAAAATTTTAACAAGAGTTTTAGGGTATCATAAGGTATCGTTTGGGCCCAGTTTCAGAAAAATCCCTTCTGGCCCAAATTGTGCCATTCTTGGCGTCGCTCTTTTGTCCGACCTCTCCTAATCACCCGAGCCACTGCGGGACGTGCAGAAAATTCCACTGAAAATTTCGTGCCAGACGCATCTGAGCATCTTTATTCCTTTCAATAGTCGTCGTAACCTTGATGTGTATTTTATCCTATTTCACTCCTCTTAATATTGCGCATTTTGCCAGGAGGCGCACAGTGGATTGAGTCAATTAGAGAGGCCGGTCATGAAATCTTTGACTATAACTGCAAATTTTGATGTTTATTTCGTCCCATTTTAAATTAGAAGGGGTGCCTTTAGATGCAAATTTCACAAGGAAATCAATAGAGCCACTTTCAGAACCTCAAAATTTTGTACACGCGGAATTATGAGCGTTTTAAGTTTCCAAAGTTTGTCCGACCTCTCCTACTGACTCGACCTACTATGAGGCGTGTGCCAGGTTACTTGTTTTCTGGGTGAGCTCGACTGCGTCCGACACCATAACACCTACCTAATAATAATAAAGTTCCAATTAAGAGCCTATGAAAAAACTAAAATCGGCAGTTTTTGTTTACTGCCGTGCTTATCGTTGAGTGACCGCGTAGTGCTTTTTATGTCGTCGGGGAACGAAAATCAAAGAGCGCAAAGTAGCTCAGGGTCAAACGCCTCGTCCAGTTAGCTGAATTCGAAGCTATGCCCTTCCCTCTATTTTCCGCCTGAATTGTAAATACCGAGATCAAAATTGGACTACATTTTGCAATTTGGAACCATAAATTCTAGCCCGGTTTAAAAACAACGTAAACTCCATTAGATTCCCCATACACATAAGTGTTTTTCCAGAAGAACCAGAATCTATAGTTCCAAATTGCAAAATGCAGTCCAATTATTCCACGTTTTCAATGGGCCTCTAGACGAGGCCTAAACTAGAAAAGGATGTCACATGGCCTCAGCGAGATTTTACGCAGAGGACGAACAACGAGAAGTTTCCAAATTAGGTCCTAAACCAGATCTCAACTATTCTCAAAAGTCACAGACCAAATGAGGGGCTTGGACAGGGCCGGATTAAGGGGGTGGCCACATGGGCGGAAAATTTAGGGGGCGGCAAATTTTGCAATTTTTTTAAATGTAGGTACAAAAAAAATAATCAATGAGGAAAGGGGACAAAATCTCTCTTTCCTGAGAGTATAGTAATTTCTAATTTTGTCGTTTTTCGGTGATACAAGATACAGCATCTTCAATTGGTCGAGGTAAGAGAGGAACTAAACACGCAATTTGACATGGAGCGGCGCAGCGCAGAGAGGAATGATGACGAGGACTCGAGATGAAAAGGACAAGCCCTCGGCGCGGTGGTCGGCATGTAACACATGTTAGCGCCTACAAGACTGCATGAATACTTCACCCATTGCGTCAAACACAGTGCGGTTAGGAGCGATTGACGTGAAACGCATAGCGCCTACAAGACTGCAGGAATACTTCACGCATTGCGCCAAACACATAGCGATCAGCGCGTCGGAAGTTAAAATTATTAAACCACATTTATGTTTGTTCTTTCATAATTTTTTGGTTCATTTCTTATAGATGGAGGACTTAGTTCACACAGATATAGGTTTACGGAACTTAACTTTCCCGCAATGTTCGGTGAAATTTTGCTAGTAGTGTTGACAGGGCTTTCGCAAAAAACGTATCCAACATCGAGTAGGTAAACGCGTCTTATGCACCCCTCCCCCTCCGGTAGGTTCTCTTGATGGTTTTTATTAATGTTTCAAAACGAATGAGAGGGGGGCGGCAAAATACAAGCGGCCCATGGGCGGCAAGTAGGTAAATCCGGCCCTGGGCTCGGAGGATGAGGCGCATAAGTGCAGGTTTTGCTAGCTTGAGAGATAAGTGTTTATAGTTTCGAAATTACCTGGAGCCTTATGGCGGAAAGAATCGTTCAAACTGGCTTTTTGATGCTTAAAAATTGGAATATGGGAGCGAACTTTTCACAGAATATGCATTAAGATTAGATTTACTTAAAATCATTAATAACTCATTTTTTTTTTCATAAATTGCACTTATGCGCCTTGTCCTCCAAGCCTCCCAAATGGATGTTAGACTTTAATAAACATCACTATTAAGTTGCTTCATCGCTGGTAATTTTTTTCACAACTAATAACTCAGATAGGGTATCAACCGTGCGTTTGGTTCCATTTCTCTGAATACCTACATTTGGCTCTTTTGGATTTCGGTGTGAACCAAATTTGGGAACCAAATTGTTATAAATTCAAAAAAGTAGGTAATGATTTTATTGTAAATTCGAATCTCCTAGTCAGGAATAATCGAGACTTCTTCAGTTCGTTTAAATTAAAATTTTGAACCAAAAACTTTTCTTTAAGGAAATAAACAAGTAATTCTAAAACAAGGAGAGTTATCGCCTTCCAAAAGACATGGATCCTCTCTACAGCCGTCGATCCATTTTAGCTTGATCGTGGTATCCGTATGTGATTCAAGGTTCGCACTACTATGTACGACTTACCGTTGTCTTCCGTAGCACATGCACTGTCGTGCTAAAGAAAAACGTCGTGTGAACATTCAAATGCTGCCAAATCTCCTTTTATAATACAGGGATTTTTTGGAAAGTTATGAAATTTTTCCCTGGATACTGTCGGATATCTCAGATTAAATCACGAGTAAAATCCACTAAAAAATCAGAGGAAAAATATTCACAAGCCTCAAAAAATTTCGTGTTTTATCAGAGGAAATTGGGCATCGTCCGATGGCTAATACGGCTTTATTCCTTAGCTCAGCAGTTTAGTAACTATTTTTTTTCTTTTTTAGGATTTGCGGAACTGTTTTCAACGGACGTATCCGATTGTTTGGATTCCAACGGGTACTGCGCGGGCGAGCCACAGTCTACGAAACCACGTGGGAGAACGGGTCCTTATACTGCTGTCAGTGGCGTGACGTGAATTTCGATGTATCGATTGTTATGCCCATTAAACCTATGGTAAATAATCGATTATTAAGGTGTTCGCTGTGAACACCCTGTCTATCGATCCTCTTCCATAGGTTCAAATGGCATAACAATCGACGTATAGCAAAGCATGCCACGCCGCTTACTGCTGTGCTAAGAAAAAATGCCGTATGAATATTCGAATGTTGCCAAATTTACTCTCAGTGAATACTTATTTTAGAGGAATGTTATGAGTAAGTACTTTCTAATGAAATTATCAGACCTTTTAAATCGAATGTCAACAAATATTCTCTGAAAAATTAGATGACAAATACTAACAAGTTTCCCGAAAATCCCCTGGTTTGTCCAAGGAAATTTGGCAACGTCTGAGGGTTCATACGGCGTTTATCTTCAGCAAGGCAGTTTGTGCGACGCAACCGCCCAGTACCATGCATTGCAAGCAGTCCTGACGCCGCGCGCCGCACGGTGGATCGAGTCATTGATGAGAGGTCGGACGAAATTCGCAATCTTTAAACGCTCATAACTCAGTTTATACAAAATTTTAAGGTTCGAAAAGTAGTTCCATTGGTTTCCTTGTGAAATTTTTGTATGTAAGCACCCTTTTAAGTTGAAAATATGACGAAATAAATAAGTTTTTTATTCGCGGTTTCAGTGAAAAATTTCATGTCCGATCTCTCTAATTGACTCGATCCATTGTGCTCAAAGAGTAGCGCACTGCAAGAGAGAGTAAGCGCAATGCAAAACCGAATCCGCACAGGAAAAAAATATGTGAATCCGAAGGAGAAGAAAACTGCGGCCACAAAAACTCAAAATTGAGGTGTTAGTACTGAATCATTATGGAGTGTAATGCATTGGCGTGGCGTAAATAATCGATTATCGATATCTCGCCATTTGAAGCTATGGTAAAGAATCGATTACTAAGGTGTTCGCTGCGAACACCCTGATAATCGATCTTTTTTCATAGGTTTAAAGGGCATAACAATCAATATATCGCAATTCACGCCACGCCACTGGTGTAATGACAACTCATTCTTAGTGACATTTTGATTCAACTCGTCACACTGAGGAGGAGCGTAGATGGCTCTTAAAACTAGTTTCAAATATTTTAAAACTTAGCGAAAATATTTTGGTTTTTCTAATTTTACTTTTTTTGTTAATGAAGGAGCGCTCTCCAAAAATTTTCGGACAAAAACTTTTGATAATGTCGAATTGTGGATAGTTGAGCTCAAAACCACTCCTAACTTATTAATTCTAAAATTTGACGAAGTCCCTTTTTGTTAAATTTAGTTATTATTTAGTTGGGAGCTCGTAGAGGGTGATTCAAAAGTCCTGCACCACCGGATGATATAGTCTTAAAATGTTGTGTTTGCTCCTATGTCGAAGGAAACGATCTTTTGGGGCCCTCAAGACTCCCAAGAGCCCAAGAGCTTCAGTGGCGTGGCGTGAATTGCGATATATCGATAGTTATGCCATTTAAACCCATGGTAAAGAATCGATTATGAAGGTGCTCGTTGCGAACACCCTTTCATCGATCCTTTTCCATAGGTTTAAATGGCAGATCAACCGATACATCGCCAAGCACGCCACGCCACTGTGGGTATCACTTCTCATTATTCGGCTTATGGACTGCCTTCTTACTTAATGACTCGTCGTGAACCACAATCACGTGAGAAACCAATGACAAACGATCTGAAAATAACTCGCACTCGTTGGCGTATCCAGGAGCAATATCGATCCGGTGCACAAATTAACACCTCGTATACTTCACAAGTAAGTAAAGTAGCTTTTCACGCGGGTCGGACGGACGTGGTCCGTTTTAAAAACCATAATCGATAGACTTGCGGTTTTTTACGTCGAAGCTGGAGTCTCGTGCTCTACTTGCTCTGTTGCGCGTCAAACCGGTTTCTGCACTTGATTGGAGATCGAGGTATGAGGTATTGTTACACTGGCAAATTCGGAACAGTAACGGAGCAAGTTAAGTGCGGCGCCTCTAAGTTTATTCATCAACATTAACAGCATAGCCTTACATTCAAAGAAGCTGAATTGCGATAATTCTCCAGGAGGTCTGTGTTTGCGTTGCAAAGGCCTCATGACGTTTTCCCGGGATATAATAGCCGAACGCCAATATTTTAAATTGGTGATGATGGTATGGCAAGAAAACTTGACGAAACCAGCGAATCAGACATATTTAGCTTGAGAGCTTTAAAAAAGTGCCTTCGTGCAGTAGATTAGGGCTGGCTACAGAAGTATGCTACTTAGGGGCGCACATGGAATTGGATGCAGCCGGTGTAGCCCAAAAGCCGGAAACAGGAACTTGGAGCACTCGCAGAAAGCAGCAACACAAAACAATCCAAATCGGTTCAAAAATGAGCAATAAACGGTTCGCATATTAATCTCAAGAGTAAGTATCCGAGATAAGGACACTGTACACTTTCGTCGGTCACGCAACATTCGATTTTTCAACCCTGTTTGACAAAAGTCACTCCATTGCCAGGGTCGGATTCCCTTACTTGCCGCCCATGGGCCGCCTGTATTTTGCCGCCCCCTTCTCATTCGTTTTGAAACATCATAAAAACCTTCAAGTGAACGTGCCGGAGAAGGGGAGGGGTGTTAAGACCGCGTTTGCTCGTGTTGGTCACATTTTTTGCGAAAGCCCTGTCAACACTACTAGCAAAAGTTCACGGAACTTGCGCGAGAGTTAAGTTTCGTAATCCTATCTTTGTATGGACAAGACCTTCCCTTTATGAGAAATGAACCAAAAAATTATGAAAGAACAAACATAAATGTGGTTTAATAATTTTAACTTCCGCCGCCGCTCCGCGCTGACCGCACTGTGCTTAGCGCAATGCGTAAAGTATACAGGGTTATCCAAAAGTCACTGACCACCCCTGTAACTTTTTTCTAAATTGAGATAGAAGTTTGAAACTTTGGGAATGTTCCTCGGTCTAAAGTATGCATCTTTTTGGATCCCCCAAATTTTGGAGGGGGCCCCCTTAAGGGGCGGGGATACTTTTTTTTTCAAATGGCACACCCCCCTTTGTGAAACCTCATTCGAAAGATAATAAAAAAGAAATTTTGCGCAAACCGAAGTCAAATTGTTCATTTGACAAAATGGCGGCCGGTCAAGTCAAATGGCGGAAAATTTGGCATCTCGTTGTTTATCGACGGATGGATGTGAAACTCGGAATTCTGGGTTTTTTGAGATGAGAAAAACATTCTGGCATTGGTTTTCACAGAAAAGTCAGTCTTTTCAAAATGGCGGCGGTCAACATGGCGGCCTATAGCGGGAAGTGATATTAGGCTGCATATCGTTGGATTTGCATGAAAATTGGGATCCGGGGGTATTCGGGCACGAGAAAGAACGAATCTTTCATTGGATATCTGAAATTTTGGGACAAATTCCAAAAAATTGGCGGCGGATAAAATCGAGGGAAATCAGTTTTTTACGGTGTTTTACCGAGGAATAGCATGAAATGATTTGATATTTCAAGAATTCTAATGAAAGATTTCCTTTTTATTCAGCAAAAAACCAGCCAGGATATCGAATTTCTGCCAATTCCATCGGTAAAAGCCGTTAAAATGATTTCCCGCAATTTTCCGCCGCATTTGTGGAATTTGTCAACAATTTCAGATATCCAATGACAGATTCGTTCTTCTCGTGCCGAAATACCCCGGATACCAAGTTTCATGCAAATCCAACGATTGCAGCCTAAATATCCACTTCCCGCTAAGGGCCGCCATTTTGACCGCCGCCATTTTGCAAAAGACTGACTTTTCTGGAAGAACAATGCCAGAATCGTTTTTCTTCATCTCAAATAAACCCAGAATCCGAGTTTCACACCAAATCGTCGATAAAAAACGGAGATGCAAATTTCGCCATTTTGAACTTCTGGAACGGCGCCCATTTTCGTCAAAAATAGGAAATTTTGACCTGCGGTTTGCGCCAACAAAAATTTTCTTTTTTTATGTATCTTTCGAATGAGGGTATCACAAAGGGGGGTTGCCATTTGAAAAAAAAAGTTAGCCCCCGCCCCCCTTAAGGGGGGCCGCCCCACAAAAATTTTGGGGGGACCAAAAGTTGCTTCTTTAGAGAGGAACATTCCCAAAGTTTCTAAACTTCGATCTCATTTTGGGAAAAAAAAGTTACAGGGGTGGTCAGTGACTTTTGGTTAACCTGTCTATTAAATGCGCTAAGCGTTCGGCGCCGACCGGCTGCACGGTCTGTTCTTAGCGCAATACGGTGAGTTTTTATGCTGGTCTTGTAGGACGCTAATATGTGTTACTTGCCGACCGCCGGCCGCGCCGCGCCGAGGGTTTCTTCTTTTATCTCTCGTTCTCGTCAATCATTGCTCTCTGCGCAGCGCTGTTACCAGGTTCCAAATTCCGTGTTCGGTTTCTCTCTCAGTCTTAACTCGACCAATTAAGGTGCTGTTCTATAGTATCACAGAAGGACGGACAAAATTAGAGTTATAATCTCAGGAAATGGGAGAATTTTGTCACCTTTTTTCGTCGTAACTTTTATTTTCTGAATCCCGTTTTTTCTTTATGTGATACATATTTAAAAAATTGCTAAATTTGCCACCATGGGCCGCGGCCCATGTGTGTATCCTGAGTGTATCCGGCGAGTGTATCCTGACCGACACCGGTGGACGCGAACGCGGAAATGCGCCGTTTGAATTCAACTATTCCTGCTTAATGGATATGTGTGTTGCATATGCGGAAAAATGCAGGTGCTAGTGCACTCATGTGCGCTGGAGGGCATTTTCTACTTTTATGGCAGCTCGCGCGCGTTAGCAAGTGATGCCATAGGGACAAGAATACGATCATATTACGAAGAAACTACTTACTATATGTTTTATTACCTCACTTCCGCTATTTATTGACTTCAGTAGCTTATTCGAGTAGAGAATTGTACTTTTTCGTTTTGAGATATCACGAGAAAACTGCCTCACAAATGAGCTCGAAACTACCCTCAATTCATTTTTTCCCAACACGTGACCAAGTGCCTACCTTTCTGTTGGCTAAATGAGAAAAATGCGTGTACAATTTCCAAAAGTTTGTAAATCTCCGGTTACCTACATGTCTTTTCCACAAGAAAGTTATTCAAAATTTTCCCGTGTCACTCTGAGTGATTATTTCAGGATAAGTGAAGCAAATTCTGCGAACATTTTAATAGGAACTGCTGGTTAGTATTTCTCTAAAAAAATGAAACATAAGTGGAGGGTGGATATCGACGTCGCAATCTGAGATACGCATTTTTCGACCGTGGCCATCGTGATATGAGTACTTATTAATCAATGAACAATATTTTCCTGACACATCCGCCCACGGGTGTCTTAAGTAGTTGTCAAGTCGAGAAAAGCGGTGGGCTTGCGGGGTATGACGCGCGATGTCACAGCTACTCGAACAAATTGCGCTGCTCATTCGGACGTGTTTATGCTAAAATGAACTATGCCACACGCGAAGCCTACGCGCATAGTTCCTTTTAGCATCGATACGTACATTTTATAAGTAGGCACCTCTGAGTATCTACATATTCGTATTTGCACAGAGCCATCATAGCCGCCCAGTCTTCCCCTGAACAAAGCGTGTCCTCTTCATATGCACGACAATGTAATCTCATTTTATAGCGCTTACGTAAAAACACTCTTCTACCGTACTGCCGTGCTAAGGAAAAACGCCGTATGAACATTCGAGAGTCGCCAAGTTTCCTTTGGTAAAATGTTTATTTGTGAGGAAAATCATGAATATTTTTCCTTGAAATTTTCAGGAACTTTAGATCAAAATACGAACAAAATTCTCTGAAAAATTGGAAGAAAAATATTCTTAAGTTTACCAGAGAACATGTTTTATCAAAGACAATTTGTCAACGC
Source organism: Bemisia tabaci (assembly GCF_918797505.1). NCBI lineage: Eukaryota > Metazoa > Arthropoda > Insecta > Hemiptera > Aleyrodidae > Bemisia > Bemisia tabaci. Next base: position 6,153,549 of record NC_092795.1, on the reverse strand, counting down.
CTGAAGGTTCATACGGCGTTTTTCCTTAGCACGGCAGCGTACCGCGGTAAACAACGCAGAATCGCTGTTCATGTCAACGGAATACTTACTTTACCTGGTCACGAGTCTCACGGACACCGATAACGTGGCGCGATTTGCAATATATCGATTGATCTGCCATTTAAACTTATGGAAAAGGATCGATAAACAGGGTGTCCGCAATGAGTAGCGTAAGAATCGATTCTTCGCCACAGTCTCAAATGGGGAGATTCGATAACCGATTGTTCACTCCTCGCCGCTGATTTAGTTAAGTCGTGATTTAGTAAGTTGTCTAATCGACACCCCTACAACGTAAGGACGTATCTCCATTTTGATGAGAGCTCTGGAAACCAGTGAGTTTTATGGGAAACAGAGCTCACCTCGAAATGCAGTCGTGCACTCGCGTCAAAGGAGCGACGTAACCGAACAGCTGAACGATTCCCGGCTGATTCTTTTCATGAAATCTAAAGGTAGCTAAGAGCAGGAGGATCATGAATTTTTTTTCTCCCGTTTTGAGACATCACGAAAAAACTGTCCGGCGGCTTCATTTCCTCCCATGTCATTCTTAATTCCTGAAGTTTTGCATCTGGCGTTTGGGGTCAGATGTCATCAATCATCAGCGAATTTGCCGCACATTTATACCTGTACTTATGTGTATTGACGTACCTTTTCTGCCGTGCTAAGGAAAAACGCCGTATGAACCTTCGAGAGTTGCCAAATTTACCTGGATAAAACATGTTTTTTTTTAGAACATTAATGCATATTTTCCCTTGAAATTTTCAGATATTTTAGATTAAATTGCGTACAAAATTGTCTGAAAATTTTGGAAAATAATATTGGCAATTTTCTCAGTAAATTCGGTTTTTATCGGAGGAAACTTGGCAACTCTCGAATGTTCGTACGGCGTTCTTCCTTAGCGCGGCAGCTTTATGGAGTGTCCCAGACCGCCCGCACTATAGGCTTCTTTCTCGTGGTTATTTTCGGTCGGTACAAGTCGGAGACTGCAGAGACCAATCGTCGCTCCCTTCCCGAATGAAAGAACTTAACTAAATTGTAATATTGCCAAATTACCCCTCGCAAATTGCATTCTTACCAGGGACATCTTGGGCATTTCTAAGTGAAAATTTCACTAATTTTTCCTCAGATCTTAAGCAAAGTTCAGAAAAATTTTGGACAGAAATCGCGCAGGTCATTCTTAAATAGTTTGAGTAAATTGTGCGACCTTGGAATGGGGGAACGACGATATATCGGGAACAGTGGTGAGGCGTGAAGGATCGATTTTCGATAATTTCCCATTTGAAGGAATGGTAAAGAATCGATTATGAAGGTGTCCGCTGCGAACACCCTGTTTATCGATCCTTTTCCATAGGTTTAAATGGCTGATGAATCGAGAAATCGCTAAGTAGGTACGCCACGCCACCGATCGGGATATTGACCCGAAGGAATCCGAATCATCCCGAGGCCCTCGCAGACCTCCTTGGACCCTAAAAAGAAGATCCTGGTCTTTTAAAATCAAGGATCAAATTGGGAAATTATTTAATTGGAATCAGAGTGAGTGAAATTTTGACCGGAATCGATACCAAAAAGTCTAATATCGGCCCACTGGCCCATGTAACTGGAGGAGAGAGCCATACCTTACAAAATACCAGGTGATCATGGCCGGATTTACCTACTTGCCGCCCATGGGCCGCCTGTATTTTGCCGCCCCTTCACATTCATTTTAAACATCAATAAAAACCATCAAGTGAATGTGCCGGAGAAGGAGGGGTGCATAAGACACGTTTATCTACTCGTGTTGGATACATTTTTTGCGAAAGCCCTGTCAACACTACTAGCAAAATTTCACGGAACTTGACGCGAAAATTAAGTTCCATAAACCTATCTCTGCGTGGGCAAGGTCCTCCATTTTTAAGAAATGAACCAAAAAATTAAGAAAGAACATTCATATAAGTGGTTTAATAATTTTAACTTCCGCCGCTGCACCGCGCTGATCGCACTGTGTTTGGCGCAATGCGTGAAGTATTCCTAGAGTCTTGTAGGCGCTATGCGTTTCACCGTGAGCCTTTCACGCCAACCGCTCCTGACCGCACTGTGTTTGGCGCAATGGGTGAAGTATTCATGCAGTCTTGTAGGCGCTAATATGTGTTACATGCCGAACGCTGCGCCGAGGGCTTGTCCTTTTCATCTCAAGTCCTCGTCATCATTCCTCTCTGTGCTGAGCTCCAGGCCAAATTGCGTGTTTAATTCCTCTCTTAACTCGACTAATTAAAGATGCTGTATCTTATATCACCGAAAAACGACAAAATTAGAAATTACTATACTCTCAGGAAAGAGAGCTTTTATTCCCTTTTCTCATTGATAATTTTTTTTTCTGAATCCGATTTTTTTTTATACCCACATTTAAAAAAATGCAAAATTTGCCGCCCCCTAAATTTGCCGCCATGGGCCGCGGCTCATGTGGCCACCCCCTTAATCCGGCCCTGCAGGTGATAATATTATTGAGATTTGGGAAAAAGATATTTGCCGAAGGAATTGACCTTCAGGAAACCGTATATGGAGACTCGAACTCGAAGCCCTCTGAAGCCCCGCTGATGGGGCACTGGAAAAACCCTAGACTTGTGGAATTTATGAGTTTATGGGTCCTTTTGACTTATCGGCAAGACCCCAGAGAGCAAAGCGCCGGCAGATATGGATGTTTTAGGGCTGATTATTAAGGGTAACATCTTATTCCCTGGTCTCTGCCTCAATTTATGGCCTGACATTTTAAGGAGGGAGGCCCAATGGGATCCGGGGGAGGGGGATTTATTAGGATAGCGGTTCTCAAATTTTTCAACCCTCGGACCCTTTTGGGCCTAGCCTGACGGAGTGACGGGACGGCCCTTTGAAAATTTCACTGAAAATAATTTGAAATGCAAAAAATTTGAAACCAATCTTGAGAACTAGTAATTTTATTGGATTCCAAGGGATCAATTACTTATTAGACTCGGACATATTATTACTGGGCAATAAATCTCATCCACCCTGCGGGGTTATTACTGGAATTATAAATAGACAAAGCGATAGGCAAAGGAGGCTTAGAGGAAATGGAACGATCCTACGGTTAAAACGGCTGGTTGTTATATTACTGTGGACTGATTATTGAAATTGATGGACAAAGCTATAGACAAAGAAGACATAGGGAGTATGGAGCGATCATATTGGTTGAAATGAGTGGTTCTTATAGACTAAGGGAGAAAATGATAGACTAACTGTCGGGTCTCTCGTGGGTTGCCGTTAGTTAGTCTATGGCCTACCCTATGTCCATTGCAACCACCCGCTTCCACCAATAGGATCTTTCCATATCTCTTTTGTCTCCTTTGTCTATAGCTTTGTCTATCGATTTCAATAATCGACCCGCTGAGGGGAAATTATAAATGATGGACCAATAGGGTCTCTCAAGGGTTGCCGTTAGTTAGTCTACCCACTTCCACCATCAGGATAGCTTTATTTTCACTTTGCCTCGCTTGTCTATAACTTTGTCTATCTATTCCCATGACGAGCCCGCTGAGGTAGGTCATTGATAAGAGGAAGCTTGAAAGAGTTTGCTGAAGTCGACTCAAAGTCTGAGCTGAAGAATACGGAAGGAGCAATCTGAATGGAGCTGACCCACATTCTTCTGCCCAGTCAAATTGAAGCCATCACTCGTCGCGTCGCGTGCCGAATATTCTTGCCAGATTATTATGAAAAATCCGTATTTTCCCATGTAATCTACCGTAAAATATCTAGATTTTATCGCATAATCTGACGACCTTGGTGCGGAGACTATGGGAGCCTCGCGGTGTACTGCCGTATAATTAAGAACGCCGTATGAGCCTTCATACGTTGCCCAAGTTCCCTCGACAAATCTTAAATTTCGGGAAAATTCGTGATTATTTTTCCTCAGATTTTTCAGAGAATTTTGTTCGTAATTCAATCTAAAGTGTCTGAAAATTTTCATAGAAAATACTCATAATTTTCTTTGAAGATATATATTTTCCGAGGGAAACTTGGCAGCGTTCGAATTCTCATACGGCGTTTTTCCGTAGAGCGGCAGTGTGGGTACCTATCAATCAGACGGGACACTACACTGTGGCATGACGTCACTCACAGATTGAACAGATCTTTTTGAGTAATTTTCCCTCTTCCGATCCAAGCATATCACGAAGCAACGAAAAAGTTGCAATTTGTAACAACTTTGGCCCGATTTGACTTTCAGATGTTTAATTTTCTTTCAATTCCGCAAGAAATATTTTCTTCTGCCGTGAAATCAACACATGTATACCACCATGCGAAGGAACCTACTAACGAACATACGAATGTTGCCTTTCTCCCGACGAAATATCAATTTTTGCGTAACATTTTGTACATTCTTCCTTGAGATTTTCAGATATACTTCAGATTTAACAGCAAATATAATTCTCTGAAATACTGAAATTAAAATATTCTTAAGTTTCCACAAAAAATAGCTAACATCTCAATTTTTCCAGTAATTACACTTGTGCGCCTTGTCCCCTAATCCCCTCAATTCTCCTCTCGGCAGCGAGGTACTTCGTAGCAATTACAATTTTGGCAACACGGAGAGGCGTATTTGCAATGCTTCGGTAACATTGCGTCGCGTGCGTTCAAAATTATATTCCTACGATCGGGGCATGGACGATGAGGGGGGGGGGGGTCGACGGAGGGTCGGTGAAAGGGGGAAGGGGGGGGGGGGAGGCGCGGCCAGCTTTTAGCTGTGGCTGTGACCTTAGCACTCTCAACAGCTGATCCGTCGCGGTGGAGCTTGCCAGCGAAGCAATGGAGTGCGCTGTTTTGGAACTGAACATCGGTTAAAGCGAGTCGTAAATCGAAAGGGCGAATGATATCGAATTATGACCGGTCGCACGGACCGAGCAAAAGCAGGGGTTATTTATCGGATCGAGCTTATGCGAGGCTTTGGAAAAAGTTCAGTGAGTGCGCATCGATGCCGAATGGACCACAGGGCATTGAGTCGTTCCTAAGACGAAGAAACGTAGTTGCATTGCGACGTCGCGCAAAAATTCCACTCGCAAATTTTACTTCTCTTAGGTCACTGAAAACATTTTAAAACATTTTTTAAACATTTTATCGGAGAGAACAGTCCCTTGAACACTTAAAACTCCGATTGAAATGAGTGTGGAAAGTTTAAACTTATCTGTTGTTTAACAATATCTCTCTATTTATCTGGAATTGAGCCAAAATAGTATCTGAACCCAATAATCAGTAAAACAGTCATCAAAATGAAATCTGCGACGAAAAATACACAAGAATCATGTATCCTGCTTTGTTTTTGAGCGGAAACACTACGGAAATGAGCAAACAAAGTCGCGTGATTTGCCCTGTCCGGCCTGCCCTATGACTCGATCCACTTTGTGATGTCAGTTATACTTCCTGCTCTCTTACGTTGCTTGGAAAATAAGACAAATTCTTCGGTTTACGCGGATAGTGTTCATATTAAGCAAGTAAAATTTTCATGAAAACTTGACCCAAAAAGTTTAGTAAAAAAATCCGCTCTCATCAGGCAATTTAATAAGAAACAACCTAAGTACGTTAGTTGCTCAGAGCCGTATGTGTGTGATTCCCTAAATCAGTTAGGTAACATAAATAAAGCGCAGTTCTTCGAGTAAATAACTATTGCGGCGTGGAGAATATATTGCTGCATACTCTGCAAATTGAAGGAGCACGCAGAGCCGCTTGCAAGAGATGCGCTCCTCGCAGCCCCAGCAGCCACCCCTTTTGTTGTTGCAGCGTCAACAAAGCCAGCCCTTCGTTTTATCGAAGCACGCATCTGTATTTGACTGATAAGAATGATGAGGCAAGTGCGTAGTATCACCCATGCCGCTGCCGCATGTCATCTGGTGCATTCACAGAAAATTCGATATTTTACGTTGCAAAAACATGCGACATGCTTATTGCCACTTCGTATTCGCCTAAGGGGAAAAATGGAGCACTTTTTTTGGGAGAGTAAGGACCCGTAATTTTATGAAAGCCTTTTGGAGCCCAAAAGAGCAGCTACTCCGTGATTTTAAGTGGCCTATTCCTATTGATAAAACTGAAGTTTAACAGCTCGAGTGAAGATTTGGACTGCATTTTGCAATATGAAACTACCATTTTTGGGTCATATATAAAAACGCGTACCTGTATAGGGACTAATGGCACATGTGCTGTTTCTAAACGAGACAGGGATAGTAGTTTTTAATTGCAAAATGTAGTCCATTTGTTAGTGAGAGCCCAGAAACATACTCTAAAGCACGAGTTTTAAATCGATATTCGCATTATTTTCAGAAATAGATATATCCCCGTGGAAATAATTCTCCTAAATTTGCATAAAATAACGTTGGTATGGTTGGCTTCTATCTTGGACCCCCAGGTTTCTACATATAGTTAGGGCCCTCACTCTCCCGATAAAGGTACTCCAATTTAATGCAAACGGTTATTCATACTATATTTCGGAATAAGGAACTGTACAAAAAAAAAACCATGGATACAAAAGGTAAACTACTCCCACGAGAAAGAAGAGACGAACAAATTGTTAAGTTAAAACCATTCAAGTTACACATGTAAAATTTGAGTAACGTCAACTGCTTCATGGGTTACCGTAATAAAACTGCTCAAAAGTAGGTATACCGAATTTCTGTGTGATAATTTTAGGTAAACGAATTTATTTATTCTTTGTGTTCCAGGATTTGCATGTATACAATTGTAAGGGTTGAAGAGATCGCACTCCGTTCAGTTATTACGTTCTATTAACTTTTATCCCGCCGATCGAGACTTTGCGACGGGGCTGACGACCGAACCCCCTCCCCCTCCTCTTCTCCCGATACACGCTCAATTAGCAGAGGGTGTTTTGACCCTTCGCTCGCTTGTCCCATCCAGCCCTGCCACGGACACTGGCGCGGCGGGCGGCGGGTGACCCTGAGGAGACAACAGTTCCAAGCACGAATCGACACCATCCCTTCAACCTCGCGCACGTGCGGGTGTATACTTCCGTTACACCGCGCATCAACCCCAGTTGTGCGTAAGAGATAAAGGGACATACGGTCGATCAAGACCCGAACCAGTGGCGTGGCGTGAATTGCGATGTATCGATTGTAATACCATCTGAACTTATAGAAAAGGATCGATAAGCAGGGTATTCGCAGCAAACGCTTAGTAATCGATTCTTTACCATAGGTTTAAATGGCATAACAATCGATACATCGCAATTCACGCCACGCCTCTGACCCGAATATTTCACCCAAATTTCTCCTCCTTCGGATTTTACAAAAAAAAAAGGAAAGAGAAGAATATAAGCAAAAAAAATTGACAGAAGTTTATTCAAGTACTTGAAATTATTGAACCGGCTTTAGAAGTATCTATAATACAATGGAGTGAGTTTTCGTTGATTTAAATGGGATTTTCGCCGGTCCGATATGGCAACGCTTAACTATACCCCTTCAGTAAAGTTACATCAGTAGAGTCTCCCTCTAAGAGGCTCTGACAATTAGCTTTTCTCTGACATTTGGCATCCAGTAATTACACATTGGCAATTGCCGAAATTCGCCGCGCAGTGCATTATCTCATGAGATTCGCTGCCTTCTTTCCCTTTTACCTTGTACCTACCTAGCAGCACTCAATATATCTTCGTGCGCAACACCTCCCGAAGCTTGTAATTTCATCAGATAACTCAATCTCCCGGCAAAGGCACACAGCATTAAACGAGAGACAATTATTTACTCCGATCCCAAGCAAACCCGAGAGAGACTTTAATTTATGCACGGGATAGGACTGCCGTGCTAAGGAAAAACGCCATATGAACACTCGAGAGTTGCCAGTTTTCCTCCAATAAAATGTTTATATTCAAGGAGAGTTGGGAGTATTTTCCCTTGAAATATTCAGACACTCAGGATCTGATTGTGAATAAAGTTCTCTGAAAAACCGGAGGGAAAATATTCTCAGATTTCTCCGAAATTTCGTATTTTATCGAAGGAAATTTGGCAACGTCTGAAGACTCATACGGCGTTCTTCCGTAGCACAGGAGAGGAGAGGCGGCTCGTCGAGACAACTTTTGAATCGCACGCGATAAGCATATGCATCTTAAACCGAGCATGTCCAGTATCCGATGTCTGATGAGCCCTGGAATATGAGCATGCTAATGGAGCTTAAGGCTCACGAGGATGTGGCTTTGCCGGGTTTTTTCATCCACTGATTAAGATGCATGAGCTTCCGAGACAGAGAAAATGCTTACGAATGAAAACGGCTGTTGTAATTACTGAAGATAACCATTAAGTTCAGCGCACCCGAAGCTGCCACAAGCTCCGAGATCTCAGCTCCTGTAGTTCTGATCATGTCGAAAGTGAGGGACGAACTCAAAGTTTGTTCACCGGGTGTCAACAATGAACTCATCCTGGACTTTTGAAGAGAGGAAATGGAGCTCTTGCGCGTGTTAGGAGTTCGCGATTTAAGCACTGATTCCAATATAAAATTTTGCGAGAAACACGATGGTGCCACTGGTTTTCTCTGAAATCAACTCCAAAGCTCAAAAAAACTCTCAAAGTTGAGGCTGTAATGGAGGGGGTATCCCGCGCTACCCTTAGAGTCTACCTCTACCTATACCAAGACAGACTCTCTATGCAAAGATAAGGAGTTAGACGGAGGAGACGATCTGTTAAAAACGGTCATGTTGGTGAGATTCTGCGAGATGTTCCACATTCTAACAGAACCAAAATGCTTTCCTTTCGTGAAAGTCATTTTGGAGCATCTCCCATAATTTTGAATGTTACGAGAATATTGCTGGGTGCGAGAGCATTTCTTGGTTGCGGCGCCTCAAAATCTCCGCAAACGTCTCCGTTATGATTGAAGCAAATGCACGTAATTCATTGTGACTTTTATTGAGTATTCTTTATGAATTTGCAATGCTGAAAACATAAAATTTCAGAAAATTCACCCGATAGTTTCCTCTCCGAAGGAAAAATTAGCACTGGAGATTCTGAAACACCGCAACTGAAAAATGCCCTTTCTGCAACCAACGCTTCATATTCATTACGAGAACTTTCCCTCTTAAACCAATGTATGTCCGCGATGACATAGAAATTTGTGCTGGAAACTTGCAAAATGGGCCTCCAAGTTGAGAAAAATATGAATACCCTGGTAAAAATTGGCAGTAGAATCTGTGTTCCAAAATACTATAGACCTAAAGCCGGCTGTAAGATTTCCAATAGCTTCTGTAGCCGGCTGTACAATTTCTTATAGCCTTTTATAGCCGATGGCGATTAAGCAACAGCCAAACGATAAAGTTTATGCTAAACGTTACTAAATACGGATACTAGGACTTAGTTAGTTTTTGGACTACCGCTCTCTTTTGGTGCCGTAGTATCTTGATTTATTTTGCGAGGAAAGCTCCGTACTCTTGATGGATGCCTGTCACTCTTAATATGTTGGAGCGCCTTCAATTTCTTATGATACTGTGCAATACCTCTGGTGTGAAATAGTTGCTTCAGACGCCGTGGCACGCTGCGGCGCGGCGCGGCGGGCGGGCAGAGAGCGCGAAACGCGCATTGGCGCCTACAAACCTAACATGGATACTTCACGCATTGCGCAATGCGTGGAGTATCCCTGTTAGGTTTGTAGGCGCCAGTGCGTCGCCGCTCCGCTTTGTGTTAGGCTCTAATATTTAATCTAGCGGAGTCAGCGTTTTTCAACTCATGATTCTGAAATGTTTGCACACTCTGTATGGATTATTCTCATTTCAATTGATGAAAAAAAAAATGTGTTTTAAAGGAAAATATAATGTGTGTTTTGTAGACATTAAGGTAGTTCCGTAAAAAACTTAATGATTTCCAAAGCACACGAATTTCTACACAACTTCTTACAGCCTTTTATAGCCGATGGCGATAAAGTGTAAAGTCCGGCGATAGAAACTATAGCCCGACTGTATACTTTTTTATAGCTTCGTATAGCCCGGCTATATGATTTGCTCCGCTTTCTACAGCCAGCTATATGATTTTCTATAGCCTTTTTTAGTCGGCTATAAGAACTCCTATGGTATTTTGAAACGCAGCTCCTATCGCCAATTTTTACCAGGGTTAAAATGACCTTATTGCTGCTCAGACGGACTAATACCAGCTCATTTCGCTCTTCCCAAGTGGCAGTGATCGCGATAAATAGCGATTTAATCGATTGGTTATCGCAATTATATCGGTGGTAATATATCGAGATATTATCGCATTAAAAATTGCTGTATATGGCGATTAAATCGCTACACATCGCAATTTTTGGTTCGATAAATCATGATCAATTTTTGTCTAAAAAATCGAGATTAAATCTCCATTTATCGCGATTTTCATCTCGAAAATATCGCGATAAATTGTCGGACGATAAAAGCGCGATTTTATCGCGATAAGATCGAGGATAATCGCTCAGATGTTGATGATCCTTACGATTTTATCGCCGATAAAATCGCAATATATAGAGATTTTTCCGTTGAGAAATGCTACTTGGGTTAGCGCCGAAAACTATGTAGAGAGCATTTCAATTTATTTTAATTTGAAAAAAAAATGACGTTATACGTTCTGAATTTGTCAAATTTTTCTGGGAGTATACTTCGGCTTTGAAGTAAATTCATCGGCCCTCACCCCTTAAAAAATCAATTCAATCGTTAGATCGACTATATTCTTCAGTGTGCCGATACGGTGTAAGTTGTCAATTTGTCCACGAATCTCGTAATAATCCCGTAGGAACCAATGGAACTCGGTAAATTTCAGTAGAAACTTGGCAGCTTTGCTACAGTAGCTTCGAGCGGGATCCTGTCGAAAGTTTAGTCCCCCGCCGCGGCCGATTACTCGCCGGGGAGGGGGGGGGGGTCCGCTGCCCCCCACCTGCCCGGGTACCTGGGGGCTTGTGTAATAGACTCGCGGATCACGTAATACGGGCGGGTGCGGGTAAACCTCGCACACACAGATGCCGCACATTTGAAGCCGTCCCGCTTCGCTGATTTTTTTCGGAGTATTTACACTCGAAAAGGCAACACTCCGAAAATATTGAAAAGACGACCGGGTAGGTTTGTCTGTTTTGATTGGATTAAATCGACCACCGAGCTGAAGACACCTTAGGTTCCTTGCAATTTTTTCAAATTGAGCTGGTCCGTCCTGCCAGTTGGAACTGACATGATTTCAAAATGCTTTTAATGTAACAGTTTTTAGAATGTTCTTGCATCCTAAATTATTATTCGCATGAGTTGGCTCTCAATAAATGTAATCAATTCAATACTTATGAATGTACCCTAGTTGCATCTAGAAGTGGGGAACAACGTCAACAGTGTGGCGCGCCTTCACTTTTTACGCATGCAACACGGACATCCATCTAGCACGAATAGTTGCATTCAGGTGCTAATCTTAGAGAGGCATGCCGCGTAGAATCGTGTTGCCGGTGGGTTTACGTTTCCGCACATTTCCGATTTGGACAATACCGCACAAAATCAGCCAGCAGAATTTTATTTTTGGCACGATTTGGCAATACCGCGCAGATAATTGAATCACGTTTCTCTTAATCCACTTACAAAAAAGATTTGAAAAATTAAATGGAAATATTTTACTAATTTATTGCTCATCAGTGATCGCTGGGTCGTCGAATTCATCAAATACTATGAAAAATTATCTTCACACTACTAACCACTACTGTCTGCCGTCCTGCTGAATGGAATTTTTTTGAAAAGAGGGAAAGGAAGGAGGAGGAGGAGAAGAGGAAGAAGCAAAGAAAGAAACAAAGATGACAAATAAGGAACAGAAACGGAAGAAGGAGAGGAAGAATGAGAAAGGACAAAAGACAAATTTACCACTACCGTTATTGAGTAAATAAACAAATAATGAAATAAAAAGATGCGACGTTGCAAAGTAATTGCGTCCTTGTGGCTCTGATCCCTCCAATTCGATTCACCAATGTGTAGCAGGTAAATTATTAAATGCCTAGCCAAATTTTTCTTTAAATTGATCAAACTTGATTCATACAGTACGTGCTAAAATCGATCGACACTCATGTCGTTCCAAGAACTCTAGCATATTTGTTCAATCCCTTCTGCTAGTCTGACGAGCATGGCACGGGCACATTGCCGCTGAACGGACATGAATATCCACAGCGCCTTCGGTTTTTTGTGTAGGCAACGCGGACATCCATTAAGCACGAATAGTTGTATTCAGGCGCTAACCTTAGAGAGGCATGCCGCGTAGCTTGTATCCCCTTTCTATGAATGAAAATCGGTTGAAAAAAGGGAGGAAGAGAAAAGGAAGCAGAAGAAGAAGAGGAGAAGGGAGTAGCATTAGAAAATGAAGAGAATAGAAAATTAGAAGCAGAAGAGGAAAAATAAGAGAGGTTGAAAGACAACTTTAACCATTTGATTGTGTGGGAGGGGGGGGGGGTGGCATTCAAAGCTTTCGCAACGAACTTAGTGCACCGCCTTACGTTCGTAGGCAAGTAAAATCGCTGGCCAAAATGCGAAACCGTTTACAACAATCGTTTACAATCTCCGTTTGCAACGTTACAGACTTCCTGTGATACTTAATTTTTTTAATGGAAAACTAGTCAACGTAATTTCTTAGAAACTTCCTTGATTTTTTTTCTCTGCTGGAAGATTATTCTGTAAAAATTTCGAAGTATGAGATTGGTGTGTTCCTCTTCAAAAAATTAAAATAGGAACGTGAATTTTGAACAACCGGAATGAAGGGATCGACGGTGAAACTACATACCACGTATCTCATTTGCGGTGTTGAAAAATCTCAACTCTCATTTTATTTTTGTGAAAAGAACAAACCAATATCATTCCTTGAAGTTTTCACAGGTTTTTCCTCACATAGAGAAGAAAAACCACAGAAGTTTTCAAGAATTGACATTGAGTAATTTTCCATATAAAAAATAAAGTATGACAGAAAGTCTGCGACGTCGCAAAAGAAGTAACTGGTCCGGTATAGTTGCACCGTCGACGTGGTTTCTCACTTTGGCTACATCCAACTTTTGGGAAATATAATAAAAGGATCCCTATGTACAGATACTCTAGTCAAGATTGTCCTAACAAGATTGTCAAGATTTGTCTGGTTGTAAGAACTGCATTTGCGGTTTTGCAAGCGGAGTTCCTGACCTGGATTCATAAGACAATATTCTCTTTTTACAGGTACCCATAGGGCTCCCATTCCATGTCCGTCAAAAGTTCCGGGGTTCGGAACTTTTTTGGTTCCAATAACTCCCACTCCATGACCGTCTAAAGCTCTCGATACACGATCAAATGCCGAACCAGTTCCAATCAAAGTAGACCACTTGATGACTGATGTTCACCATTCAACAGTTCTCTTTGATCAAAATTGGACGGACCGTCAAATTTTGATCAGAACGTAGTGCCATCATTATCATTTCTTGCCACACGAAACATTTCTGCCAGGTTTTCATTTGAAAATTAGGCAAAGTAACGATTTTAAGACCGATGACTCCCGACACCTTGATGGTAATTGGTTCGGGAATTTGATCGCGTATCGAGGCCTAAAAGTTCCGAGATTCTTTTCAGAATTTTTTCAAAAGTACCAAGAAAGTTCCGGAAAATGCAAAAAAATCCGGAACATTTCGGGAATTGCGAAAGTTCCGGGAAAAATTCAGGAAAGTCTCCGAAGTTCCGAGATTCGGTGCTCGATCAGGGAAATGGGAGTTTTGGCACCCAGGTATCTTACATCACGATGGACATGCCTACAGACTATGGAGATGGATTTGACAACACGGTGGATGGGTCTGATGCCGAAGTGTCTGATTATCGCGGTGGCGGCGGGTAATAATTGCAAATCCAGTTAATAGGATGGAGCTACTCGGCGCAGTGTCAGACAAGTGCCTCTACCTTTTCCCATCAATTGCACACTGCACTGGCTCGCGGGTCCTCTCCGGTCGTCGGACGAGGCCGGATTTATGAAAGTCTCCACTTCGCAACCGGCAAGCTCAAAGTTCAGTTGATTGATGGAGATGTTTCGGGACCGTGCGGCTCGACGCCCGCTTCGATTTGCATCCGAGCGTCTGGAGTCTAGAGTCTCCACCAGGGACCGGTTGCATCTAGCCCACTCACATAACTAACTGGTCGCCAACGAGCCGTCTATTTATGTACGTACTCCTGTGTTACCGAGGAGAGTGGAGGATGCAAAAATGAGCTTTGGAGAAAATGGACCTACACGGTAAAAAATAAAAAGTAACTGATATTTTGCGCCAACATGGGATGCAGAGAGGACATGGATTCGATCGGCATGAATCGATTGGAAAATAAAATCGTGAATCAATCGACACCGATTCGGTCGAAAAATGATTTAAAAAAAACCTCGCTAGGTTAGTTCTAATTTTTTTGCCAGCATTCATTCTACCTCCCCCACCCCTGCTCATTTTTCTAGCTCCATCACCCTCTCCCCTCAACTCATTTTTCAATCGATTTTATCATTTTTTTTTTTTTTATTTTTTTATGGCATGTCTTGCTCCCCTAACACAATTTTTTCGGGATTATAGATATTTTAGCGGCCTCTAGACCCGTGATTCCAGTCACGGGCATTTCGCTAGTTACATACAATTCGGGCCTCGTTTCTCAGTGTTAACAGTGTTAACGCGTTTATATGATTAACTTACCAATTCTTTAATAATAAATCACAAACAATTCTTCATTTGGGGTCGATAGCAGGTCTTGATGCATTGAAGCCTGGGAATTGCGAGAATGGCGTAAGGTCCATCTTGTTGAACTGCGGGCAACCACGAGGTGTTGACGAGTTGCCAGACATACCTGTGAGACCTTTAAAAAATTCGGCACCCTCTATCATATCCCCCACCACATCCGTTGAAAGGCGGTATAAGAGGCAAAGCAGGTTGTCGCCCTTAAGTAGGTCCTCCGTCTTGAGGGCGCCACCTGTCAAATCTTTAAGATCTATCCCCACGAAGGAGTTTGGTTCACCGATGTTACCTGTAACAATAATTTTTGACTTTTTTTTATTCTTGTGTTAGTTTAGTTCATTTCATCGAGGCATCTTTCGGTAAAAGGGCGTATGAGACTTCCAGTGCTGCTAAGATTGTGCAACGTAGTTCTCTGGTTATAAGTAACTTATCCGACAGTTCTGTTATGAATTTTTCCAGAATCTGCTCCGAATTTTTCCTCACTACTGGAAGGGAGTTAGTCGACTTTGGCTGAATTTCATCTGCCGCAAACGATAAAGAAAACTGCACAATCTTAGTAGCATTGTAAGCCTCATTCGCCTTTTTGCCAAAAAAGTCCTAAATTTTATTGATTGAAGTAGGTATTTAAGATGCAAGCAGTGCACGCGTTTCTTGTAGCATTGACTGTTAAATCCGGACATCAAAAACCGTAAAAAATTAATAAAATTGGCGAATTGGGAAATACTTTTAGTCTGTAATGAGTAAACTTCATGTGAAAGTTACGTTGAAAACTTATTACTGTTTAAAATTTTGTTAAATTTTAAAATATCGCTCTTTTTGATAATCAATACAAAATAAACTGATATTTTGTATGATAAAGAACTAAAATGTTATAGATGATAAAAATTTTATCTAGGTAATCTATTTTGACCCATAGAACACGCTCCTGCAGTCCGGCGTTTGAACCTTGAGTCACCATGTATTCTGCCATGCTCCAGCCAGCGTCATGCTGGTTCGCCATGCGTCATTTCAACCAGGGCAGGATTTACCTACTTGCCTCCCATGGGCCGCCTGTATTTTGCCGCCCCCTTCTCATTCGTTTTGAAACATCAATAAAAACCGTTCCAAAGTACCGTAAACCTATCTCTGTGTGGACAAGGTCTTCCATTCATAAGAAATGAACGAAAAAATTATGAAAGAACAAACTTAAATGTAGTTTAATGATTTTAACTTCCGCCGCCGCGCCGCGCAGACTACACTGAGTTCGACGCAATGCGTGAAGTATTCCGACAGTCTTGTAGGCGCTAAGCGTTTTACGCTGACCGCACTGTCTTTGGCGCAATGCGTGAAGTATTCATGCATTCTTGTAGGCGCTATCCGTTTCACGCTGACTGCAGTGACCACACGTGTTTGATGCAATGCGTGAAGTATTCGTGCAGTCTTGTAGGCGCTAATATGTTTTACATGCCGACCGCCGCGCCGCGGGCTTCTCCTTTTCATCTCAAGTCCTCGTCATAAATTTTCTCTAAGTCGCACCGTTCCAGGCCAAATTGCGTGTTTGGTTTCTCTCTTAACTCGACTAATTAAAGGTGCTGTCTCTTGTATCACTGAAAGACGACAAAATTAGAAATTACTATACTCTCAGGAAATGAGAGATTTTGTAGCCTTTTCCCGTTTGTAATTTTTTTTCTTTCGAAATCCGATTTTTTTATGGCTACATTTAGAAAAATTGCAAAATTTGCCGCCCCCTAGATTTGCCGCGGCCCATGCGGCCCCCCTTAATCCGGTCCTGATTTCGACATTCGAGAGTTGCCAAATTTCCCCGGACAAAACATGTGTATTTGAGGAAAATTATTCATACTTTTCCTCGAAGTCTCCAGATATTCTAGATTAAATTTCGATTAATATTGTCCGCAAAATTTGAGGGAAAGTATCAAAGCAGTCCCCGGAATTTCAGTTTTTATTAAAGGAAATCTGGCAACGTCTAAAAGCTCACCCGGCATTCTTCCGCAGCAAGGCAGTATTGTCTTTCCCTCTTACCTCCAAATTTAACTGCCTCAGGGTGCTGGGCACTGAATGCCGCCAGGTCCGGCACCACACTGTCGAAATCATAGGGCGTGGGACGTTTGTACCAATTATCCGGGATGCGCTCATAACCAACTCGGTAAGTCAAGTAGTTGTCGGGGCCGGTGACGCCGAAAAAACTTTTCAAGGACACGCCATCAAACCAGCCCTCGGGACGCGCCGCCGAGTGGTTGCTCATCATCCGGTTCATGAAGAAGAACTCCGCGATCCGCACCACCCCCGAGAGGGGAGCAATAGTATAATAAGGGTTGGTCATCAAGCTGTCGTTGAAGCGCCTCGCGCTGACCGTGTTCAGGTATTTCATCGTGTACTCGTATTCAGGAGCCCCGAAGTACAAGTTTTTGAACAAGTCCATCTGGAGCGGCGCCGGGTCGCCGAAGTACAGGTCCCGCCGGGTGCACGAAGCGTCCGACTCGTACTTGTTGTGACAGTTGGAGATGCCTCCCGGTGTCCCCAAAACACCCGGCAAGGGATTTGGTACCTAATTTTCAAAAAATGTTAACATTTTGGGTTGGTTCAACATGGACACACACAAAAATACGCAGGCTCAGGCTCGTACCTATTTGGACGTATTTATGCTAAAAGGAACAATGTGGAAGTGGAAAGATGGGGTGTGCTCGTGGAAGCTGCATAAGAAACAATGTAAAAGTTGATGTAGTTCCTCTTTAGAAAATGGAAAAGCGAGATTTTCAATTAAATGAAAAGGAACTGAGCGCTAACTCGTGAGCCGTAGGCATGTGACAAGAGCCTTGTTGACAGGGCTCATGAGTTAAAAACTCACGACCTAGTCGTCGTCGCTCGTGTCGCGCCTCCTCGTACCCGGTACTCACTGATGACGTCACTCGCGCTTTTAAAGTCCCATTCATTCTCATGGCCCGGGCAGTAACGAGCACGCCCCATCTTTCCACTTGCACATAGTTCCATTTCGCATAAATACGTCCATTTAACCCGTGGTTGTAAAGCGAATTCCTTTGCGGCAAAAACACTTGATTGCTTTTCGACCACGCTCCCCCAAAAACACGGCCCTAAACCAAACGGGGTGTTAAGTTCAAAGTAGATTGGTCCATGCGCTGATTTTCGCCCGTCCCAATTGAATTCATTGATCAGATGCTACATTCTTCGGCCTCGTCAAAGGGGCACACATACACTCGCATAAGCGGAGAGTGAAGCTCAACTTAGATGGGTCCATACGCTTTTTTTTTAAATCTATCTCTCTCGCACCCATTTATCAGATACTACATTCTTCGGCTCATCGATCGGCACAATAGGCAAAGCTGAAATCAGGGAATAAGAGGATAGAGAGCAAGGAAAGCGGCCTCAGTTAGGCGAGCACTACTAACGGGCAACACTAGCATGAAACTATGAATTTCATTTTAACGCCTTGATGCGACTATTCGGGCTCCATAGATAGCCCGGTTGCATACGCACAAAATTGAGTTTTGACTCTCTATAGGCACTCAGCGTTTCACAAGCGGCGCGCCCGGTACTGGCGAGCAGGACTGCCGTGCTAAGGAAGAACGTCGCATGAAAATTCGAGAGTTGCCATATTTCATCTGATAGAACATGAATTTTTAGGGAAATACATGCGTAATTTTCCTTGAAATTATCAAGTACTGTAGGTAGGTAGTGCAAGTTCCTTTGCGGCAATACCACTTGAGTGATTTTGGATCACGAGCCCTCGAAAATACGACCAAAATTACAGGTTCCGGCTCGAATTTTTTCCGTGGTGGTAATGCGAGTTCCTTCAGGGCAAGAACACTTGATTGCATCAACCAAAAATCCACTAAAGTAGGCCATGGTAGATCCTGAAAGGGAAGTAAAACTCAACAAAGATTAGTCCATACGCTGTTTTCGGCAAAAGCACCCAAGTGCTTTCCGAGCGTGAGCCCGGGAAAGAACGGCCGTAAACGGGGAGCAGGGCTCATCTTGGAATGGTCGATACGCTGTTTTGTCGTCTCTCTCTCTCGCACTCATTGGGCAGATGCGGCACGTCAAAGGAGACCACTCGGCTTTGCCAAGCCGCCTCGGAATCGTCCATCTCTCTCGCACTCATTGATCAGATGCAACATTCCGCGGCTCGTCAAAGGGACACCTGGCGCACACACACACTCGCAAAAATACAGGCTGGGCCTCGTAATTTGGTCCGCGGTGGTAGTGCGCTGGGGAATTCCGTTGCCGGCAAAAGCACCCAAGTGCTTTCCGAGCGTGAGCCCGGGAAAGAACGGCCGTAAACGGGGAGCAGGGCTCATCTTGGATTGGTCGATACGCTGTTTTGTCGTCTCTCTCTCTCGCACTCATTGGGCAGATGCGGCACGTCAAAGGAGACCACTCGGCTTTGCCAAGCCGCCTCGGAATCGTCCATCTCTCTCGCACTCATTGATCAGATGCAACATTCCGCGGCTCGTCAAAGGGACACCTGGCGCGCACACACACTCGCAAAAATACAGGCTGGGCCTCGTAATTTGGTCCGCGGTGGTAGTGCGCTGGGGAATTCCGTTGCCGGCAAAAGCACCCAAGTGCTTTCCGAGCGTGAGCCCGGGAAAGAACGGCCGTAAACGGGGAGCAGGGCTCATCTTGGATTGGTCGATACGCTGTTTTGTCGTCTCTCTCTCTCGCACTCATTGGGCAGATGCGGCACGTCAAAGGAGACCACTCGGCTTTGCCAAGCCGCCTCGGAATCGTCCATCTCTCTCGCACTCATTGATCAGATGCAACATTCCGCGGCTCGTCAAAGGGACACCTGGCGCGCACACACACTCGCAAAAATACAGGCTGGGCCTCGTAATTTGGTCCGCGGTGGTAGTGCGCTGGGGAATTCCGTTGCCGGCAAAAGCACCCAAGTGCTTTCCGAGCGTGAGCCCGGGAAAGAACGGCCGTAAACGGGGAGCAGGGCTCATCTTGGATTGGTCGATACGCTGTTTTGTCGTCTCTCTCTCTCGCACTCATTGGGCAGATGCGGCACGTCAAAGGAGACCACTCGGCTTTGCCAAGCCGCCTCGGAATCGTCCATCTCTCTCGCACTCATTGATCAGATGCAACATTCCGCGGCTCGTCAAAGGGACACCTGGCGCGCACACACACTCGCAAAAATACAGGCTGGGCCTCGTAATTTGGTCCGCGGTGGTAGTGCGCTGGGGAATTCCGTTGCCGGCAAAAGCACCCAAGTGCTTTCCGAGCGTGAGCCCGGGAAAGAACGGCCGTAAACGGGGAGCAGGGCTCATCTTGGATTGGTCGATACGCTGTTTTGTCGTCTCTCTCTCTCGCACTCATTGGGCAGATGCGGCACGTCAAAGGAGACCACTCGGCTTTGCCAAGCCGCCTCGGAATCGTCCATCTCTCTCGCACTCATTGATCAGATGCAACATTCCGCGGCTCGTCAAAGGGACACCTGGCGCGCACACACACTCGCAAAAATACAGGCTGGGCCTCGTAATTTGGTCCGCGGTGGTAGTGCGCTGGGGAATTCCGTTGCCGGCAAAAGCACCCAAGTGCTTTCCGAGCGTGAGCCCGGGAAAGAACGGCCGTAAACGGGGAGCAGGGCTCATCTTGGATTGGTCGATACGCTGTTTTGTCGTCTCTCTCTCTCGCACTCATTGGGCAGATGCGGCACGTCAAAGGAGACCACTCGGCTTTGCCAAGCCGCCTCGGAATCGTCCATCTCTCTCGCACTCATTGATCAGATGCAACATTCCGCGGCTCGTCAAAGGGACACCTGGCGCGCACACACACTCGCAAAAATACAGGCTGGGCCTCGTAATTTGGTCCGCGGTGGTAGTGCGCTGGGGAATTCCGTTGCCGGCAAAAGCACCCAAGTGCTTTCCGAGCGTGAGCCCGGGAAAGAACGGCCGTAAACGGGGAGCAGGGCTCATCTTGGATTGGTCGATACGCTGTTTTGTCGTCTCTCTCTCTCGCACTCATTGGGCAGATGCGGCACGTCAAAGGAGACCACTCGGCTTTGCCAAGCCGCCTCGGAATCGTCCATCTCTCTCGCACTCATTGATCAGATGCAACATTCCGCGGCTCGTCAAAGGGACACCTGGCGCGCACACACACTCGCAAAAATACAGGCTGGGCCTCGTAATTTGGTCCGCGGTGGTAGTGCGCTGGGGAATTCCGTTGCCGGCAAAAGCACCCAAGTGCTTTCCGAGCGTGAGCCCGGGAAAGAACGGCCGTAAACGGGGAGCAGGGCTCATCTTGGATTGGTCGATACGCTGTTTTGTCGTCTCTCTCTCTCGCACTCATTGGGCAGATGCGGCACGTCAAAGGAGACCACTCGGCTTTGCCAAGCCGCCTCGGAATCGTCCATCTCTCTCGCACTCATTGATCAGATGCAACATTCCGCGGCTCGTCAAAGGGACACCTGGCGCGCACACACACTCGCAAAAATACAGGCTGGGCCTCGTAATTTGGTCCGCGGTGGTAGTGCGCTGGGGAATTCCGTTGCCGGCAAAAGCACCCAAGTGCTTTCCGAGCGTGAGCCCGGGAAAGAACGGCCGTAAACGGGGAGCAGGGCTCATCTTGGATTGGTCGATACGCTGTTTTGTCGTCTCTCTCTCTCGCACTCATTGGGCAGATGCGGCACGTCAAAGGAGACCACTCGGCTTTGCCAAGCCGCCTCGGAATCGTCCATCTCTCTCGCACTCATTGATCAGATGCAACATTCCGCGGCTCGTCAAAGGGACACCTGGCGCGCACACACACTCGCAAAAATACAGGCTGGGCCTCGTAATTTGGTCCGCGGTGGTAGTGCGCTGGGGAATTCCGTTGCCGGCAAAAGCACCCAAGTGCTTTCCGAGCGTGAGCCCGGGAAAGAACGGCCGTAAACGGGGAGCAGGGCTCATCTTGGATTGGTCGATACGCTGTTTTGTCGTCTCTCTCTCTCGCACTCATTGGGCAGATGCGGCACGTCAAAGGAGACCACTCGGCTTTGCCAAGCCGCCTCGGAATCGTCCATCTCTCTCGCACTCATTGATCAGATGCAACATTCCGCGGCTCGTCAAAGGGACACCTGGCGCGCACACACACTCGCAAAAATACAGGCTGGGCCTCGTAATTTGGTCCGCGGTGGTAGTGCGCTGGGGAATTCCGTTGCCGGCAAAAGCACCCAAGTGCTTTCCGAGCGTGAGCCCGGGAAAGAACGGCCGTAAACGGGGAGCAGGGCTCATCTTGGATTGGTCGATACGCTGTTTTGTCGTCTCTCTCTCTCGCACTCATTGGGCAGATGCGGCACGTCAAAGGAGACCACTCGGCTTTGCCAAGCCGCCTCGGAATCGTCCATCTCTCTCGCACTCATTGATCAGATGCAACATTCCGCGGCTCGTCAAAGGGACACCTGGCGCGCACACACACTCGCAAAAATACAGGCTGGGCCTCGTAATTTGGTCCGCGGTGGTAGTGCGCTGGGGAATTCCGTTGCCGGCAAAAGCACCCAAGTGCTTTCCGAGCGTGAGCCCGGGAAAGAACGGCCGTAAACGGGGAGCAGGGCTCATCTTGGATTGGTCGATACGCTGTTTTGTCGTCTCTCTCTCTCGCACTCATTGGGCAGATGCGGCACGTCAAAGGAGACCACTCGGCTTTGCCAAGCCGCCTCGGAATCGTCCATCTCTCTCGCACTCATTGATCAGATGCAACATTCCGCGGCTCGTCAAAGGGACACCTGGCGCGCACACACACTCGCAAAAATACAGGCTGGGCCTCGTAATTTGGTCCGCGGTGGTAGTGCGCTGGGGAATTCCGTTGCCGGCAAAAGCACCCAAGTGCTTTCCGAGCGTGAGCCCGGGAAAGAACGGCCGTAAACGGGGAGCAGGGCTCATCTTGGATTGGTCGATACGCTGTTTTGTCGTCTCTCTCTCTCGCACTCATTGGGCAGATGCGGCACGTCAAAGGAGACCACTCGGCTTTGCCAAGCCGCCTCGGAATCGTCCATCTCTCTCGCACTCATTGATCAGATGCAACATTCCGCGGCTCGTCAAAGGGACACCTGGCGCGCACACACACTCGCAAAAATACAGGCTGGGCCTCGTAATTTGGTCCGCGGTGGTAGTGCGCTGGGGAATTCCGTTGCCGGCAAAAGCACCCAAGTGCTTTCCGAGCGTGAGCCCGGGAAAGAACGGCCGTAAACGGGGAGCAGGGCTCATCTTGGATTGGTCGATACGCTGTTTTGTCGTCTCTCTCTCTCGCACTCATTGGGCAGATGCGGCACGTCAAAGGAGACCACTCGGCTTTGCCAAGCCGCCTCGGAATCGTCCATCTCTCTCGCACTCATTGATCAGATGCAACATTCCGCGGCTCGTCAAAGGGACACCTGGCGCGCACACACACTCGCAAAAATACAGGCTGGGCCTCGTAATTTGGTCCGCGGTGGTAGTGCGCTGGGGAATTCCGTTGCCGGCAAAAGCACCCAAGTGCTTTCCGAGCGTGAGCCCGGGAAAGAACGGCCGTAAACGGGGAGCAGGGCTCATCTTGGATTGGTCGATACGCTGTTTTGTCGTCTCTCTCTCTCGCACTCATTGGGCAGATGCGGCACGTCAAAGGAGACCACTCGGCTTTGCCAAGCCGCCTCGGAATCGTCCATCTCTCTCGCACTCATTGATCAGATGCAACATTCCGCGGCTCGTCAAAGGGACACCTGGCGCGCACACACACTCGCAAAAATACAGGCTGGGCCTCGTAATTTGGTCCGCGGTGGTAGTGCGCTGGGGAATTCCGTTGCCGGCAAAAGCACCCAAGTGCTTTCCGAGCGTGAGCCCGGGAAAGAACGGCCGTAAACGGGGAGCAGGGCTCATCTTGGATTGGTCGATACGCTGTTTTGTCGTCTCTCTCTCTCGCACTCATTGGGCAGATGCGGCACGTCAAAGGAGACCACTCGGCTTTGCCAAGCCGCCTCGGAATCGTCCATCTCTCTCGCACTCATTGATCAGATGCAACATTCCGCGGCTCGTCAAAGGGACACCTGGCGCACACACACTCGCAAAAATACAGGCTGGGCCTCGTAATTTGGTCCGCGGTGGTAGTGCGCTGGGGAATTCCGTTGCCGGCAAAAGCACCCAAGTGCTTTCCGAGCGTGAGCCCGGGAAAGAACGGCCGTAAACGGGGAGCAGGGCTCATCTTGGATTGGTCGATACGCTGTTTTGTCGTCTCTCTCTCTCGCACTCATTGGGCAGATGCGGCACGTCAAAGGAGACCACTCGGCTTTGCCAAGCCGCCTCGGAATCGTCCATCTCTCTCGCACTCATTGATCAGATGCAACATTCCGCGGCTCGTCAAAGGGACACCTGGCGCACACACACACTCGCAAAAATACAGGCTGGGCCTCGTAATTTGGTCCGCGGTGGTAGTGCGCTGGGGAATTCCGTTGCCGGCAAAAGCACCCAAGTGCTTTCCGAGCGTGAGCCCGGGAAAGAACGGCCGTAAACGGGGAGCAGGGCTCATCTTGGATTGGTCGATACGCTGTTTTGTCGTCTCTCTCTCTCGCACTCATTGGGCAGATGCGGCACGTCAAAGGAGACCACTCGGCTTTGCCAAGCCGCCTCGGAATCGTCCATCTCTCTCGCACTCATTGATCAGATGCAACATTCCGCGGCTCGTCAAAGGGACACCTGGCGCGCACACACACTCGCAAAAATACAGGCTGGGCCTCGTAATTTGGTCCGCGGTGGTAGTGCGCTGGGGAATTCCGTTGCCGGCAAAAGCACCCAAGTGCTTTCCGAGCGTGAGCCCGGGAAAGAACGGCCGTAAACGGGGAGCAGGGCTCATCTTGGATTGGTCGATACGCTGTTTTGTCGTCTCTCTCTCTCGCACTCATTGGGCAGATGCGGCACGTCAAAGGAGACCACTCGGCTTTGCCAAGCCGCCTCGGAATCGTCCATCTCTCTCGCACTCATTGATCAGATGCAACATTCCGCGGCTCGTCAAAGGGACACCTGGCGCACACACACACTCGCAAAAATACAGGCTGGGCCTCGTAATTTGGTCCGCGGTGGTAGTGCGCTGGGGAATTCCGTTGCCGGCAAAAGCACCCAAGTGCTTTCCGAGCGTGAGCCCGGGAAAGAACGGCCGTAAACGGGGAGCAGGGCTCATCTTGGATTGGTCGATACGCTGTTTTGTCGTCTCTCTCTCTCGCACTCATTGGGCAGATGCGGCACGTCAAAGGAGACCACTCGGCTTTGCCAAGCCGCCTCGGAATCGTCCATCTCTCTCGCACTCATTGATCAGATGCAACATTCCGCGGCTCGTCAAAGGGACACCTGGCGCGCACACACACTCGCAAAAATACAGGCTGGGCCTCGTAATTTGGTCCGCGGTGGTAGTGCGCTGGGGAATTCCGTTGCCGGCAAAAGCACCCAAGTGCTTTCCGAGCGTGAGCCCGGGAAAGAACGGCCGTAAACGGGGAGCAGGGCTCATCTTGGATTGGTCGATACGCTGTTTTGTCGTCTCTCTCTCTCGCACTCATTGGGCAGATGCGGCACGTCAAAGGAGACCACTCGGCTTTGCCAAGCCGCCTCGGAATCGTCCATCTCTCTCGCACTCATTGATCAGATGCAACATTCCGCGGCTCGTCAAAGGGACACCTGGCGCGCACACACACTCGCAAAAATACAGGCTGGGCCTCGTAATTTGGTCCGCGGTGGTAGTGCGCTGGGGAATTCCGTTGCCGGCAAAAGCACCCAAGTGCTTTCCGAGCGTGAGCCCGGGAAAGAACGGCCGTAAACGGGGAGCAGGGCTCATCTTGGATTGGTCGATACGCTGTTTTGTCGTCTCTCTCTCTCGCACTCATTGGGCAGATGCGGCACGTCAAAGGAGACCACTCGGCTTTGCCAAGCCGCCTCGGAATCGTCCATCTCTCTCGCACTCATTGATCAGATGCAACATTCCGCGGCTCGTCAAAGGGACACCTGGCGCACACACACACTCGCAAAAATACAGGCTGGGCCTCGTAATTTGGTCCGCGGTGGTAGTGCGCTGGGGAATTCCGTTGCCGGCAAAAGCACCCAAGTGCTTTCCGAGCGTGAGCCCGGGAAAGAACGGCCGTAAACGGGGAGCAGGGCTCATCTTGGATTGGTCGATACGCTGTTTTGTCGTCTCTCTCTCTCGCACTCATTGGGCAGATGCGGCACGTCAAAGGAGACCACTCGGCTTTGCCAAGCCGCCTCGGAATCGTCCATCTCTCTCGCACTCATTGATCAGATGCAACATTCCGCGGCTCGTCAAAGGGACACCTGGCGCGCACACACACTCGCAAAAATACAGGCTGGGCCTCGTAATTTGGTCCGCGGTGGTAGTGCGCTGGGGAATTCCGTTGCCGGCAAAAGCACCCAAGTGCTTTCCGAGCGTGAGCCCGGGAAAGAACGGCCGTAAACGGGGAGCAGGGCTCATCTTGGATTGGTCGATACGCTGTTTTGTCGTCTCTCTCTCTCGCACTCATTGGGCAGATGCGGCACGTCAAAGGAGACCACTCGGCTTTGCCAAGCCGCCTCGGAATCGTCCATCTCTCTCGCACTCATTGATCAGATGCAACATTCCGCGGCTCGTCAAAGGGACACCTGGCGCGCACACACACTCGCAAAAATACAGGCTGGGCCTCGTAATTTGGTCCGCGGTGGTAGTGCGCTGGGGAATTCCGTTGCCGGCAAAAGCACCCAAGTGCTTTCCGAGCGTGAGCCCGGGAAAGAACGGCCGTAAACGGGGAGCAGGGCTCATCTTGGATTGGTCGATACGCTGTTTTGTCGTCTCTCTCTCTCGCACTCATTGGGCAGATGCGGCACGTCAAAGGAGACCACTCGGCTTTGCCAAGCCGCCTCGGAATCGTCCATCTCTCTCGCACTCATTGATCAGATGCAACATTCCGCGGCTCGTCAAAGGGACACCTGGCGCGCACACACACTCGCAAAAATACAGGCTGGGCCTCGTAATTTGGTCCGCGGTGGTAGTGCGCTGGGGAATTCCGTTGCCGGCAAAAGCACCCAAGTGCTTTCCGAGCGTGAGCCCGGGAAAGAACGGCCGTAAACGGGGAGCAGGGCTCATCTTGGATTGGTCGATACGCTGTTTTGTCGTCTCTCTCTCTCGCACTCATTGGGCAGATGCGGCACGTCAAAGGAGACCACTCGGCTTTGCCAAGCCGCCTCGGAATCGTCCATCTCTCTCGCACTCATTGATCAGATGCAACATTCCGCGGCTCGTCAAAGGGACACCTGGCGCACACACACACTCGCAAAAATACAGGCTGGGCCTCGTAATTTGGTCCGCGGTGGTAGTGCGCTGGGGAATTCCGTTGCCGGCAAAAGCACCCAAGTGCTTTCCGAGCGTGAGCCCGGGAAAGAACGGCCGTAAACGGGGAGCAGGGCTCATCTTGGATTGGTCGATACGCTGTTTTGTCGTCTCTCTCTCTCGCACTCATTGGGCAGATGCGGCACGTCAAAGGAGACCACTCGGCTTTGCCAAGCCGCCTCGGAATCGTCCATCTCTCTCGCACTCATTGATCAGATGCAACATTCCGCGGCTCGTCAAAGGGACACCTGGCGCGCACACACACTCGCAAAAATACAGGCTGGGCCTCGTAATTTGGTCCGCGGTGGTAGTGCGCTGGGGAATTCCGTTGCCGGCAAAAGCACCCAAGTGCTTTCCGAGCGTGAGCCCGGGAAAGAACGGCCGTAAACGGGGAGCAGGGCTCATCTTGGATTGGTCGATACGCTGTTTTGTCGTCTCTCTCTCTCGCACTCATTGGGCAGATGCGGCACGTCAAAGGAGACCACTCGGCTTTGCCAAGCCGCCTCGGAATCGTCCATCTCTCTCGCACTCATTGATCAGATGCAACATTCCGCGGCTCGTCAAAGGGACACCTGGCGCGCACACACACTCGCAAAAATACAGGCTGGGCCTCGTAATTTGGTCCGCGGTGGTAGTGCGCTGGGGAATTCCGTTGCCGGCAAAAGCACCCAAGTGCTTTCCGAGCGTGAGCCCGGGAAAGAACGGCCGTAAACGGGGAGCAGGGCTCATCTTGGATTGGTCGATACGCTGTTTTGTCGTCTCTCTCTCTCGCACTCATTGGGCAGATGCGGCACGTCAAAGGAGACCACTCGGCTTTGCCAAGCCGCCTCGGAATCGTCCATCTCTCTCGCACTCATTGATCAGATGCAACATTCCGCGGCTCGTCAAAGGGACACCTGGCGCGCACACACACTCGCAAAAATACAGGCTGGGCCTCGTAATTTGGTCCGCGGTGGTAGTGCGCTGGGGAATTCCGTTGCCGGCAAAAGCACCCAAGTGCTTTCCGAGCGTGAGCCCGGGAAAGAACGGCCGTAAACGGGGAGCAGGGCTCATCTTGGATTGGTCGATACGCTGTTTTGTCGTCTCTCTCTCTCGCACTCATTGGGCAGATGCGGCACGTCAAAGGAGACCACTCGGCTTTGCCAAGCCGCCTCGGAATCGTCCATCTCTCTCGCACTCATTGATCAGATGCAACATTCCGCGGCTCGTCAAAGGGACACCTGGCGCGCACACACACTCGCAAAAATACAGGCTGGGCCTCGTAATTTGGTCCGCGGT
This sequence comes from Bemisia tabaci, assembly GCF_918797505.1. Taxonomy (NCBI): domain Eukaryota; kingdom Metazoa; phylum Arthropoda; class Insecta; order Hemiptera; family Aleyrodidae; genus Bemisia; species Bemisia tabaci. The sequence continues at coordinate 6,125,235 of NC_092795.1, read as the reverse complement.
GGTAGTGCGCTGGGGAATTCCGTTGCCGGCAAAAGCACCCAAGTGCTTTCCGAGCGTGAGCCCGGGAAAGAACGGCCGTAAACGGGGAGCAGGGCTCATCTTGGATTGGTCGATACGCTGTTTTGTCGTCTCTCTCTCTCGCACTCATTGGGCAGATGCGGCACGTCAAAGGAGACCACTCGGCTTTGCCAAGCCGCCTCGGAATCGTCCATCTCTCTCGCACTCATTGATCAGATGCAACATTCCGCGGCTCGTCAAAGGGACACCTGGCGCACACACACACTCGCAAAAATACAGGCTGGGCCTCGTAATTTGGTCCGCGGTGGTAGTGCGCTGGGGAATTCCGTTGCCGGCAAAAGCACCCAAGTGCTTTCCGAGCGTGAGCCCGGGAAAGAACGGCCGTAAACGGGGAGCAGGGCTCATCTTGGATTGGTCGATACGCTGTTTTGTCGTCTCTCTCTCTCGCACTCATTGGGCAGATGCGGCACGTCAAAGGAGACCACTCGGCTTTGCCAAGCCGCCTCGGAATCGTCCATCTCTCTCGCACTCATTGATCAGATGCAACATTCCGCGGCTCGTCAAAGGGACACCTGGCGCACACACACACTCGCAAAAATACAGGCTGGGCCTCGTAATTTGGTCCGCGGTGGTAGTGCGCTGGGGAATTCCGTTGCCGGCAAAAGCACCCAAGTGCTTTCCGAGCGTGAGCCCGGGAAAGAACGGCCGTAAACGGGGAGCAGGGCTCATCTTGGATTGGTCGATACGCTGTTTTGTCGTCTCTCTCTCTCGCACTCATTGGGCAGATGCGGCACGTCAAAGGAGACCACTCGGCTTTGCCAAGCCGCCTCGGAATCGTCCATCTCTCTCGCACTCATTGATCAGATGCAACATTCCGCGGCTCGTCAAAGGGACACCTGGCGCGCACACACACTCGCAAAAATACAGGCTGGGCCTCGTAATTTGGTCCGCGGTGGTAGTGCGCTGGGGAATTCCGTTGCCGGCAAAAGCACCCAAGTGCTTTCCGAGCGTGAGCCCGGGAAAGAACGGCCGTAAACGGGGAGCAGGGCTCATCTTGGATTGGTCGATACGCTGTTTTGTCGTCTCTCTCTCTCGCACTCATTGGGCAGATGCGGCACGTCAAAGGAGACCACTCGGCTTTGCCAAGCCGCCTCGGAATCGTCCATCTCTCTCGCACTCATTGATCAGATGCAACATTCCGCGGCTCGTCAAAGGGACACCTGGCGCACACACACACTCGCAAAAATACAGGCTGGGCCTCGTAATTTGGTCCGCGGTGGTAGTGCGCTGGGGAATTCCGTTGCCGGCAAAAGCACCCAAGTGCTTTCCGAGCGTGAGCCCGGGAAAGAACGGCCGTAAACGGGGAGCAGGGCTCATCTTGGATTGGTCGATACGCTGTTTTGTCGTCTCTCTCTCTCGCACTCATTGGGCAGATGCGGCACGTCAAAGGAGACCACTCGGCTTTGCCAAGCCGCCTCGGAATCGTCCATCTCTCTCGCACTCATTGATCAGATGCAACATTCCGCGGCTCGTCAAAGGGACACCTGGCGCACACACACACTCGCAAAAATACAGGCTGGGCCTCGTAATTTGGTCCGCGGTGGTAGTGCGCTGGGGAATTCCGTTGCCGGCAAAAGCACCCAAGTGCTTTCCGAGCGTGAGCCCGGGAAAGAACGGCCGTAAACGGGGAGCAGGGCTCATCTTGGATTGGTCGATACGCTGTTTTGTCGTCTCTCTCTCTCGCACTCATTGGGCAGATGCGGCACGTCAAAGGAGACCACTCGGCTTTGCCAAGCCGCCTCGGAATCGTCCATCTCTCTCGCACTCATTGATCAGATGCAACATTCCGCGGCTCGTCAAAGGGACACCTGGCGCACACACACACTCGCAAAAATACAGGCTGGGCCTCGTAATTTGGTCCGCGGTGGTAGTGCGCTGGGGAATTCCGTTGCCGGCAAAAGCACCCAAGTGCTTTCCGAGCGTGAGCCCGGGAAAGAACGGCCGTAAACGGGGAGCAGGGCTCATCTTGGATTGGTCGATACGCTGTTTTGTCGTCTCTCTCTCTCGCACTCATTGGGCAGATGCGGCACGTCAAAGGAGACCACTCGGCTTTGCCAAGCCGCCTCGGAATCGTCCATCTCTCTCGCACTCATTGATCAGATGCAACATTCCGCGGCTCGTCAAAGGGACACCTGGCGCGCACACACACTCGCAAAAATACAGGCTGGGCCTCGTAATTTGGTCCGCGGTGGTAGTGCGCTGGGGAATTCCGTTGCCGGCAAAAGCACCCAAGTGCTTTCCGAGCGTGAGCCCGGGAAAGAACGGCCGTAAACGGGGAGCAGGGCTCATCTTGGATTGGTCGATACGCTGTTTTGTCGTCTCTCTCTCTCGCACTCATTGGGCAGATGCGGCACGTCAAAGGAGACCACTCGGCTTTGCCAAGCCGCCTCGGAATCGTCCATCTCTCTCGCACTCATTGATCAGATGCAACATTCCGCGGCTCGTCAAAGGGACACCTGGCGCACACACACACTCGCAAAAATACAGGCTGGGCCTCGTAATTTGGTCCGCGGTGGTAGTGCGCTGGGGAATTCCGTTGCCGGCAAAAGCACCCAAGTGCTTTCCGAGCGTGAGCCCGGGAAAGAACGGCCGTAAACGGGGAGCAGGGCTCATCTTGGATTGGTCGATACGCTGTTTTGTCGTCTCTCTCTCTCGCACTCATTGGGCAGATGCGGCACGTCAAAGGAGACCACTCGGCTTTGCCAAGCCGCCTCGGAATCGTCCATCTCTCTCGCACTCATTGATCAGATGCAACATTCCGCGGCTCGTCAAAGGGACACCTGGCGCGCACACACACTCGCAAAAATACAGGCTGGGCCTCGTAATTTGGTCCGCGGTGGTAGTGCGCTGGGGAATTCCGTTGCCGGCAAAAGCACCCAAGTGCTTTCCGAGCGTGAGCCCGGGAAAGAACGGCCGTAAACGGGGAGCAGGGCTCATCTTGGATTGGTCGATACGCTGTTTTGTCGTCTCTCTCTCTCGCACTCATTGGGCAGATGCGGCACGTCAAAGGAGACCACTCGGCTTTGCCAAGCCGCCTCGGAATCGTCCATCTCTCTCGCACTCATTGATCAGATGCAACATTCCGCGGCTCGTCAAAGGGACACCTGGCGCGCACACACACTCGCAAAAATACAGGCTGGGCCTCGTAATTTGGTCCGCGGTGGTAGTGCGCTGGGGAATTCCGTTGCCGGCAAAAGCACCCAAGTGCTTTCCGAGCGTGAGCCCGGGAAAGAACGGCCGTAAACGGGGAGCAGGGCTCATCTTGGATTGGTCGATACGCTGTTTTGTCGTCTCTCTCTCTCGCACTCATTGGGCAGATGCGGCACGTCAAAGGAGACCACTCGGCTTTGCCAAGCCGCCTCGGAATCGTCCATCTCTCTCGCACTCATTGATCAGATGCAACATTCCGCGGCTCGTCAAAGGGACACCTGGCGCGCACACACACTCGCAAAAATACAGGCTGGGCCTCGTAATTTGGTCCGCGGTGGTAGTGCGCTGGGGAATTCCGTTGCCGGCAAAAGCACCCAAGTGCTTTCCGAGCGTGAGCCCGGGAAAGAACGGCCGTAAACGGGGAGCAGGGCTCATCTTGGATTGGTCGATACGCTGTTTTGTCGTCTCTCTCTCTCGCACTCATTGGGCAGATGCGGCACGTCAAAGGAGACCACTCGGCTTTGCCAAGCCGCCTCGGAATCGTCCATCTCTCTCGCACTCATTGATCAGATGCAACATTCCGCGGCTCGTCAAAGGGACACCTGGCGCGCACACACACTCGCAAAAATACAGGCTGGGCCTCGTAATTTGGTCCGCGGTGGTAGTGCGCTGGGGAATTCCGTTGCCGGCAAAAGCACCCAAGTGCTTTCCGAGCGTGAGCCCGGGAAAGAACGGCCGTAAACGGGGAGCAGGGCTCATCTTGGATTGGTCGATACGCTGTTTTGTCGTCTCTCTCTCTCGCACTCATTGGGCAGATGCGGCACGTCAAAGGAGACCACTCGGCTTTGCCAAGCCGCCTCGGAATCGTCCATCTCTCTCGCACTCATTGATCAGATGCAACATTCCGCGGCTCGTCAAAGGGACACCTGGCGCGCACACACACTCGCAAAAATACAGGCTGGGCCTCGTAATTTGGTCCGCGGTGGTAGTGCGCTGGGGAATTCCGTTGCCGGCAAAAGCACCCAAGTGCTTTCCGAGCGTGAGCCCGGGAAAGAACGGCCGTAAACGGGGAGCAGGGCTCATCTTGGATTGGTCGATACGCTGTTTTGTCGTCTCTCTCTCTCGCACTCATTGGGCAGATGCGGCACGTCAAAGGAGACCACTCGGCTTTGCCAAGCCGCCTCGGAATCGTCCATCTCTCTCGCACTCATTGATCAGATGCAACATTCCGCGGCTCGTCAAAGGGACACCTGGCGCACACACACACTCGCAAAAATACAGGCTGGGCCTCGTAATTTGGTCCGCGGTGGTAGTGCGCTGGGGAATTCCGTTGCCGGCAAAAGCACCCAAGTGCTTTCCGAGCGTGAGCCCGGGAAAGAACGGCCGTAAACGGGGAGCAGGGCTCATCTTGGATTGGTCGATACGCTGTTTTGTCGTCTCTCTCTCTCGCACTCATTGGGCAGATGCGGCACGTCAAAGGAGACCACTCGGCTTTGCCAAGCCGCCTCGGAATCGTCCATCTCTCTCGCACTCATTGATCAGATGCAACATTCCGCGGCTCGTCAAAGGGACACCTGGCGCGCACACACACTCGCAAAAATACAGGCTGGGCCTCGTAATTTGGTCCGCGGTGGTAGTGCGCTGGGGAATTCCGTTGCCGGCAAAAGCACCCAAGTGCTTTCCGAGCGTGAGCCCGGGAAAGAACGGCCGTAAACGGGGAGCAGGGCTCATCTTGGATTGGTCGATACGCTGTTTTGTCGTCTCTCTCTCTCGCACTCATTGGGCAGATGCGGCACGTCAAAGGAGACCACTCGGCTTTGCCAAGCCGCCTCGGAATCGTCCATCTCTCTCGCACTCATTGATCAGATGCAACATTCCGCGGCTCGTCAAAGGGACACCTGGCGCGCACACACACTCGCAAAAATACAGGCTGGGCCTCGTAATTTGGTCCGCGGTGGTAGTGCGCTGGGGAATTCCGTTGCCGGCAAAAGCACCCAAGTGCTTTCCGAGCGTGAGCCCGGGAAAGAACGGCCGTAAACGGGGAGCAGGGCTCATCTTGGATTGGTCGATACGCTGTTTTGTCGTCTCTCTCTCTCGCACTCATTGGGCAGATGCGGCACGTCAAAGGAGACCACTCGGCTTTGCCAAGCCGCCTCGGAATCGTCCATCTCTCTCGCACTCATTGATCAGATGCAACATTCCGCGGCTCGTCAAAGGGACACCTGGCGCACACACACACTCGCAAAAATACAGGCTGGGCCTCGTAATTTGGTCCGCGGTGGTAGTGCGCTGGGGAATTCCGTTGCCGGCAAAAGCACCCAAGTGCTTTCCGAGCGTGAGCCCGGGAAAGAACGGCCGTAAACGGGGAGCAGGGCTCATCTTGGATTGGTCGATACGCTGTTTTGTCGTCTCTCTCTCTCGCACTCATTGGGCAGATGCGGCACGTCAAAGGAGACCACTCGGCTTTGCCAAGCCGCCTCGGAATCGTCCATCTCTCTCGCACTCATTGATCAGATGCAACATTCCGCGGCTCGTCAAAGGGACACCTGGCGCACACACACACTCGCAAAAATACAGGCTGGGCCTCGTAATTTGGTCCGCGGTGGTAGTGCGCTGGGGAATTCCGTTGCCGGCAAAAGCACCCAAGTGCTTTCCGAGCGTGAGCCCGGGAAAGAACGGCCGTAAACGGGGAGCAGGGCTCATCTTGGATTGGTCGATACGCTGTTTTGTCGTCTCTCTCTCTCGCACTCATTGGGCAGATGCGGCACGTCAAAGGAGACCACTCGGCTTTGCCAAGCCGCCTCGGAATCGTCCATCTCTCTCGCACTCATTGATCAGATGCAACATTCCGCGGCTCGTCAAAGGGACACCTGGCGCGCACACACACTCGCAAAAATACAGGCTGGGCCTCGTAATTTGGTCCGCGGTGGTAGTGCGCTGGGGAATTCCGTTGCCGGCAAAAGCACCCAAGTGCTTTCCGAGCGTGAGCCCGGGAAAGAACGGCCGTAAACGGGGAGCAGGGCTCATCTTGGATTGGTCGATACGCTGTTTTGTCGTCTCTCTCTCTCGCACTCATTGGGCAGATGCGGCACGTCAAAGGAGACCACTCGGCTTTGCCAAGCCGCCTCGGAATCGTCCATCTCTCTCGCACTCATTGATCAGATGCAACATTCCGCGGCTCGTCAAAGGGACACCTGGCGCACACACACACTCGCAAAAATACAGGCTGGGCCTCGTAATTTGGTCCGCGGTGGTAGTGCGCTGGGGAATTCCGTTGCCGGCAAAAGCACCCAAGTGCTTTCCGAGCGTGAGCCCGGGAAAGAACGGCCGTAAACGGGGAGCAGGGCTCATCTTGGATTGGTCGATACGCTGTTTTGTCGTCTCTCTCTCTCGCACTCATTGGGCAGATGCGGCACGTCAAAGGAGACCACTCGGCTTTGCCAAGCCGCCTCGGAATCGTCCATCTCTCTCGCACTCATTGATCAGATGCAACATTCCGCGGCTCGTCAAAGGGACACCTGGCGCGCACACACACTCGCAAAAATACAGGCTGGGCCTCGTAATTTGGTCCGCGGTGGTAGTGCGCTGGGGAATTCCGTTGCCGGCAAAAGCACCCAAGTGCTTTCCGAGCGTGAGCCCGGGAAAGAACGGCCGTAAACGGGGAGCAGGGCTCATCTTGGATTGGTCGATACGCTGTTTTGTCGTCTCTCTCTCTCGCACTCATTGGGCAGATGCGGCACGTCAAAGGAGACCACTCGGCTTTGCCAAGCCGCCTCGGAATCGTCCATCTCTCTCGCACTCATTGATCAGATGCAACATTCCGCGGCTCGTCAAAGGGACACCTGGCGCGCACACACACTCGCAAAAATACAGGCTGGGCCTCGTAATTTGGTCCGCGGTGGTAGTGCGCTGGGGAATTCCGTTGCCGGCAAAAGCACCCAAGTGCTTTCCGAGCGTGAGCCCGGGAAAGAACGGCCGTAAACGGGGAGCAGGGCTCATCTTGGATTGGTCGATACGCTGTTTTGTCGTCTCTCTCTCTCGCACTCATTGGGCAGATGCGGCACGTCAAAGGAGACCACTCGGCTTTGCCAAGCCGCCTCGGAATCGTCCATCTCTCTCGCACTCATTGATCAGATGCAACATTCCGCGGCTCGTCAAAGGGACACCTGGCGCGCACACACACTCGCAAAAATACAGGCTGGGCCTCGTAATTTGGTCCGCGGTGGTAGTGCGCTGGGGAATTCCGTTGCCGGCAAAAGCACCCAAGTGCTTTCCGAGCGTGAGCCCGGGAAAGAACGGCCGTAAACGGGGAGCAGGGCTCATCTTGGATTGGTCGATACGCTGTTTTGTCGTCTCTCTCTCTCGCACTCATTGGGCAGATGCGGCACGTCAAAGGAGACCACTCGGCTTTGCCAAGCCGCCTCGGAATCGTCCATCTCTCTCGCACTCATTGATCAGATGCAACATTCCGCGGCTCGTCAAAGGGACACCTGGCGCACACACACACTCGCAAAAATACAGGCTGGGCCTCGTAATTTGGTCCGCGGTGGTAGTGCGCTGGGGAATTCCGTTGCCGGCAAAAGCACCCAAGTGCTTTCCGAGCGTGAGCCCGGGAAAGAACGGCCGTAAACGGGGAGCAGGGCTCATCTTGGATTGGTCGATACGCTGTTTTGTCGTCTCTCTCTCTCGCACTCATTGGGCAGATGCGGCACGTCAAAGGAGACCACTCGGCTTTGCCAAGCCGCCTCGGAATCGTCCATCTCTCTCGCACTCATTGATCAGATGCAACATTCCGCGGCTCGTCAAAGGGACACCTGGCGCACACACACACTCGCAAAAATACAGGCTGGGCCTCGTAATTTGGTCCGCGGTGGTAGTGCGCTGGGGAATTCCGTTGCCGGCAAAAGCACCCAAGTGCTTTCCGAGCGTGAGCCCGGGAAAGAACGGCCGTAAACGGGGAGCAGGGCTCATCTTGGATTGGTCGATACGCTGTTTTGTCGTCTCTCTCTCTCGCACTCATTGGGCAGATGCGGCACGTCAAAGGAGACCACTCGGCTTTGCCAAGCCGCCTCGGAATCGTCCATCTCTCTCGCACTCATTGATCAGATGCAACATTCCGCGGCTCGTCAAAGGGACACCTGGCGCGCACACACACTCGCAAAAATACAGGCTGGGCCTCGTAATTTGGTCCGCGGTGGTAGTGCGCTGGGGAATTCCGTTGCCGGCAAAAGCACCCAAGTGCTTTCCGAGCGTGAGCCCGGGAAAGAACGGCCGTAAACGGGGAGCAGGGCTCATCTTGGATTGGTCGATACGCTGTTTTGTCGTCTCTCTCTCTCGCACTCATTGGGCAGATGCGGCACGTCAAAGGAGACCACTCGGCTTTGCCAAGCCGCCTCGGAATCGTCCATCTCTCTCGCACTCATTGATCAGATGCAACATTCCGCGGCTCGTCAAAGGGACACCTGGCGCGCACACACACTCGCAAAAATACAGGCTGGGCCTCGTAATTTGGTCCGCGGTGGTAGTGCGCTGGGGAATTCCGTTGCCGGCAAAAGCACCCAAGTGCTTTCCGAGCGTGAGCCCGGGAAAGAACGGCCGTAAACGGGGAGCAGGGCTCATCTTGGATTGGTCGATACGCTGTTTTGTCGTCTCTCTCTCTCGCACTCATTGGGCAGATGCGGCACGTCAAAGGAGACCACTCGGCTTTGCCAAGCCGCCTCGGAATCGTCCATCTCTCTCGCACTCATTGATCAGATGCAACATTCCGCGGCTCGTCAAAGGGACACCTGGCGCGCACACACACTCGCAAAAATACAGGCTGGGCCTCGTAATTTGGTCCGCGGTGGTAGTGCGCTGGGGAATTCCGTTGCCGGCAAAAGCACCCAAGTGCTTTCCGAGCGTGAGCCCGGGAAAGAACGGCCGTAAACGGGGAGCAGGGCTCATCTTGGATTGGTCGATACGCTGTTTTGTCGTCTCTCTCTCTCGCACTCATTGGGCAGATGCGGCACGTCAAAGGAGACCACTCGGCTTTGCCAAGCCGCCTCGGAATCGTCCATCTCTCTCGCACTCATTGATCAGATGCAACATTCCGCGGCTCGTCAAAGGGACACCTGGCGCACACACACACTCGCAAAAATACAGGCTGGGCCTCGTAATTTGGTCCGCGGTGGTAGTGCGCTGGGGAATTCCGTTGCCGGCAAAAGCACCCAAGTGCTTTCCGAGCGTGAGCCCGGGAAAGAACGGCCGTAAACGGGGAGCAGGGCTCATCTTGGATTGGTCGATACGCTGTTTTGTCGTCTCTCTCTCTCGCACTCATTGGGCAGATGCGGCACGTCAAAGGAGACCACTCGGCTTTGCCAAGCCGCCTCGGAATCGTCCATCTCTCTCGCACTCATTGATCAGATGCAACATTCCGCGGCTCGTCAAAGGGACACCTGGCGCGCACACACACTCGCAAAAATACAGGCTGGGCCTCGTAATTTGGTCCGCGGTGGTAGTGCGCTGGGGAATTCCGTTGCCGGCAAAAGCACCCAAGTGCTTTCCGAGCGTGAGCCCGGGAAAGAACGGCCGTAAACGGGGAGCAGGGCTCATCTTGGATTGGTCGATACGCTGTTTTGTCGTCTCTCTCTCTCGCACTCATTGGGCAGATGCGGCACGTCAAAGGAGACCACTCGGCTTTGCCAAGCCGCCTCGGAATCGTCCATCTCTCTCGCACTCATTGATCAGATGCAACATTCCGCGGCTCGTCAAAGGGACACCTGGCGCGCACACACACTCGCAAAAATACAGGCTGGGCCTCGTAATTTGGTCCGCGGTGGTAGTGCGCTGGGGAATTCCGTTGCCGGCAAAAGCACCCAAGTGCTTTCCGAGCGTGAGCCCGGGAAAGAACGGCCGTAAACGGGGAGCAGGGCTCATCTTGGATTGGTCGATACGCTGTTTTGTCGTCTCTCTCTCTCGCACTCATTGGGCAGATGCGGCACGTCAAAGGAGACCACTCGGCTTTGCCAAGCCGCCTCGGAATCGTCCATCTCTCTCGCACTCATTGATCAGATGCAACATTCCGCGGCTCGTCAAAGGGACACCTGGCGCGCACACACACTCGCAAAAATACAGGCTGGGCCTCGTAATTGGTCCGCGGTGGTAGTGCGCTGGGGAATTCCGTTGCCGGCAAAAGCACCCAAGTGCTTTCCGAGCGTGAGCCCGGGAAAGAACGGCCGTAAACGGGGAGCAGGGCTCATCTTGGATTGGTCGATACGCTGTTTTGTCGTCTCTCTCTCTCGCACTCATTGGGCAGATGCGGCACGTCAAAGGAGACCACTCGGCTTTGCCAAGCCGCCTCGGAATCGTCCATCTCTCTCGCACTCATTGATCAGATGCAACATTCCGCGGCTCGTCAAAGGGACACCTGGCGCACACACACACTCGCAAAAATACAGGCTGGGCCTCGTAATTTGGTCCGCGGTGGTAGTGCGCTGGGGAATTCCGTTGCCGGCAAAAGCACCCAAGTGCTTTCCGAGCGTGAGCCCGGGAAAGAACGGCCGTAAACGGGGAGCAGGGCTCATCTTGGATTGGTCGATACGCTGTTTTGTCGTCTCTCTCTCTCGCACTCATTGGGCGATGCGGCACGTCAAAGGAGACCACTCGGCTTTGCCAAGCCGCCTCGGAATCGTCCATCTCTCTCGCACTCATTGATCAGATGCAACATTCCGCGGCTCGTCAAAGGGACACCTGGCGCACACACACACTCGCAAAAATACAGGCTGGGCCTCGTAATTTGGTCCGCGGTGGTAGTGCGCTGGGGAATTCCGTTGCCGGCAAAAGCACCCAAGTGCTTTCCGAGCGTGAGCCCGGGAAAGAACGGCCGTAAACAGGGAGCAGGGCTCATTTGGATTGGTCGATACGCTGTTTTGTCGTCTCTCTCTCTCGCACTCATTGGGCAGATGCGGCACGTCAAAGGAGACCACTCGGCTTCGCCAAGCTGCCTCGGACCCGTCCATCTCTCTCGCACTCATTGATCAGATGCAACATTCCGCGGCTCGTCAAAGGGACACCTGACGCGCACACACACTCGCAAAAATACAGGCTGGGCCTCGTAATTTGGTCCGCGGTGGTAGTGCGCTGAGGAATTCCGTTGCCGGAAAAAGCACCCAAGTGCTTTCCGAGCGTGAGCCCGGGAAAGATAGGCCGTAAACGGGGAGCAGGGCTCATCTTTGATTGGTCGATACGCTGTTTTGTCGTCTTTCTCTCTCGCACTCATTGGGCAGATGCGGCACGTCAAAGGAGACCACTCGGCTTTGCCAAGCCGCCTCGGAATCGTCCATCTCTCTCGCACTCATTGATCAGATGCAACATTCCGCGGCTCGTCAAAGGGACACCTGACGCGCACACAAACTCGCAAAAATACAGGCTGGGCCTCGTATATTGGTCCGCGGTGGTAGTGCGCTGGGGAATTCCGTTGCCGGCAAAAGCACCCAAGTGCTTTCCGAGCGTGAGCCCGGGAAAGAACGGCCGTAAACGGGGAGCAGGGCTCATCTTGGATTGGTCGATACGCTGTTTTGTCGTCTTTCTCTCTCGCACTCATTGGGCAGATGCGGCACGTCAAAGCAGACCACTCGGCTTTGCCAAGCCGCCTCGGAATCGTCCATCTCTCTCGCACTCATTGATCAGATGCAACATTCCGCGGCTCGTCAAAGGGACACCTGGCGCACACACACACTCGTACCCCTCACCCTCACCCACACTCACACCCACCCTCACCCTCATTCGGAAGATATTGATTAGCATTTCTTGATATTTCCTATCTTTTAGAAGAATATTCTGTCTTAATTAATTTCACGCTTTATAGTCGGCTTGTGTCTCTTAGAAAGAATAAAATAGGAGTGGGCATTTTGAAAGAGCGTAATGGATGGAGGTATGTGGTTTCGGATTTTGCCCATAATCCGTAGGTATGTAAAACAATTGATTATAGATCTCTGCTGTGATAGCGAAGAGAGCCGTAAGTGCAAAAATGAACTTCTGAGAAAACGGGCTCAGAAGCCTCATAGTGGAACATTTTATTGAAAGAAGCCTCCGTTTTTTGTCTAATTGCCACTATTCGTCCGGAAGACTCCTAGAAATCATTTGGGGGATTAAAACTCGACCGATTTTATTTTAAAGTACATGAAAAAGGTAAAATTCAGTTTCGTGTTAGTTTTTTGTTAGGCAAGACAGCCGTAAGTGCTATCTACTACATGCTTTCATAGTTGCGTTTTGGACGCATAACAAACACATTTTCAGGTTAGAAATTGGCAGAAGAGGGCGGCAATTTACTGGAAAGCACTGTTTTCATTGGCTCTCATGCACCTGCGGCTGTCTTGAGAAAAACTTGCACTTACGGCTTTATACGTCTCGCTTTCATTAAATTAGGATGAGTTTTGCTGTTTTAGCTGTCTCAGTAATTTCATCTAAAAGAGTTAAGACGAATTTTGAAGAAAACTCGATTTCGAAAATCTTACACTTACGGCTCACTTCGCTATCACGGCAGAGCTGGTAAGCCTGTGTCACACCATAAAAATACTCCATCAAAATGTCAAGGCCAAGTGCTTTGATTGGTCCAAGTCATCGAATAAGCAAATCACAACACCTGACGACCATGATAATTTGACGGCTAGCTTTGATAGTATGACACAGGGAAAGTATCCCCCTAAGCTGGAAGTATCCACTTAGGTTTGTAGGCGCCAATGCGCGTTTCGCGCTGGCCGCCCGCCCGCCGTGCCGCGGCGCCTGAAGCAACTATTTCAAAACGAGGTGTTGCACAGTATTATACGAAATTGGACGTATAAGGAATGACAGGCATCTTTCAAAAGAAGAGACCTTTCCTCGCAAAATAAATCAAGATACTTATCGTACACAAGAAAAATCTAAGAGCCTTTAGCTGAATCAAATATAGAGGTTTATCCGGTTCAGGTATAACAAGGTAAGAATTTCTTGAAAGATAATTAAGTCCTGTTACACCAAAGAGGTGTAGAGAGTTTTAGTGAATTTTGTCTCATCGAATTGACGCTGCCCCATTTTTACCAAAACTCTTAACTTTATATTATTCTCCGTTGGACCAAACAGACAAAACAAGACAACAAGCAAACCCTCATTCTTCCAACACACCACATATTTTCATCCAAAAACGTCGGTCTCAACTGGCACGTGGACCAAAACTACCGTGCCGAAAAAACGCGTGGACGTAAATTACTGGAAAAAACAGGTCTGTGCGCGGACAAAAAATCGTTGACGAAATGTCCTATAACCGGCGCACCAGATCAAATGAAGGGGCCAAAACTAGGTACGCATTTCTACACCTAAGCCCGAGATACGCGAAAAAAGTTTTACAATTTTAGGTGACTTCCCGATTTTTTTCGATTGTATAGTCTCTTGCTGGCAGATAGACGACATCTTCAACAACACGTTTATGCAGCTAACTCAAAACTGTCAAAAATCGAGGTACGCACTTCTGCCCTTTCACCATCGATATGGGTATATAAAAGCAGAAATTAATACGAAAATAACGGTGAATCAGAAGTTCAAAATGCGAAATTTATTCTTAGAATATAGGTCTCCTTTTAGGAATGACGAGTATCTGGTGGAGAAAAAACATGAAATCATCAACGACAATAGGATATGCTTCAGGAGTCGCCTTCAATTTTCTGCCGCGCCAAAAGTCGTACACGCATAGCGTGTGTATTTTTAAGCAGCGTCTGTTTCGCGCTGAGTTTACGATTAGGAACCTTACTTATCGAGGGACTCGCCACTAGTCAAGTATTGATATATTTATTTCCTCGTTTTTTTATTGATTTAATTCTTAATCAAATATTCTTAGAAGACTCATTTATGTATAGCATACAATTAGTTACATTTGTCACATGAAGAATTAATTTCATCTGAATTAATTGACATTCTCTCAACTATTTTATAAAGTAACATTCACCAGACCTAATATTCTATGCAGCAGCTTGTTCAAACCACAAAACTACCGATACCTATAGTCACTAATATTGACAAGGCTTAAACACAAGATTCGTACTAAGAAAACACCAGCAGACGACTAGTACTGTTGCAGTCTTCCCCACTCATTTTCCATTATTATTTCTTTCCTTTTCCTAAATTTATTCCTTTTTACCCCTTCTGTCTTACTTCTTTATTGAGTTTTTTTTTTTACACCGCGAGGAAAATTCGGTTTTTGTGACATAAGTATTGTAGTCTGAAGGTAAAATTATCAATTGTTCTTCACAAGGATGAGGAAAACTCGGATATGTCACCATACAATTGTTTTTTTAAATACTCATTTCATGGCTCGAATATACCTACTCCGGGATTAAGTTTGTCGGCCTCATATACTTTCCGTATTGTGCCAGGAATGACGAGTGTTTGCAACACAATAACTTGGTATATTATAGTCACTGCTTCTCTCAGCCCGACATATAGGTAACCGAACCTAGCTGAGAAGCAGCTGCCTTCAAAAAATTCATGGGTTGGCCGGTCCCTCAGAAATAACAGTTGCCGTGGTACAAACCTGATCAAGGGTGGACTGATTTCCCTGACAGGGCCGGATTTAGCCTCCCCCCCCCCCCCCAAATCCAGTATTGATTCCGGATCCTCGCTGTGCAGCCCGGCCGCCGCGCTCCGCCTTTACTTAATTTAGAACGTGTCAGGTTTTCTAATGGAACGACCGAAAAAAGTGATGATTTTCGTCGTAAAAACGCATTTGATTTTCCATGATAGCATAGTCTTCACTCAATGAACGATTGAAATTCTCTCAAAGAAAAGTCTTGCACAAAAAAAAAGGAGGGGGGGGGGGGGGGTTTAGGCTGATCCAAATATAAGTGCTCGCAGGGAGCAGAACCTTTGTGCACGGAGGCTCCGTAATCAGCTAAGCTAATTTCCTTTCGAGAGGTGAAAAGATAGAATCCTCATCTCGACGAAAAATGCTCTCTACAGTAGAATACATTCAATAAGAATAGATTCGCACCGGTTTTAGTTCATTTCCGTGCTGTAAGTGCGAGCAAAAGAAATTGCGAAATTTCTCTGATATTACTAATATTTTATCTACGCATGATCTCATGATTCACGGCCTAGGCCTTTACCATCGCTTTACCATTATTTGCTCATTCGATCTGGCAACGCTCACTGTAAAATACTACGCATAGTACTACGAGACTACGACGATGACGAATTAGCTTATCTCTTTGGTCCATTTCGTTCCGTTGTGAACGGGAACGGTTCATTCATGAATTGCACAGTATAGCGCATGCGTAGCATACGACCAATACAATCAGAGACAAACATCCCCCTCCCCTCCATCATACCGCACCCCCACTCCTGCCTTCCTTGATCACCCGACGGTTAGGTTAGGTTACGCCACGATTCTCCTGTCCTATTCCTAGGCACTTAAATTAACTAATTTTTAATTATGGCTCTCAATGTGTCAGTGAAAGTTCATCCAGTGGTTTTATTTCAAATTGTTGACGCTTACGAAAGGCGGAATGTCGACGCCAACCGTGTCATTGGAACTTTACTCGGTAAGCACCAAGCGGTCAGACTCTTAATCCTAACCTCTACATCACATATTGAACATGCGGCTTTTATTCTGCTGCACAATTAACTTTATCCCTTCTCCTCGCGTCATTCCTACTTCAAAATAAATCTAAATTTTATTGCATAAGTTCCACTGCACGGAAGAAGAATTTTGCGCGAGCCTGTCTTCATTCAGACCTGAACTTCGTTCGCTGGCCGACATCAGTCTTGTGATTCTTCGACTCAATTGGCTTAAAAATTTGAATCATAGGCAGATTTCATAATAATGAGTTCGAGTGTATGTGTCCCAATTCAAATTGACTAGGTTTTGCATTTTTCAATTTACTGTAGAATTATCATAATCTACCCCTTGGAATTCGGAGTATTAGAGGTGTCGTCAGCTAAGTTGGCACTTGTTTACATTCCATCTGCGAGCAACTGCTATGCGGTCGTCCAGTAGGGATCGAAGATTGAATATGCTTTTGATTGGGCAGTGGTTAATCCATGTTTGCTACTGAACAATAGTTCTGTGAATTTGAATGTAAACAAGTGCCAACTTAGCTCGCAAAACTTCTAAGGATTTACTTTTATCCTTCCTCAGTTTTTAACGCTCCCCATTACATGCAAGCTGCTGATGGTGATTTTCATTGTGTTAAACTAGTGAAGTTGTCAGCTACTAACTTTTTCCTTGTGTATGGTCGTGCTATCCTTAGCATTATCAGTCATTGGTAACACAATGGATTGTCGATTCAAATGAATGAGCATTGAGTTCCTCATCTCTTTTTACAGGTATTGTGGACAAAGGTGTTGTTGAAGTAACCAATTCTTTCTGTTTACCCCACATAGAAGACTCAGAGAAAGTAAGTATCAAGTTTATCAAGCAACATGTCCTTGGATAAACTTTTCACCTTATTTCCCACTAAATTTTAAAGTTTAGCGAGTCACTCAGATTTTGTGCAAACTTTGAAAATGCCTTTACTTGTCCATACGAGGTATTTATTTTTGAATTTTTTTTATTCCGTTTTGAAGTGCAGTGGTAATCCTGTATACCTAGGCTAGTTTAGTGACTAATTTAGACTAATTTAGTGGCTATTTAATTCTTGCTATTTCTGACATATCGATTTGCGATAACTGCTATATATTGTATAATTGATTTGCAACGGTTCAAACTAAAGAGAAAATAACAGCCTGTATTGAATTGCAAAAGTGAATCACCACCTGATGTGGACCTTTGGAACGTAGCATACATCTATTGAAGCACCAAATTCTCTGGAAGCGAGCTGTAAACATACTTTTTCCCAAAAATCAGCTAAATTCAAGAAAAATATATGATTTTGCTTCGTAACGTTATTTTCTATAAGAAAGGAAAAAGAGATTGTCGGGTATCGAAATGGCCGGAAAAAAAAAACGATGGAAGATCAGCGATGGTCATGCACCTCTGCTATTTGCTGCGGGCTCTTATTTTCTCTCTGATCCAAATCAAAACGAATTAATATAACAAAATCAAAACATAACCTCATGTCCAAATTCTGTGCAAGCAAATTGTGTTAATTCATTTAAATTTTGCATTCACAAGTCATAAAATTTATGACTGATTCAACTTGAGAAATTTTGATTGCGAGAAATACGTAGATGCATTTGACCACCATGATTGGACAAGGGTACGTGTCTGTTTACATTGGAATCATTAAAGCTGCAATATAAAACTATGATGTAGCTACTAAATAGGTCAATACAATCATGGAGTGAACTTAAATGAAATATTGATGAAACTTGACATCTATTTAATTTAATTCTGTTTAACATCTATAAAATCTTATCCATAAAATTTTATACTAAGTTATTTCCCTTTGGAAAGATCAATCAAATCAAGAAAATACTTATATATCTACTGTGAAACAAGGCGGATAAAGAATGGTGGTCGCATTTCGATTTTGGCTGCCATCTTGAAGCGATGTGACGTCAGGAGGGTACTGGTTTTGCTGTGCAATCCAAGGTTGAGCCGACCCCCCCGGCCTCGGCCGGCCCATGTACCCGATGTGCCCAATACAGTGTGACGTCCAGAGGGTACGAAATGCGACCACCATTCTTAATCCGCCTTGACTGTGAAATGAGTAAAATGTGTGTTGCTGCAAAATCATAGTTTTTGCATGAAGTTTGATGAATATCTACTAATGAAAATGAAAATGGTCACTCTGTCCAATAATACAGATTATTCTTTAATCCGTACTATACTAAGGAGGTATGAGAAGTTTTTTTTTTCACCCTTTATAGCTTCAACTAGAGTCCAAAACTCAATTTTTTTTCTTTTCATTTCAGGTCTTAGCCGAGTTAAGATATGCCGCAGACATGCTTAGTATGCTCACAAAAATCAACAAGGTTTGTTCAACACTTTTTCTGTTTAACTGTGGAATGAATGAGTGAATTTTTAATTACTTTAGGTACCCATGTACGTCTTTAAAATCTTTCAGGGCTTGCGCAAGCGTAAAATTCATTTTTGTTAAATATTTGATCGGAGAGTCAAAAGCAAAAGCTTTATTTCATTATTTATTCATTAATGTATCTAATGTCGGACGGAGATTTGTACCATAATGATGCAAGAAGTTTTAATGCGGTGTCAAATTTGCTGCATTTTATTGATGAACCGGTTTTACAGTGTGTAAATTTAAGGCGGTAATATTCTTATAATTTATTCGATTTAGATGGGGAGGGGGGGAAAAAGCTGTGTAGAGTACAGTTGTTGACTCAGACTCTCATACATAAAGGATTTTTTCTCAAGCCTTCCCTTGTAAACACATGCAGAATACGCAAGAGAGATGGAAGCGTCTCTTACCATGCTTCATTTTCAACCACCTTTTCTGTGACAGCACAAGTTACTCTCATCAGAATATCAAGTATAGATTTTGAATTAATGAAATTCCCAAAAATGTTGCATGAAATTGAAAAGAATTATTCGCTTAATTTGTCCGTCTCCTGGCAGTATTCTTGAAATGAACCCGAATTTACTTAAACGTACCGAAACACAGTCGATATTTTTCTTTGCCAGAATCGTATGTATTTTTACTGTAATTTTTTAATTTTTGTAAATTTTTAATTGTATTTAAGTCCTGATAAATTTTTTTGTTTTGTTTTTCTGTCAATAGTTAAAATTGACCAAAATAATATTTTTTGTTTTTTTTTTCAATTGAATAGCAAGAAAAAATAGTTGGCTGGTGGGCAACAGGACATGAGGTGACAATCCACTCAAATATCATCCACGAATATTACTCTCTGGAATGCCAAGATCCGGTTCATTTAACCTTAGACACAACGCTACAGGATGGACACATGGGAATGAAAGCTTACATGAAGTGAGTCCTAACTATGTATTGCAAAATTTAGCTAAAAATTTTGCCAAATTTTTTTTTCAGTAAAACAGGGTAAAGGAAAGAATGGACAAATATCACATCAATGTGAAGTGCATCTGTTGCAGGCAAATAGTCAAATCAGGCATTTTATCAAATGCCTGGGCACATTGTCACATTTTCAGAGTTTTCAAGATATTTTATGTTTTCTCGAAGACCTCCTAAATTTTCAATATTTTGAGAGTAAAAATCCATCAAAGTACAAACTGGTTTGTATTTTTTGTTGAAAAATGCTCCTCATCTTTCCTCAACTATCAAAATTGTGAAAGCTCGTTATTTTATATAAATGTTGCATATTTTGTGATAAATGTGCTTTTAAGGACAAAAGAAAATGCATCTAACATTGTATGAAGCAAATTCCTACCGAGAATTCTTTCTCACATGATCGGCAAATTAATGTGTCCACAGTTACTTAGCACAATAATCAGAATTTTACTAAGTAAAGGATATTTGACTATTTGCCTAGACATTTGATAAAATGCCTGTTTTGACTATTAGTGGGCCCATCGGTCAGAACATACTTACATTTCTGTTGAGTGGTTCCTTTTTTCAATATGTTATGTTCGTCCATTCCTTTTTTCTCCAACTTTTCATTAGAAAATTATATTTCCTTAAAAATTTCGATAATCCCACAAAACACATGAAAAGTGCAGTAGGAGAATTTTTAAAGATAAATGAGGGTCTCTCATAAAAACCTCATCACCTAAACATTCAAAAGTGAAATAAGTCTGATTTAGTGGCCACATCATAGTTTTATATCACAGTTTTGATGGTTCAAATGTAAAAAGGCACATAACCTTGTTGTATTTGTGCCATGGTGGTGAATTGCATCCAGGTGTTTCATGCAATCAAAATTTCCATGAATCATTCAACTTGCACAGAATTTTGTCAGGTTGAGTTTGTTTGTCATGGTTTGATCCATCGCAAATTAATCATGCAATACTTCTCAATTAGCACAAATTGATATGCTGAATATTGCAAGAAAAACGCATTTTCTAACACATAAGAGGAAAATGAATAGTAGCCGAAGTGTCTTTTTTGAAATCCTCCGTCACAATGTTGGCTAGCGCAGAAGAGACATTGCCACTCATTGCAAGACCATTAACTTGATGGTAAAATGCAGTGCCAAATTTAAACACAGTTGACTTAATACTCACCTCCAACGCATGTGAAAATTGTTCTTCTGGAATTGAGCAATGTTCTTTAACTTCATTCCATCGTTGATGAACACACTGTATAGCCAGGTCAGAGGAAATGTTAGACTCATGGTAGACTCAACATCCAGAGAGATGAGCCTATAATTTTCAGACACTACCAAACCGTTAATACAGTCTATTTGTACCCCTGTTCAAAGGAGTGGATTAAAACAATTCGGCTCAGCAAATGCTCCAAAATGTAAAACTAAATTTTCATTTTGACAGTTTGAAGTCAGCAGTTCAAAATTGCTGTTTTATGATGAAATGAGAAACTTCATCGAATGACAACATTTCCTCTTCTCTTTTGCTCACTTATATTTTAATTTTCTTTCTTTATCGGCAATCAAGTTTGTTCATTACAAGTTGTAACTCTTTCTTTCCCCCAGTGTACCTGTTGGCGTTCCCAAGAGGAAAGTTGGTTCTATGTTCACTCGCATTCCAGTTGAGGTTACATGCTATCAGCCGGAAATTGTTGGAAGTAAGAATTATTACTCGCACACTTATCTATGTACATCTCATACGTGGTGTTAAACCCCCCAGATTCAGAATTTTTTAAAAGATTTCTCTGTGATTGGAGTCAGCTTGTATTTTACATTGAAAGAACTGGCATGATGGAATATCATTGAAATGAACTATTATTTCTGACCAACGACATTTGTGTCATTAGTTTCCCTAGTCAGGGTTGTCACAGTCAGGGAGTGCCGGAAAGTGTCAGGGAATTTTAGAAAGTTCAGGAAAACCTGGAAATGTCAGGGAAAAGGCGTCAAATCACCTTAACCATCTTGTTCTCTTGAGTCAGTTTGACGTGTCTAAATTCCAACTACAAATTTTGCCTGAAAACTGTTTCTAACTATGTCTTTTTAACAATCTGGAATTTGTTCAATTGTCAGGGAATTTCACAAAAATGTGTCAGGAACTTTAATTTTCCACATTCTACAGCAACCCTGCCTAGTGCTTTTGTTGATGAGTTAGAAATGGTAGTTCCCAGTGCAAAATTTAGTTCAAACATAGTCAAAGAAATAACTAAAAGCAAAGTCTACTCCTCCAGATCTTCAACTTTTGTGTCTAGAATTTTTAACGTGTTTCATTTTCTGGTATTTTCCTTCCCTTTGGTGAAAAACTATTGATAGTTATATAGACAAGTCAGGGTCTCTTATTATTTTCCTTCAGATTTCTTCCTGGAAAAATTTTATTATTCCCTGAAGTGAGGTGAAAATGTTTTTACAATATTCCCTTTTATCTAAGTCTCCAATTCAGAATCAACTCTAACTTCCAAATTAAAGAAAAAATATGATCTCAGACCAGGAACAGATGTAAATCATAGTTTTTAACACCAATAACCTGTCCAGTTCTCAGATTTTCTAAGATATCATTTGTCCCCAAGTAAATCCCAGTAATTCCTGTTTTTTTTTTTTTTTTTTTTTTTTTTTTTTTTTTTTTTTTTTTTTTAATATCCTAGACACCATGTCTTCTATCAGAGTCTATCAGAGTTGGCATTGCCACACCACTCTGATTCTTTCTTCTTTCGGAGCATTTGATTCAGAAATTTGAAGAAAAGTAATTCTAAGAAAAAAATTAGCAAAATATCAGGAGCTAAGCTATCCTGTCAAGTTTTTAACTGCCTAGTGATTAGAAAGAGATATGTACTAACCTGCTCCCTGAAGTCTTGAAACATTAATATTATAATATTGAAGTAGTAACTCAGTTCACAAGAAAAATTGTTAGTTTTTTTGTACATTAAGTTTTTAGGTGTTGAAAGAAGCTTATCAGGTTCATTTTATCTAAACTGTACAATATTTAATTTCAGTTAGGTTGAGCCAAAAAACTGCATCATCGTTCAAACGCAGTCCAGAACTAACCATCGAACCAGCATCTGATCTAGGTCAAGTTGGTGAAGCTTGTAGTAAAATGAATAAACTCATTGATAAAATTCTAGCCTATGTTGAGGACGTCTTGACTGAGAAAGTCCCTGCGAACGACACAGTAGGTCGCGCCCTCCTCAATATGGTTCACAGTGTCCCTCAAATGACTCCTGAACAATTTGAAGATATGTTCAACTCCAGTATAAAGGTTTGTCATCAACACCACTTATTTTTTTTTAATGTCTGAAAGTATATGCCGTTTGCACTGTTATTGTTTATCTCTGATCACAGAGAGGAATCTTTGCTTGTGTCCTTGCAGTTGAAATACCAAGCAGTGCCAAGTTTAATGCAACTGTTCTATTCAGAGCTCAACCCAAGGGCCGTTCTCATGACAACCTGTCAAGACGAGTCTTGAACAGAAAGGCACCTTACTGTTGTACTGTACGTAAATACTCATTGTCAGTGCCTTCATTTAAAGACGGTGAATTTAAAGAAAACATTCAATTCATTTTAATCAATTCGACGTTTTCCGAAAAGTCGGTACAATGTAATCTTCGGCCTTTCAGACTCATTTCCCCCAAAATTGATTTCTTCTATTTTTGAGAAATCATGGATAGAAAATCTCCAAGATTACGTCACTGTTATCGATGAGTCTGAAATTCTAACCAAAATGTCACCAAAAATTGTTCGATTCCAATTGTTTCTCAACAAAAAAAATCAAGGGTGCAGAAACGTCTTCACCATGCAACTAGTACGTTGTGATTGGTCGTAAGGGAAAATGGGTTTAGAAAAAGGGAAGTCCATTGAGCACAAGCATTCAAATTGCAAATTCTTGTCGAGCTTGGGCAGGAAATTGCAGATTTTTTTGTTTTGTTGAAAAGTTTTAGTAAAAATTGCATATATTAATGTCTCAAAATAAATTATTTGAAATCACTAGCCCTACTCTCATGTCCATGAAAGTAAGTCCACGCTACAATAACTGGCTTCGGTGATTCTCGCTGAGTTCATAGACAAGGAAACAGCTTTCTTGTTGTATAACAGCTTTTTATTCATCTCTTAAAATTTCGAAGAGAGCCTTCCCATTACCAAGTATAAAACAATTTATACAATTAGTAAATCAGGCAGAACATCAAACATTTTAAATGGCAGAAATTAGAACGGAGTTTTGTAAAGATTTTGCTGAGGTTTCGACCTACCAAATCTTTGAAGAGTAGCCCCAGTGAACCTTTCATATTGGGCACAATCAATTATTTCAATGGAGAAACCCCCAGTGAACCTTTCATATTGAGCACAATCAATTATTTCAATGGAGAAACTGTCTGTAGACTGGCAGCGTCAATGCTCAATCTATGCATCTAAATGTAACCATGAAGTATGGTATTATTCTGTGATTACTTTCATTAACTTTCTTTATCTAATTTTTCTCATTGGTGTGTTTCAGGATCTACTAATGGTTATAACTCTCGCCCAACTTACTCGAACACAACTCCAGCTCAACGAAAAACTAACACTCTTGTCTGCATTGAATTAATTTTAAGGCTAAATCTTTATCCTCCAACCAAATCTCCAATAAAAATATTTTCTACAGATGAGTTAATCGGAGAAGTATCTTTTTCACCTCAAGCTTATGATCCCTTAAACGAACCTTCATGATTCTTAAAATAACACAATCAAGATGGCATAGAACTTAACATGTATTTTGAAAAAGCATAATCTATGCTGAATGAGTAAATACTCGTCACAGTTGTAATCAAAATTTGGAACTGCGCCGAAGTTCTACAGGCCAAGTTCAAGTTCTACTGTATTTGGTTTAATTGCTCATTTGCCTAGGAAACAAAACTGGGGTAGCAAGAAACTGTCGAAATGATCAGCAGCTGAGTTTCAGACCCTACATGCCCTCTCAATACACAGTCCACCTTAGTTTCTTTCTCTCTAGCTATCTTTCCCTTATACGTTTCACCCATCATAATCGTTTAACTGGTTGCGTCCTATTTGCCTTTTCTTCTGCTTGAGTTTGATAGGGAGGAGTGGTCGGTATGAGGAGAGAGGTTGGATTTTTCTATGCTCTATCTGGCTCGATTTTTAGTATAGATTTTAAGAGGGCCCTTTTTGACGCACTGGCTTTGCTCTAGGCTGATGATAAAAACTCAAATTGCGAATGGTGGAACGTAGAACATTGGCACAATTATGATATTTAATCAGGATCATTCCAAGAAAACTAGAGATTGGTTTAAGCACAAAATTGCGTAAATTGTGCGAATTTTATCAAAGGAGGGGTCAATAAGGGCCGTTTTTGGGCGCACTCTGAATTTCTCAACTCCACAAATATTTGCTTATTGAAGGTCTTATTATTGCAATAAAATGCAAAAAAAAATGTACAGTACCAAGATTTTTCTTTTTCTAATCATTCTAGCATACAGTGCTGCTCTACCAAAAATGTTTGAGTATCGTGATTTAGTCGTTGTTGGTCTTTTTTGAGTCTAATACTGGCCTCAACATTATTGGTGGATCTAGCAAATTGGCAACATTGTCTTTTCTCCATTTAAATCTACGGAAATGTATCAATCCTTGGAGGGGCCAGGTGCTCCAACA
The DNA here is from genome assembly GCF_918797505.1 of Bemisia tabaci. Classification (NCBI taxonomy): domain Eukaryota; kingdom Metazoa; phylum Arthropoda; class Insecta; order Hemiptera; family Aleyrodidae; genus Bemisia; species Bemisia tabaci. The sequence continues at coordinate 6,100,410 of NC_092795.1, read as the reverse complement.
AGAATCGATTATTCAACATAAGTTTAAATGGAGGAAATCCGTTGCTGCCAAATTGCTGGATCCGCCTCTGAATAACATAGGTCTTAATTTAAAGTGATTTTGGCGAAGAAAGCAAATATTGTGATCAAACTCGGCCTTGAGACACTTGTTTGGGCCAGTATTAGATTATAAAAGAGTTTAAAAACGAGGAAATTATGGCAAATAATATACCGGTTAATGTAGACCTTCAATGAGCCAGAAATCGTGAGAGTTGAGAAAATTTAGCTTCAGCTGGGTTAAGCCCAACAACGGCTCTAATCAATACCCCTCCTATAGCAGAAGGATTGTTCTCCCCAGATAATTATCAGCAAACCTATTCAGTAGGATTTGATTCATCATTTCGGAATTTATTCTGTCTTCCTATTTGTTCCAATGCTAATTTGATGATAACTAGCAAAGGAATTAAAATCAGTGAGTTCGAAAACACCAACTCAGGTTTTTTTCGATTTTCACTTTTTTACGGTTTAGTAACACTTATGGATAGAAGCATCTGCACGCAAAAGGAAATTTCGAAATTGCAATCGGAAGTGCTCAAAACAGCGACAGAAAAAGGGAAGAATCGAAGTATTTCATTGGAAATACCAATTTTTGGCCATTTCAAGGGAAACGGGTGACCATCCGATTTTACGGTTTTCTTTTTTCGGTTCAATATATCTTGTACCAACAAATTATATAAATATTCAAGCGTTATTTAGGTTGAACATATAAATTTTTCAGGGCAGACAATGCAAAATTAGTGTCTGAATGTCAGTGAGAATGAAAACACACCAACTCGGAAATTTTTAAACGCTTAATTCTCTGTCATCAAACATGGTGTATCGATTTCAACTTGGTGCTTTATAAAGTCTCTAAGTACTTGTCCTTTGGCACCAAAAAGGTTTTTCTTAAACTAACTTCTTCGCCCGCTGCGCAGTTTTAGGTGTTTCCTGAACAATTTTTTTTTTCCCCGAGGTTGGTGTGTTTTCGAACTCACTGATTCAATTGAAAGAAGTATCACCAATGTCCTTAGGAGGCAAAAAGACAGAGACAGACAAATCAACAGTGATCAATAATCGATATAAAAATTTATTATGGTTCTAACTTTGTCAAGAAGTATCCATAGAGAAAACATTGGCATAAAGTCTTAAAGATATAAACAGATCACCTGCACTACTTGCGACTAACTGTGTATTGCCCTTTCGAGAATGAGCATGGTATACAGGGCGATCCAAAGTCTCACGCCCCATCCCTATGACCCCTAGGGTTTTTGCTCCTTTTCAGGGTGATTCCCTCAGAATTTTAGGTAATTCTTTTTGATCTAGGACCTCTCACAAAATTTCAAGTCCCTATCTCAATTAGTTCAAAAGTTACAAGGGTGATGCCTGGTGCTAGTGGTGCGGGACTTTAAGGTCACTCTGTATTTGCACAAAAAAAATGGGCAATCATCAATAGAAAGGAGAGGTATCGATAAGGGCCTTTTTAGGACCCCCCTATTTTGGCCCCCCTAGAATCTGGAAATTTATGCGGGTTTTCCAAGTTGACTCAATGTAATTTACGGAAATAATCATGATTGGGTCCAAAGGCCACTGGATACATGTTAAATGGTTGCCTGAACATAGGTCTGCAGGCGCATTTTAGCGGAAAGTGTGTGTTTTTCTATCACTCCGAGGCTTTTTTGACACCGAGCACATCGTCTAACTAAAACGAGCTTTTGATTTGTTATTAAGGAGGCTTTAGGACACATTTTAATCCTAATTTGGCTTTAGTTAGATGATAAGCTCATAGTTAAAAAAAACTTTTTCAGAAATCGACTTTTAAGGGACATCCACAAAAATCTTAGGAAAACACGTCGTTACGGTTTTTTTGCCACAATTGAAGAAAATATCCTTGTAAGAGTCTAACAAGGCTTGGAGAGTTGCACCTCCTGTAGGAATTTCTGCTAAGTTCCTCCAAAAATCCATCTCATGTTACTCTCCTGCTAAATGCCTTCCTAATTGAAGAAGAGCCTATCCTTATAGGTAAGTGAAGTTAAATTCAATCAAGTCTTGAAAATAATGAAGCCAATGTCTGTATCAAGAGAAAGATTCACTTTCTCAAAATCAGACATGGATTATTTTAAAGAGGACTAGACAGTAAAGCCTTTCATTTTCCTTTGTTGCATTTACGAAAATTTTTAGAAAAATAATTTTCTATACTCTGTTGTATTTCCTATTTTTCTATTTTATTTTCCCATGGAGTTACCTAGATCTTGTCTAATAATTAAATTATTTTGGAACTGTTACCCACCGGTTTAGTGTCTCAAAGACTGTACTTACTAAGGTTCAAAATTAGGTTTAGGTTTTTTTTGTCTAGGTTAAGGATCCATGGTCCCTCCATATATTTTTCATTTTGGTTCTCTTTCTATTTTTAAGACATAAGAATTTGCCAACATTTTTGTTAATGTTACAATTTACATTCCTTCTTTTTGTTCCTTATATGTTAGGACATCGCCATGTAGTTTTTTAAGTTTTTGAGTTACCTATCATGTCAGTACCTATTTGATAATGATGCTTAAAAGACTGTTACCAGGCCAAAAACAGTGTTTTTTCATGTTAGACCCACTGACGGTACACCTAAAAGCTACAATCAATTGAGTTTTTTTTATTGAGGGAATAAGCGTTGATTATTCCTTAATTCTGTATCCAAAAAGAAAAATTTATCTGAAGAACTCAACTACTGCAAACGTAACAAGTGCTCATTAACTGAATTGCAACTTTCCCCTCGTTTTGCCAGCTGGTATTTCGATCATTGGTGGAAAGAGCCAATTCCTTCAGTAATTTTTCTTCATCTCTCATACTACGTAATATGATTTCATTTTTTTCTAATAAAATTAATACTCCTAGTTTGGTTGTTAATGTCATGTTATTTTGTAATTTTCCCAGATTCTAATCAAGACCTAAGTGCACAAGTGAGAGGAGTAATCGAGGACGCCATCCGTGGTGCTATCCTTGAACTTAGGCAGAATCAGCTGCCTGAGAGCAATGGAGCAGTGGGCGCCGTCATTCACCACCATCCCTATATTCCGCCTCAGCGTTCAGAGAGATTTAATGAAACACCGAGTAGGCCACCTTTTGCAACTCATAATCGGCATGTTCAGTCCTGCAGCGACCCTGCCAGCAGTCTTCCTTTTCGGAGTCAAAATCTTGAGCCTGCAAGAAATGCAAATCTGTTCAGCCATACAGGAATTGTACCATATCTGGGAACCAGACAGCCAGCACCCCTTGCAAACGGTCCAAGACTCTTTCCCCCCTCAAACAGACCTGCCACAGTTGGTACTTTTAATTGTGAACGATTAAAAATAGCAGACACTAAAGAGAAACCTTTCAATAGGAAAATGTTTCTCCTGGATAAAGCATCCGCCACTGAACTCTCGTCAGAAAACAGAGACAGGCTAGAAAGCACAGGATTCGTCTTGGACCATAGGAAACTGGACCGAGGCTGGTCAAACCAGGCTTTGAAACACAAGACCTACGAAAGTACTTCAAAAGTGTTATGCCCGAAAGCATTAAAATTATGTTTATTAGATTCAATGGAAAATCCTTCAAACCATTTAATCTCGATGAAGAAGAGATTGATGGTGCCTTCTTAAGTGAAAATACAAACAGCATTGTCTACATTAGACATTATAAAAGATCAAAATCAAACCCTCTCCTATACATATTGATGATGAAGGGCGAACACAATTTTACACTATAAGAGATGAAATTCCTGAAGATAAATTGCCTTTACATGATTCTCCAACCTTGCTTGAACTCAATGATGATGACATCCTTACGGAGGCTAGATCAAGCCATATCCTTTCTTCTGATGAAGTTGTCTTTATAGAGAAAGTACCCCAAGACGTAGCCTTAAAAAAAGCAACAAAAAGGAACAGAACCAACACAATCTCAGTTCACCAGTAGCATTCATGGAGCATTTTGAGCTGCTTTTAAAAAAACTGAGATTGACAATTAACAGGGACACCATTTCAGCACAATTCTATGCTCTATTCAGAGAGCCTTCCTTTTCTGTCTTAATAGATTTGAGAGTGACATTCTCAGGTGAAGAGGGAACTGACTGCAGCGCTCTTAAAACAGATTGCCTCAGATTGTTACTAAACGAACTAAAAAACGATCTATCCCTTTTTGAGGGAACCAATTATGCCAAACTCTTAGGCTTAAACATGCACAATTTGGCGGACGGAAGGTACAAATTTGTAGGGCAGGTCCTACAAATAGCCATCCTGAATAAAATTCTGAGTTTTTCAGTCCCTTTTTATATCAAATGATATCGGAAAAACGTCCAAATCTCCCTTACAACATCAATAATGTGGAGAATGGTGCAGTGAAAAATGCTCTTCAGGAGCTTGAAGAAGGAGGAAATGCCTTCGTCTGTAATGAAGTTATCCATGAGCACATTGAGCACCCCTGCATTTAGTGGGCAGGCGTGAAACTATGTGTCCAGTCAGCCACTTTTAACGAGGACAGAAGAAGCATTCTTACAGGTAGCTTTTCACTTGTTATTTCTGTTTCTAAATCGTAGTTATTCAAAAATAGAGGTGAGCACACCTAGTGAATGTATCACTTGAAGTCAATCTCTCTAATTTGTGTCTGAACTTTGTTGAGCAGCGACCACGAACAAGGTATAAGCATCCTCTAAGCAGGAGAACGATTTTCTAAGGCATCAGATTGCTGCTAATATTGACTGCTAGCTTTTCTTTATCTAATAATTAAACAGATAAGCACGCACAGCTTTAAATTAAAAATCCATTATCATAGTTAGTTTTCCACATGGGCTTCAACTGTTGCTACAGGTAGCTAAAATATCAGAACTGTCAAACAAAATGCCACCCACGGAAAATTCTTCGATCATTTTGATGCAAACTAGTCTGCGACTCAAGGATTCCATTGAAGTTTTGCATTGGTCAGATGTTTTTCAAACTGCTGGAGGTAGAAACTCGAAATTTTCAGTACGGCCCTTAAAACTCTTGGTTGGGGACAACAAAATTCTGAGCCCTCAGCCCCCTACATTTTATGAAAAAGCTCTGAGTCAACTCTCACAAAAGCTTTATAGAGTCTGCATTATTGTTTTGTTTTCTTTTAAAGTAACTAAGCTTCTTCATATGAAACTTGCTGTGTAATATACTCTGTACTTAGCGAAAAGCTCATTCAAAATTTTAGAACTTTTTTTTCTTCAAATATTCGAACTTCATTACACTTTACAGGATAATCCCCCATCAGAGCACGGAAAGTTCCCAAGAGAGACCAAAAGTATGGACTTAGCCACGCTCATACAGTTGGAGAGACGTGTTTCTCTAAGATTTTTGCGGATGTCCCTTAAAAGTCGACTTTTGATAAAGTTGTTTTTAGCTATGAGCTGATCATCTAGCTAAAACCAAACCAGGGTTAAAGCGAGTCCTAAAGCCTCCTTGATAACATATCAAAAGCTCGTTTTGGTTAGACAATGTGCTCGGTGTCAAAAAAGCCTCGGAGTAATAGAAAAACACTCATTTTCCGCTAAACTGCAACTGCAGACCTACGTTCAGGCAACCATTTAACATGTATCCAGTGGACCAAATCATGATTATTCCTGCAAACTGCATTGAGTCAACTTGGAAAACCCGCATAAGTTTCCAGATTCTGGAGGGGGCTAAAAAAGGCCCTTATTGATACCTCTCCGATTATTTTCAAATATAATTGTAGGTGTTTGGGGGAGTAAAATTATGCAAAAATGTAACAAAAGAAATATCAAGACTCAAGAGAAAAATCAGGATGAAAATAGGACCAGTTCAAAAGATGCTTTGCAATTGAACCAGAGTTTAAGTCATTTTTCTCTGAAAATGTATTCTTCACGAGCGCTTTTGCTTAACAGGGCAGTTTAGGTACATGAGTGACAAGATAACGATGCACGAAAATTCAATAATAAACTAACTGTGACGGAGTAATTCTTTATAGAAAAAAAGAAAATTTTCTAAATAAATAAATACATGCTGAATACATAAATATATGTATTAATGGAGTCCTTTGAAGGCTGGCAGAAAATTTTCTTTTCAGCTTTCAGCAATATGATGTTCTAGATTTTTTTTTTTTTGAAAATTGAACTAGGATGTACATACCTACTTTATTATCGCAAGGGTCTCAAGAGGTTATTTATATAACTTCATTGCGGTATTTCAATTACATACTTTTTCCTGTTAATTACACATTACCATGGCTGAGCATGAGACTGCCTCATACATCCGATACAATAGTAGAAATGTGTACAGACATACCTCTTGAAATACAGAAATGTCTTCCATTTTTCTAGAAAACTAGCTCATGAGTATTTGCCGATGCAAAACCACCCTACATAATCAATCAAAATAGAGGAAGTACCAGACTACAAAAGTAAAAATATTTTTGAGAAAAATGGGGAAAAAAGATATATTTCAAGGCAGGCTGCAACTTATCAAGAGAAAGTCCCAATTTTCAGCTAGAAATAATATTTTCTTTCACTCATCAAACATTGTTGGTAGCTCTTTTTCTCTATCAAAGAGGTCCTCAAAATTTAGAGGTTTACTTGGGGCCCTGCCGTCTGTAGGATCTTAGATTTTGTAAGCCTGTACGAGAAGAAAACTTTTCTGCTCTTTTTTCTTTCTTCCTTGAACTCAGTCTATTGGAGGTGCGCTTGACGACTTCACATTCATCGATGTCGGAATTAGTGGGTGGATAATTTTCAATGCTAAGGTTTTTCTGTTTCTTAATTGTGCGAAACCGCGTTTCACAATTGCTTTCTTGCCCAGCAGGCAGTTTATCCTTATTTTCATTTCCTAATTGTGAGTGTAAAATGATTTTTCTTTTTCCACACCAATCATTTCTTTCAAGGATAACCAAGGGAATTTTTTTAAAGTCATTTAAGTACGCTTCAGCTTTTGCTTTCCCTACTTTCTCTGCCGATTGGGTCAAGCTTAGACGAGGATTCTTACATCGTTGCAATAATAAAACAGGTTGAGCCCACTTATTACTACTACTGATTTTAGATTGAACCTCCTTTTTGAGACCTTCATCATCTTCAGAGCTTGAAGCTACGCAGTCAGTATCAGAACTGCCGGATCTTTCAACCTTCTTCTCGAAACCATTATCATCTTCAGAGTTCGAAGGTTCGTAGTCACTATCGACAGAGTCTTCTTCAGGTTCACTGATGTCACTTGAGTGGTCAGACAAGGATTCATGAAAATGTTGATCTTTGTTGCGTTGTCTGAAGTTACGTTTTCTATGATCACACTTTTCTAGTTTAATTTCCAAATGCCTACCTGAAATACAAAGAGAGAAACAATTGAATTCATTCTGGAAAATGGCAAGTCCTAATTCTCATGATATAGAAACGACCGATTGTTTTTTGGATAGACTTTATGGATATGTGATGAGCTCATCTGTTTCTGATCTTGCAAACCTGCTTTCAAATTTGATTTGAACGAAAGAAACCCAGTTTCTTCTGATTCACAACACTTTTTTTATCTTTGCCGGTTTTAGTGCATTTTCCTTCCTTGTGAAAAAAAAAATAAAAATTGTTTCCTCGTGATTTGGGATACATTTTTGTGGGAACAATGGACAACTTGACAAGATGCAGATTTGAGCACTAGGATGCATGAAATCTCAGCAAAATTTCACATAGAATACAATCTGCTCAACAAATATGATTAAAAGCATCTCCTGATCAAGCTTTCAATGCTTTTTAGTGCATAAATCAAAACTTCCCCCGAAACTTCTGACCTTAATTAATAGCTCTATACACAACACAAACAGTCCAAACTCTCTAACATATCAAGTATTTTCTCTCATTCAAGTATTTTTCACTCCATCACACCCTAAGATATATCTCATCGCTGAGTTCTGTCCCTTCTGAAGATCCCTAATTACTTTACAGTTAGCCTCTCCAAGTAATGACAGCAATAATGTAATTTTGATCCAATTAGTGCATTATCTACAATACAATTTCCTACTTTCTTTCCCTATGAAGAGTTTTTTCCTTGGTTGAGAGATATTTCCAGCAAGTTATAGTGTAAACTGTGTTCTACGCAAAGTTTTTGTGAGGATACAGAGATCATGATGCTTAAATTTGTACCATGTCTGGTAGTCCTATAAACAAGAGCATGATAGTATCGAGCCTAGGGCACCCTGCAGTAGTAGTTTTCTAGGATCAATTACTTCTTTTACAGAAGAAGATACTACTCATTCTGGAAGTTGGTGTCTTCAGAAAAGTGAATGAACTAAAGAGTTTCAATGAACTTACCTTGGCAAACCTCTCTAGCTAATTTAAAAAGTTCAACTTCTTTGAGCTCTTGGAGCTTTTTGAGCTTTTTTTGTTGGGCTTTCGCACGACTCATTTCCGTTAAGTAGAGAAACCTTTCCTTTTGTTTCGCAGCTGTGCGCTGTAGACCTTCCTCCTTCATTTTTGTAAGTTTTTGGCGGAGTGCTTCCATTATGACAAGCTGCAAATGATGAAAGAACAGAGTTAAGTGATGTCTTTGGTAAAGTCTCAGTAAAAAAAGGTCCAAATTACTTAGCTCGATTACAGAAAAAATTTACTTTTCTCCATTTTTAAATAATGCTAAGACACAGTGATGCCGAATCGAGTATAATTAGACACACTGAGTATAATTCGAAGGTTTGCAGATCTTGTGAAAATGCCGATTACTTCCGGATATATTAAAAAAATGCAGATCTTCAGCAAATCATCTGCGTATTTTCTTCGTTCACGCGTGCAGCTACCCACGTTTTAAAATTTTAACCTCGAAATGATCACAATTTACAATTCTTGCTAATGAAATAAATTTTTGGATGCAGATCTTTTACAAATCTGCAGATTACATACAGGTAAAGTGGTAAAATTAGAGCCAACTATTTGCGGATCTTTTGGTGCTCTATCTTTTGAAAAGTTCGAACGGTAGCACTGCCAAGACAACATATCGAAGGGGAAACCACCAGACTACGTATCTGGATTTGTGGCTTCGCAGACTTCCAGTCATACTTCATTTTCGCATGGAAAATTCCCCACCGTAAATTCTTTAGAACTTACAAGATTTTTCTTTGGTGTGTGAAGAAAACTTCAAGGAATGATATTGATTTGTTCTCCTCCACAAAAATAAAATGGGAGCGGAGATTTTCAAACACCACAAACAAGATATGTGGTCCGGTAGTTTCACCGTCCATATGAATTCTGTTTGTGGAGGTCTAACTTTGTTCTCATCGTAGACCATGTTGCCTTGAGTTGCCCACAGGGGCATGATGTATGACAACTCAGCTATGCTGTTTCCTACCCTGACAAAGTGGCAATACAAAGCCTGGATGGTGTAGGAAGTTTTAAAAGTCCTCCTACAAAAGGTATGCCCTTACTTACTAAAGAAAAGGCTGGTGGTTTGGCCAATGAAATTCAGCTTCTGATCCTAAGGGTCATTGTACAGACCTCATTACAGTTAATGTCCGCTACAAAACTGGAAATGACCATCTATTGTAGGTACCTGCCAATTTTCTAACCATTAATGAGTTTTGTTTCCTTCCATTTTACAGTCTTGTAGTTAGAATCCTTAAAATTCAGATTCTGAGATTTTGCACTAATCGTACTGACCTCAGAGGCTCATGTTGGGTTGGATAAAAGCTCCACTAATAATTTTTTTCTCTTTCTTAGGTATCTTACCAACATATTCACTTTAGTTCATTGAAATAATTTAAGAGTGCAATCCAAAGTTCGTTGGAGAAATACAACTTTTCATTATCATTAGATCTAGATCAGTGCTCCGATGAATCCACACATCAAATCCTTACAGCAGTGCATTAAAGTGATTCGTCCTGAGATGCGAGACATAGCTTGTAGTATTTATTCTTCATTAATTGTACCTGCAAATTCTTGCGGTGTCAGCATTGTCTTGTGAATGCCACTGTGGCAACTTTTCGGCTTCACATTCACAATGATGCCATGCTGCTCCGGCTTTTAACAATATAGCAGCTGGCTGCGATATAGTATTATAGTAGGGGAATTCATTTCCTAATTGAAAACTCATCAACCAGAAACGGCAAATCTAAGGATGAGAGGTTGACCAACTTCTACTTAAAATACCTTGCAACTCACAATGACCAAATTAAAACAAAGAAAAGTACACTTATTTCAAGCTTTGTAGCAGTGCTTATGAAAAATAATATTGTGAACGCGGGCCGTCCTAGGTGCAAATAACTTCACTTGTCGACTCTTCCGCTTTACCTAATTCGGGTATGCATTGAACTCACCTGCCAAGTCTGCTGTCAGGAAGAGGAAGCTGATTTTCAGTTGATATGAATGAATCTAATTGAAAGATAGTTGAATCACTTCTAAGTTTACTGATCGAAGGATGGGGCAATAAATTGTGCTTAGTTCGACTGTTAATGCTGGTGCAAAGAATCGGAATAGCACCTTCTGACAGGTGCAGGTGGCAAAGGTCACAACTAGAAAATAAACACGATATTTTGAGACAATAAGTATCTACTGTAAGTAATTTGTTAGTGTTTAAAAAAACTTTTTTACTAAATAGTCAAGTCTCAAGTATTTATCTCTTGAATCTCTTGCCTTGTGTCAAACTTACTAGTAGTAGGTAGTAATTTTTTTTAGGTTAGAAAAATCAACCGGGAAAACCTCATTTCCGGTGGCACACCACCGGAAGTGGCGGAAGTAAACATTACAGTAACCTAAAAAATTAAAATTTGACAGACACGTGATTGTGATTACGTGAATGTGAGTCGTGAAAGCTCAAAGTTGATAAACAAGTGACAACGTCTCATGCAAGTGGATCACGAATTGAAAGTAACTTTTTTTTGGATGTTATCACCTTTTTACATCATAAGTTACCTTGTTCATCACGACTCTATTCATCACATTTCGCCCAAAAACGAGCAGTTGGGAGTTCAAGTTTGAAAAGGAACAATTCAGATTTTAGCCTTCTTTTACGCTATCCGCCTCTTATAACATCCTTTGATGCTTTGGAACACTTTTATGTACTTATTTCATATTTTGAGACTTTTGAATACTGCACTGGCTCAATTGAGAAATTCACCTTTAAGATCTCACAATTCGCATAAGACAAGTCAGGATGTCATCCGTTCTCTACTTCCTATTTAATTTTTAAATTGTATTTTGGTTAATTAAAGACATGTTTTTCCATTTCAGGTTTGAAATTCATTTTTTAAAACTCAGGTAGTGTCCCCATTCACTCCCCAGGTAGCAGAATGAGGACAGGGACAACGCCTTATGCCAGAATCACTCGCTGAATGTGGAAGTCATCGGCCTGATGCCTGAATTTCGCATGTGTCACGCAAATTTCAGCAAGAATTCTCAGCGACCATTTGACAATGTCGGATTTGTCTGAACCACTCGAATAGATTTAATAAAAATCTTTATGAAAATATCTGGAATTTGCAAAATTTCAGCAGTCGAGCGATGACTGTTGACTTTCATATTTAGCCACCAAATTCAGCGTATGATTCCGGCATCATTTACATTGAAATCTGCTGGTGTCCTCATTCACCCTAGTGGAGGGTGAATAGGGACAGTGAGTAATGAAAATGTTTAAATGGTTAAAATTTTCTTATCATCACAATTTTTGAGGAAAGTACAGGTTTTGTAAGGTCACAACTTGCTGTAAAAAAAAAAAAAACCGAATTCTCATCAGAGGGCCACAGACGTGAATTTGCATAAATAACTGTCCCCACACCCCCCGTTTTCGGGTATACAAACTTAAAATGAAACCAGGGTAACTTTGCCTACCTTGGACATGTTCAATCTTTTGATGCAAAAAAATAAGAGTATTGGAATAAAGATAAGTTCAACTCTATGTAGAACCTGTAAAAATTTTCCAAAAGAGGTATAATGTGCCAGCTTATACTTAAGATCCTTGCTGGAGAATTTGGCGGGCACTGCTGCTCAAAAGGATTAGAACACTATTTGCGAGATCTTACCTACATCTCTTTTCAATGAATATCTATTCTATTTTTGATTTTTTAGTCAGCCTGGCTTGTCATAAGTCAGACATATCTGTGGCGTGAAGTTGTTGAAGTTGTGGGTTGGTTGTAACGAATTGAGCTCTAATCTAGAGTCCCTTTATATGTACTTACCCCTCTAATCTTGTCAATCAAGTCATTAATTTGTATTGTGATTTCAGGTTGATAGCTGAAAAATCGTACAGATTTGAATTGTATTGACTGCCTTTAAGCTCGGAAAAAGAAAATGAGTAAGTATGTGCAGTTTCTAAAAAAAATTTTTTGGAAGTTTGAGAAATCTGAAACTTTTGAGGAAGTCCTACAAGGAAGACCAGCAAAAATAAACAGGAAGCTCTAGGCGTTAAAAAAGCGGTCAGCAGGGTTGTAAAATGAAAATGGCAGATGTGTCAGTAATCACCAAGCCTCAAAGAGGAAGATGGATTAAAATAATCAACTGATGAAAATTTTCTTTTGAGAGCTTTTATTCATTACCAAAGAACGTAACCATGTTTACGAACGTAGGCAAGTTTTTACCAACTCCTAGTAATATAAGATTCCTTTATTGAGAATAGTTTGCAATTTATTGCAAAACACTATCTATACCTATCAATAGTAGAGGTCAGATATTCATGATTGACCAGGTCAATAACAATGTGTAATTACATTGCAGTTGCTGGTGCCGACAGTGGCATGGATCCCTAACTAAGCTCCTGAACTATAAATAGGTATGATACCTATTCAGAATATTCCTGTACCTAATCCTATAGAAATTGTGCACTGAGAAACTGTCAGACCTCTCCATTCGAGAACTTTATCAATCAGTGTCAAATGGTCAACTGGAAAGTCTGTCCTATGAATTTTTATGCTAGCAGCAGTCTCAGCAAAATCTGATCCAGATAACTGCTGAGAGTTGATTCATTGTCCATAAATCAGTATTTATTTTTCTGTTTTCGGTTTCAGCTACTGATTTACCCAGTTCCAACAGGATAGATTCCTTCATCTCTGGTAATAAAAGTGAAAATGACCTTCAGAATAGTTCTCAAAAAGTGGAGGATATAAAAAAGGAGCAGGTCAATGAAAGGTATGTGTCTAAAATCGATGACAGGAGGGTTTCATTTTTAGTGTAAGAAAATGTGAGGAATTTTGCTTATTCTGCTGAAGCTACGTAAATATGACTCTTTGCAAAAAGTTTCTAGGTATCCATGATTATTGAAACAATAGATAGTAGAACAAATTAAATGTTGACTGAAATGGTTCATACACCCTTAAAAAATCATTGATTTTGAATATTTTCAAGGCCTTCAAAGTGCTCAATTTTTGTGAAAGGCCCTTTTAAAAGCAATTGAATTTTACTCTTTACTAATTTTGTCAACAACAGATGCTAGCTGTCGGGGAATAGTAAAATACTTGATGTTAAATAGATCATGTGGAAAGAGATACCAAAATAAATCTCGATTTACCTTCAAAGAGAACCAAATATTAAAGGACTTGCATAATAAGAGGGAATAATTTTGCTTATCATCCAAAAATTTACCCTGTAGGTTTTTGAGCAGTGCTTAATTTTTTATTCTTGAGGCTGCACAAACCTTGACTAAACAAGCAATCCATATTTTTAGTTGTACGCCATCATTCGCTGTCTCGTATTAATAATGAAACACACATCACAAATCTGAATCAACTTAACTACATCTCATGTTGCTTTGTTGGGCGTATTCAAATAAAAAAGAACTTAATCCATTCGACATGAGCCCTAAGCTCCATAAGAATACACGCATGACAGGGTTCATGTCACAGTGAACATAGTTCCTTTTGATTTTAATGTGTCCCATTTCGTTTATGCTTCATTTTTCAACAGAAATTTTACGCATATTCTACCTTGGGACTTTGTACTTATATTTTGTATAAATGTGAGGGAAGTTTATAGAAAGTTTTGAGGCATATTATCTCTTTGTTAATGAGTGAAAAAAATGAAACATTCAAGAAATCAAGCAACATGAAATTGAGTTAAACAAATTCTGGTTAGTACTCTCCGAAGGTTTCTGGAAAAGCCTATTTTGTCGGCAATGAGTCATTGTTTTTGGTCACTCTTCACCTTTTAGTGTGAAATTAAATAGCAGGGCTTTTTTCAGGAACTCAGATGAAACTGATTTTAGGGTTACCGTGCTATATCCAGGCTACTCAAAATCAGTTAAAGATGGAATGATAGCTAACTGCTCTTGCACTCTAATTACTGGTTGTGTGAATGTCATAGTCGACACCATGACTCCATGGGATCAAGAGAAAATTATCAGAGGTAAGAGATAAAATTAACTTATTATATGGGGGAAAAGGGAAAAGTAAATCTAAAAAGGGAAGGAGTTAGAAAAGAATGCGAGAAAATAACAATTTGAATACATTTTGCAATTCAGAACGACAATATCTATCTCAATTTAGAAATAACGTGTATACCATTAGTTTCTCTAGGTACGTACATAAATGTTTTTACGAATGAGTCAGAAATTTTAGTTCCCATATAATTTCAAAATAAAGTCCAGTTGTGATGTTTCAAGGAAAAATTAATTGAGCGGTGGGGAAAGACTAGGTAACTCTACCAAAGCTTTCAGGGGTTACTTCTGTATCTTTTGGCGCAAAAAACATTCAAAAATTCATCCTTTGGGAGCAATTCAAAGTTCAAAGACAAAAAACTAGGAAGTCAAGGAAACTGCTGTTTAAGTTTTTCGGCGCTGTTGTCAGTCTTAAAAAAATCATTGCCAAAGCTTATAACATCATTAAAAATTCAAAGTTTGCCCAAAAAATTGGATCCAATTTTCTCAAGAGTACTAAAAAGTATTTGGATAAGAGAAAATAGAAAAAAGAAAAGAATGGATTCCTTTTTGTCTTCAAAGAATTTTTGACTCCTGCTGAACTGAGGTATTTCTTGATTTATCCCTAGGTCTTAGAAATTTTGATAGGATGATTTCCTCCCGACAAGTTTCAGTTTTTCACATTCTCCTCATCATAGGGCTCATAAGGGTCCTATGTAGATCCACCCTGAATTTCCTCAATTTTACGATTTTTCGCTCTTTGAAGGTCTATATTTCATAGAATGCAACATGATTTGGTCATTTCCGGTCTCTTTTTGGGTCTAACACTGGCAGAAACATAGGTCTATAGGCCGATTTTGGCAGACAACCGGGGTTTGCTGGGGTTAATGGTTGAATGCCAATAAAGTCGCATACTTAGCTAGGTTGGACCCTCAGACAGCCTCCGTTAACAACCCCTTCTTTTTGTATTTTACCTCTGCAATCTGACGGTAAGTTTCACTTTCAGACTTGACTATCCTTTTAGTATTAAAAGAGATGCTTCTATTTTTCAGGCTTGGAGCTCCATGGCTTGCAATGCAAGGATATCAACTATGTTGTTTGCACACACGGCCACTCTGATCACATCGGAAACAACAATCTGTTTCTCAATGCAACTCAAATCGTTGGATTTTGCATATCTCACAAAGACTTCTACTTCACCCATGACTTCGAGAAAGGTAATATGGCATGTAATCGAGTCGGTCATTTTCAAAAGGACCTCAGCACCAAAAGATCTAAAATTGGTGTAATTGAATGGCTAAAATTTAAAAGACGTGTAATTGAATTGGTCATTCTCAAAAAGACTTTAACACGGAGTCTAAAATTGGTCTTTTAGAATTGCTGAGGTGCAGATGCATCTTGTTGCAAATTAACACGCCGAAAAAACGGTTTTTATGGCCTAAAAAAACATCCGAAAAGTTCAGTCATTCTCCAAAAGACGCAAATGCCATATCGTACTTGCTTATCTTGGCTTAACTGAGTGATTTAAATCCCTTTCGCAGTTACCTTGAATTTTCAGGAATGAAGGGATAAATATTTGTTTTTTCAGGTCAAACTTAGCTCTGCTTTTGAGATTTTAGCAAGTTTTCGCATGTGTAAGTGATCATCAGTAGTGTTAATGAAAATTTTTGTGCTCGTTACGGCTGGAAATACTAAAAATTTCACTTTTATTGGAGAAAATATGTCGAAATATGTCTGTTAATTCTCAAAAAGAATCAAGCATTAATACATTAGGTACTTCCTTTCTTTTACTTGAAATCACAGGAAATTTCCTGGAACAACCACAATCTAATTCTAAATTGTAATCTTCTCACACACTAATTTTTCTGCTCTCCGAGATTTAGAAATGGCAGTTTAAAATAGTTTTCACTCTTTCTCTGGAATTACCATTTCTGGTGCTTTAGTCCTTTGGAAAATGACAAATTCAATTATCATGTCCTCAAAGCAAGAAAATGCGCTTAGTTTGTCTGCTAATTATCAGATTTATTGTGATGGAGCATCATGAAAAATTGAAAATTTACAACTTATCAGCAGCAAATCATCCAGAAGCAGTATTTCACGGGAAAAGGGACCGGCGGCAAGTAAATTGATAAATGAGATGATAGTATCAGTGCTCAGAAGTGTGTTCTGTGAGCATCATAACAAAAAATTTCAAGGAATGATGTGTCCGTGGAGCATTTTACATTGTGTAAATTGCCTCCAGAGTGTGAGTATCAACTATATGTTGCAGCGTGAAATCAAACATCTCTTTTTCTATTTGTAGGTGATGTCTATAAGTTAAATGAACAAATCCAAGTCATCCCAACTCCAGGACATACGCTAAGTGATGTGTCAGTTATCGTCAAAACAAAAGATAAAGGTGTCATTGCTATCGTAGGTAAGTTCTTGATCATTTTATTTGGCAGAAATGTTGATGGTTTAAGGTTTTACTCTTGACTTTTTGAATTCTATACTTAAGCTTTTAAATCTTGAAAAAGATAAAATAAATCAATTATAATAGTTGCTATCCTTCTATTCATTGGGAGGCTGCAACGATTCTCTAGTATCTTACCTTCTTCTTTAACCTTACTGAATTTGTACAATTTTTTATTCCATTTTAATTTCATTTTGTTTCATAATAAGGTGATCTCTTCGAGAATGAGTTTGACCTGAATGATGAATCCATATGGCTAGACGCAGGCAGTGAAAATGCTGACTTACAAAGAGAGAATAGGAAGAAAATTTTGGAGATGGCTGACTACATAATTCCTGGGCATGGAAGTATGTTCAAAAATCCAAGAAGCTCCATAAATACTTAATATAAAGACATAGAACTGTCGGAAAGTCGGTGAGTATCACAGATATTCCGATCTGTTTCAATTATAATTTCCTCTCAGAAGGTTGCCTTGTAGCTGCTTCTTGGACATACCCCACTGTCATCTCGATGTTCATATTAGCGTGTGGTCATACAGTTCATATAAATTTAAGCAAGGAGCAACAAATCCTATAGTACTGTTTTAGAATTTCTATTCTTGTTTAATTTTTTAAGTGGCAATCCTCAATAAAGTAAAAGTGAAATACCTACCTATCTGTACCTGTACCTACCTCAAGGTAAAAAACTGTTGCTTCGAGAAAAACCTGTTTGAAGTTTGGACAAACAGAAGGATTGCATCGCTGTCACAAAACATTGCGCAACTTATTCAATAATGATCAGATTTTTTTTTAAAAAAACTTGGTCTTGAACTACAGCTGAGGGTAAGTGGAATTGGATTAAAGAAAAAAATCGAAATAATTTTTCTTTGAAAAAGGATGACTTTTGACTCCTCTTAAGCTCCATTAATCTTAGATCACACACCAAGCATCTTAGCAGAGCCCATTATCAGGGTGTCTACAAGTCCGGAATTTCCGGAAAGTCCGGAAAGAGTACTAATTTTTTAAGGGCTGTCCGGAAGTACTGAAAAAGTGCGGAAATTCTGCAGAAAGGTCCGGAATTTTTTGATTTTTTGTCATTTTTGTCGCAATTTCAAATTTTTGAAATTTTTCGAATTTTGTCAAATGGAGGCACTGAAGAAGAACGGAATTTTTCTGTTGGAGGAGGTACTAAATTTCTTGAGAATGTACCAAAAAAGTACTGTAAAATTACTTATTTTTGACCAGCCTGTTTTAGTAGACACCCTGATTATTTTTTCTTACTTGGTAAGAATCGATTATAAAAATATCATTCAACCTCACAGACATCTTCAAACAATCATCCTCCTTAACTGACATATGTCTACCAGTGGCTTGGCGTGCTATGCAATGCATCGATTGTTTTGCCATTTGAACCTATGGAAAAGGATGTTCCCTAAATATGGATAATTGATCATTCACGCCTCGCCACTGAAGTCTACTGTTCAAAGCCAGAACGCTGTTGCTCCATTCTAGATTTGTTCAATTTTTTCCAACACTTTTTCTGTCACTAGAAAACCAATGAAAATCCATCTTTCATATTTTCAGGATGATTTGGAAAGCTACCAGGAATTCAAACGAAAAGTCACAAAATGAAGCACCCTGGTGATATTGTTTTCTTGCAAAGGTGCTCTCGGGAAGAAAAATGTAAGATCTAAAATGAAGTTATGGTGTTATTTAGTTGGACAGCAGTAGCATGCTCAATGAGCAGCTAGACAAGGTATGGATGAAAGTACTACGCAACATGTTTTCTCCTCAAAATTTCTCCCAGAAAACGAATCAAACCACAGGAAGTCTGTAAATCAATTCTTAAATGAGATACAAGTGTTTAAAATTAGCATTTGTTAAGTGGCGAAAGTACAAATGACATCGTCTGTATAATCTAAAGTTCGTTCGATCTGTGTCAACAACATTTGTTAGTACCTCGTTCAGAAATAGATTTCCGAATCTCCTGCGGCATGAAATGTTTTGCACATAAGATTTTAGAGGGAAAAGACGTTACGTTTCTTTCCAGTCAAGACCTTGTCTAGTCACCCATTCTCTGAGGTGATTTCAAGTTCAGTACTGTGGTAAGAAAGTACTGATAGAAAGGATTGCGCTGCTTATCATAGACTATTCCATTATAGTTTTGTTCACATTTATTCTAAAAGAACTTTGAATACATTTTTTTACAAAAAATAAATTAATAAAGAACTGTACAATCACTGAGATGTGGGGTAATTACACAAATTAACAGGTTTTGAAAATATATTAAGAAATTCAAGATGATACGCTGCGATGAATTGTCCTCTTGTATGTTTATTTCCTAATGTCATAGAAAGAACTCAATCAGTGAGAAATGAACTGAACCAACTCATTAAAAAATGTAGGAAATTTTAAAATGTTAGGTTAGGCCAGGGATAGTACTTGAAAAGACAGTTAGGACATGTTCAGAGATTGGAGACACATTAAAGAACAGCCAATATTTGGTTTTGACATCAGATAAAATTCCCCTCAAGATAGGAAACCAAAGAAACCAATGGGATCAATTTGGTAGGTCAATTGGATATATTCATGCCAAAAAAGAACCTTGTGAAAATAAATATATCAAAAGGAACAATCTGCATAAGGTTGGCATGCTTTATAGTTTTAATTTTAATTTTATTTTATTCATTTGCTCTTGGTTCTTTTCAGTTCAAATACATCCAGTTTTCTAAATTATTTCTTGATTCTGAAGATGGGACAGTAATGCCCTAAAAAGACCAATTGGACTACATTTTACAATAAAAAACTACTACATCTGGCTAATTTTAGGAAGAACGTATGCGTCATTAGTTTCCCTGTGCAGGTACGTGCCAGCCAGAAGGTTGAGCCACAAACTGTAGTGCCTTTAAGCAAAATGTAGTCCAATTAGTAATTTAAGTTTGTTTTAAATGAAAAAAAAAAATCGGTTGTGATCAAAATACAAATTTTAAAAACTGCAACTATTTTCCAATTTTTGTAAGATAATGAATATAGGCGAACTTAAAAACCGCCAACATTTTTACAAAAGGGTTTACCAGAATATTTACAAAATTAATGTAGACCCGAATATAATAGTATGTACCTAATATTATGCAAATTATATTCACATCAAAGAATGAATGAACATGTGCTGTTCTGAATTTGGATTTTTGGTTCTTGCAGCTAGGAAAGATGAGTGAACGTTTATTACTGTTCCTTGAACCAATTGAAGAAAAGCAAAAGCCTATCTGGTTTATTTTGAAGTAAAGCCACTCCAAAACACTCAATGGAAGCTTTGTAGAAGCTTCTCAGAAGAATACTATTACTAGGTAAGATGAATGCTGTTATATCTTAGTCCAAAATGCAACATCAGGCTTCGAGTGCCAGACTTTTGATATTTTTTTAAAATCTTTCAAGCAACACCTTAGCGACAGTTGCTATTTTTGGGAAAACTATTTCCAAAATTTTGCTGTGGCTCCTGGTTAGTATAGCCAAGAAAAAGAAAAATTTCTATCTTGCTACTATCAGGGGTGCAAAAGATGCCTGATCTTAAGATCAGCTGATCACAGAAAGGAAGAGGCAAACTTGGGTCAGTTTTCAAAAGTGATGCCATTTTTTTGCTTTCTCTTACTCTCTCATAAAGGTGGGATAGATCATACATTTGGACGTATTTCTATCAAATGGAACTATGTACATCAAGACATGAGCCCTGAGACCCATAAGAAAACATGTATAACAGAGCTGCACATAGTTCCGTTTGACAGAATTACGTCCATTTTATCTTAAGATCAAAGCATTTTATCATGAAATTAGATATTCTACTGTGAAGTGGATTGGAAATTAAGCAGTGAGGCAAAACTCCTGATTGCAAGGAACAGTTGGTGTTCGGAAACTTTTGTACCCCTGTTACATAACTTTTATTTTATTTTATTTTTTTTACCTTAACCCAATTCCGCAACAGATTGACAAGATCAATTAGTTTTTGACTTCTTTGTCTCAAATCTTCAGTTAGATATTGCCATACACCTCGTAGAAAAGCTTTTATGTCTGGCAATAGAGTATTTGAATAATTTTTTCCATTTTACAAGATAATATCTGATCAATTACAGTTGCAATATTAAAAAAAAAAAAAAAAAAAAAAAAAAAAAAAAAAAAAAAAACTGATGAATTAAAGATAAAGACGCTTTTTCAATTGCAGTCCTAAAGCCTTTCAAACTTGTCCATATAGTAATGACATGTTACAGATTGTTTCCATAGACCAAAAAAACAATCGGAACACTCTGTAAACATACATTTTAATTTACGAATTTTTAATTTTTTTGTACTGCAGTTAAAACTGGTGGGGAAAAATTAAGTCAAATGAAATAAGGTCCTCAAATCTGCTTCTTCTAGAGACATTGGTTTTTTTCTGTCCTCACCTGTGAAAACAAACAAAGAACATGCGGACTGAGATTTAAGACATCAAAGGGAAAAGTTACTTGAACCTATTGAGGATGAGAAAAAGCGATCGCCACCTTTGTGACTTCAAAAATACTAAGTGAGGTAATGGCCGTTTCCAGTGTTCACGCTGCTCATGTCCTCTGAGATTTCAATCAACGATTCAGAAGAATCCTCTTCGCTCTCATTTTGCTTTAAAGTCATAATACCAGAGCGCCTCGCAATAGCATCAGATTTGTTTGGGTTTATCCTCTGTATGGGCCTGTCCTTCACATTCGATGGGCGAACCTTATCATTGGTTTTGCCTATCATATGAGCTTGCTCTTCTGTCAGTTGTAAGTGCGGTGAGGTTGGCTGTTCTTTTGGTAAATTCCGTTGTTGCAGAAAACGAGAGCGCGTCGGATCCTCTCCACTATTAAAGAACATACTTAGAAGGTCTGTGATACGGTTCCTAGCAGACCACCACTCTGTGTTAGAAGATGAGTTCCTCGCCTCAAGGTTGTTTCCATCCATGCTGGAATTCATCTTGGAATGGTGAGGCTCTTGTCTGCTGGGTGAGATTGAAATGGGCCGATGGGATGGAAGAACCAATGACTCAGAAACACTAGATGAGCGCGTTGTAGGAGAGGCAGGCATTAAATCCAAAACTCTCGAAGTAGAGGTTTTGGTGGCAGGTATTGAACGGCTATCACTTACCATTTGAGGAGACGTAGCATCTTCATGTTTGGTTTGGAAAGGTGGCCATAGGGAATTAGCAACAATAGTTAGAAAATTCAATGTGTCTTGGTAAGAGCTTTGACGCTCAGAATTTGGCGGAACACTCTCAGTTGGGAACGAAGGTGACAAGCTCCAAGTTTGGGAAACAGGCGTTGGAGGTTGTGCTTTGTCAGTTGGAGGAGTGCCCATAGTGTGATCTACTTTCTGAATTTGAGGAGTGATAGTCGCATGATCTTCCCTCTCAGTTTGAGCATATGTCCAGTTTTCGGTGTTTTTGTCCTGCTTTGAATTCAGACTTTCATCGCAGATACAATCAGGATGCCTCTGGTCGAATTCCACAGAAATATTTCTACAAGAGCACATATTTCCATTTGTGTATACGAATATGTTCACAATAGGTCTGCTCTTTACATCATCAGAACCCTTGGAACCACCAAAGTTCTCTATCCAGTTTTGGATGTGATAGCTCTTTCTGCGGTCATGATAAGTGATACCAGAGACCCGCGATTGGTTAAAGAGTGTCACCTGGAGGCCTGCTTCATTACGGTTGTGCGAAAGAGCCTCGTTTCTTTGTTGCACACTAATAGGCGAGTTACTCTGGCGTTTCAACCCATGGTCGGTGGAGGCCTTGGCCGGACGAATCTCAAGGACTCCGTCTGATTCTAACTCTATTAAACTCACCTCCGTTGTTCGCTGTAATGGATCTTCCCTGTTTTTAACGAGGGTCTTGAAGGAGTGGCTGTCAATGGCTCTACTCTTCTTGGGCTGATTATCAGCAACAGTATCGCTGAGCGAATAAATTCTGTTTTGATCCAGCTGTGACTCAGTATTTGCGTGAGAGGCTGAGAGAGTTGGGAAGAATTTTTCTACAGTTTGGGTGAGCACGCCTCTCCGTCTACGGGACTTCAACGATTTTAGAGCCGTGGGCTCATCAGCGATGCCAGTGGCATCCTGCCCTGATGAGCCCACCAACTCAAAAAAATGACCGGCTAAGTTTTCTCTTTCCTTTTGATTTTGAGAATCAGCTGCTGTTTCTATCAAAGATTGCTTATCATCGTTCTGAACCTTTAAGCCCTGCAAACGCAGTGAATCTATCGTTCCATCTTTTGAAACTCCTATGCTGATTGAGCCTCTATCGAATATTTCACTGGGAACCACACCCAAAATCTCGTTCATCCCTCCAAACGTCCTAGAAGATTTCCTGTGAGGATCTGGGCGTTTTGTAGATTCTGAATTTTTATCCTCTGGAGTCTTTCGGAACTTATTCTTCGTGGGCGATGTGCGGTGGATTTCTGTTGTGCGACTTGTCGAAGCTCGACGGAGTGAGGGTTTCACAGAAGTTGTTGTTGTCGATGGTTTAGTGGAGGTTGTTTCTTCTAAGATGGCCTCTTCGTTGTTTTCCGACACCGATGATGGAGAGGTGGAAGTGGTTAAGCTGGAAGATGGTTGTTCGCTGGTCGTTTCCTTCTCGGTGGTAGTTGTAGAGTATGTAGGTTCTTTACTTGGTGTGGGTGGTGGTGGTGGGGGCGGGCGCATTCCAATTACTTGCTGTTAAAACAAAATTAGTTAGGTTACTCGATATCATAATGATCAACAAAAGAATTTTCAAAGTATTTTTTGCCTCTCAATCAAGCTGTCAAGGAGGCTTTTGTGCTTTGTTTAGAGGATTCGAGCACAGCTAATGGTAAAGCAATTATTAAAAGTAAAAAAGACAAGAAATCTAAGAATGCTAACTGTCCACACAAAAAGGGGCGTTCCAACAAAGAGATACATTTTTCTACACTATGATTTTCCTTAAGTTTGGCCTTGAAATCGAAATTTTCATTTTTGACGAAGGACTCTTTCTCTCGTATCCTATGAAGTAAATTGTTAGCATGTAGTTCACTCTCGAATCAATAGAGGGTGTTAAATTACCTTCCAATCCGCCAATTTTCAGCCATAATTATGTATAGGTAGTTAGTTTTTTTTAAAAAACTACATACATTTTCTGAGTCTCAAGGTTTGAGGCACCACTACACTAACTTAATCAGAAATTATCTTGTGCCAAAATATTTGTAAAACCATCCTCCAAGTAGCATGATCAATACCTCAAGTTTTTTCGCACCTTTATTTTATTTTCCTAAGATGGTCGTAAGTAAATTTTTGGAGCACTTGACACTATCACGAGAATGGGCTCAATGTTGTATCAGCAATGAAACTACAGGAACGCATATTGATGGCCATAGTATGGAACTACATAACTCCGTTTGCGATGTAGCAGACTTCCTGCCATATATTATTTTCTCACTGACAAAATAGTCAACATAATTTCCTGAAAACCGCCTTGATTTTTCCTTGCGATAAGCAAAATATTCTGTATAAATTTAAAAGTATAAAATTGGCTTCTTTTTCTCAGTAAAAATGAAATAGGAGTGGAAATTTTAAAACACTGCAATTGAGATACTTTGCTTTGCTCTTAGTCCATCGATATCTCCAATTGCAACAGTTGTAGATTTCAAAACATTGTGAATAAGACACGCATCCATGTTGTATCACCATTGATATGTATTATTTATTTAGAAATTCATCACCAAGAATTCAGATCAGAATACATTGATCTGATTTAAGGGCCATGAAGGAAGTTATTAATATTTTAATTAATCTATTTAAATGCATCCATCCGCTCAAATTGCTTTAACTCAGTCTTATGGTCTTATATTCCTACCTTATTTAATAGTTTACAATTTTAAGCAATTTCTAATGCATTGTTTCATCATTCATTATCTCACGGAGTTTTCAATTTTAAACAGTAAGAGAGTACCTGTTCATTTACCGTTTTATTGACGTCACAATTTCTGCCTGTAAAGTTGTCCGTGCACAAACAGCGATAGCTGCCGTCCTCCTCAGGCAGACTCACGCAGGTACCATTATTTTCACACAAGTCGGGGTTTTCATCGCAGAAGTTCAGTTCTAAAAACAGTGGAAGTATCTCATGAAGAACACATGTAGTCTACTACTTATAATAACAAAGAGAGTCCTCAGGTGATACGTAAAGCAATCTAATCCCAACAGGCGTTTTGCGGTGATAGATTACCTGCATTATAATTTCAGAATTTTAACACAATGGAATCATCCTGAGATTACGTTTCAGTCGTAAAAAAAATCATGGATATTGGCCTTGTAGACCCCAAGATACAACTATGATAAAAAGTTCAAAATTCGGTAGTCAGAAAGCTCATGGTGATTAGTAAAGAGGTTGGTAGTCCTAAACTTTACATTATTTATCTATCCATGAAAAAAAGAACTTATTAATGGGAGATGGAAACCAAAAACTGATAAGGTTGTCAGTAACGGGATACAATTGTTTCTGTTCACACTTTTTGATAAAGAGACATTCCTCATTTCTCCTGGAGCATGAAAGGACAGCTTTTAAAATATTCAGGATGATCTTACATATTGTTAAAATAATTCTGGATTATTGCTTAGCACATTGATGGCCGCACATGTTTTGCTAGTTTACCTCTTGAGGCCAAAGTACTTTTTTCCCCGATAACTGCTCAGAAAAAATTTACGTACAAAAATCTGGTCGAATGAAAGTTATGTCTCAGTTTTTTGTTTGGTCACATTCCACGGGATAGGACGCTTGAAAAAAAACAGGATGTTTAAAATAGGCTTTGATCAGTCATCAGCAGATGACGACCGCAAAATCCGTTTTTAATGTTTCTGTAGAAACAATTATTGAAATTAAATATCTAAGTGAAAGTTGAGACAGGGCTCATTGATTTAATGATAGGTGAGTTTACGCAACATACCTTGATCGCAAAGCATGCCTCCCCAGCCTGGTTCACAGGTACATTCCCATGGACGTTGGCACGAGCCATGAACGCATCCAGGATATCGGTAGCATTCATCACAATTTTCGCCCCACCATCCCACTTTGCATCTGAAATCAAAATTCTTCTGATATGATTTTGCTTATGGCTAGAATACATGCAAAATATTCATGACGCAGGCAATTAGTCAAATGAAGCATTTTATAAAATGTCCAGGCAGATAGTCAAATGTTGACAGTTTATCAAATGTCCAGGCAGATAGTCAAATTTTGACAGTTTACAAAATTGTGTAAATTTAAGGCGAAGAGTGCATGAGTTTACAATATTTTGGGGAAAATAATTCAAATCTACGAACTCTCCTTGTCTCTTCCTCTTCAAATGCTTCTCATAAGTATATTTAAATGTTAAAATTTTAAAAATTCTGTATCTTATAATTTGCTGAAAATTTCAAGTTAAATGTTTCTCTCAGCAGCTAGAAATCGTTTAAAATACTAAATACTATTGTATGATGCTTATTCTACAGAAATTTTTTTCTTACAGAAGCAATGACTTATTTTGTCCAAAATTCGGAAAAAAATAAAAATTCAATCTAAGTGAGAATATTTGACTATTTGCCTAGGCATTTGAGAAAATGCCTGTTCTGACTAGTTGCCTGCAACATATATATACTGAACTACAAAAGACACAGTCTTAAGCGCCAGTGATAGGTCCTTTTTTCTTATAAAAAGGATTCAACCTTGCCAATGTAACGCAACACTTTGAACATTTTCAAAGAGTTACCCTTTCATCATTTTTTCACTCTTTCTTGCTTTTGAAAGGCATGTGAAGTAATGTTAGACTTAGATATGCAACATGGATTGAAAAAAAAGAAAAATGTAAGTTTAAATTAAGAAACATATGCTTCAGTGTCCTTGGAGGCTATACTACTAAAAAAATGCAATAGGGACTTTACCCTAAGCAAGAAGGTGGTTTATTTTCTTTCTTTTTTCTCTTCTAACTTCTTTCACTCACAATCAGAGTAGTTTTAGAATTACATTAAGTGGGTTGTACTTAACCTCAGGGCACAGAGAATTTTTTAGTGAATGCTTTTCTCAGCAATAAACCTCTAACGAATTGTCCATTCTTGCGTTGACGATTGGATTAAATTACATATTGTCTCTGTGAACCTTTCTTTGTGTGTCTATTTTGTACAGACATAAAGTATGAAAGTAAATGAAAATTCATTTTTCTTTACCTGCATTCACCTGGCTTCCGACAATAGCCTCTTTCTTTGTGACAACCCTCTGCACAAATTGCTGTAAAAAGAAATCAACAGGAAAAAAAATGCTTGAATAAACAAGAAAACAAATGGAACCGTAAATAAATTACAATTTGAAGAGACTTGATAATGAGGGGGGAACAACCTGCATGAATCTAGGATACGCAATATTCTAGTTTCACCAAGCAAATTTTGAAGTGAAAAAAATCTAACCTGATGCACCAAATTTGAAGCAGAAAATTTGTGAAAAAATGAGCTGTGCCGATAACTTCACAATTTGGCACTCATACCATTCTTTTTGGATTAAAAAAAATTACTATATTGAAAGTACTCACGTGTTTGGCAGAGAATTCCTGTCCAGCCTTTCTCACATTTGCACTCTAAAGGCTTTGAGCAGGCTCCGTGGGCGCAACC
Source organism: Bemisia tabaci (assembly GCF_918797505.1). Classification (NCBI taxonomy): domain Eukaryota; kingdom Metazoa; phylum Arthropoda; class Insecta; order Hemiptera; family Aleyrodidae; genus Bemisia; species Bemisia tabaci. The sequence continues at coordinate 6,073,001 of NC_092795.1, read as the reverse complement.
TGGAAGGACTTGGCATTCCTTGCATGTTTCGCCTGACCAGCCAAGACGACATCTAATGAAGGAAAAAACGCAGTTTTATTTCTGCTTGTAAAATAGCGTTAATTCCAAGGTTGCCAGATTATCTGATATAATGTAGATGTTTTGCATGGATTTAAATGGGAGCAAGTGCTGGTGGTAACAGTCAATAATTTCTTTGCAACTTACTGATGTACAAATTTCTTTATTTCAGTAGAATTTGCTGGACTCCAAACACACCGTTAGAGCAATAACAAATTTTGCGAATGGACGGAAACAATACATTTCATCTCCCTGTGCAAAAATAATTGAGAAGCTAGCCCATCATTATTCTAAACCCAACACCGTACGTAATGGTATTTTATTTTTATTTTAAATTTTCCTAACATTGATCATGGAAATTTCAGCGATTATAAATTACAATATTGAACACTTCCTCAATTTTTCAAGTATTTTCTGGTAGCCTTGAGGATGAGTGCCGGCCACCTCAGCTCATAATGTAAAAATATACGTAAAAAATACTGAATTGATCATGTATAGCATGAAGATTCTCTTCATCATTTTATTAACATTATTATATTCTGAACATGCATTTTGTCAATATCTCACGGACTAAGTAAATTGTGTAGGAAAGATATGACTAAATTTCCGCTAAACTCAGTCCATGCATCAAAATGATGAAAAGATGAACTTCTCATGCAGCTATGAAATTGCAAAATCTATGTTATCTTTTACTTCTTGAACAGAAGTCTCTACTCATATAGAGATCTGTCATTTTCTATCTCTACGTATGTGAAAAATATTCCATAAAAATTTAAAGTGCCCAAGTTGACTGAAGATGAGAGGAAAGGATCAGAGTATGAAATGCTGTAATTGAAGTACATACTTTCGAAGCTTTAGACGCATTCTAGTATTACGTGATGCCTTTAGAAGGGCAGAGGGCCTGAGTATGCATTTCAAGTAGGAGAGGAGGGTTACAGGTTAGCATTAGGCTAACTTGATGTCACAGACCCCCATTCACGAGCCGACCGTGATACTGATGGTGGTGTGATCATTTCTTCTTGTGATTTTGCTTTATCAAGTGTGTACATATATACGTTTTTCAATAAATATTTTCATTATGGCTTTATACTTTTTTCGCCCACCACTGGATCACTACAAAACACATTCTACACTCATAAGTTGAATAATTTGTGACAAAAAATAAATTAGAAGCCCCTAAATTGTCACGGGATCACTACAAAACACATTCTACACTCATAAGTTGAATAATTTGTGACAAAAAATAAATTAGAAGCCCCTAAATTGTCGATCAGTACTGAAGGCTTCTACCCAGAACTACATGCTTCGTAAGAAAGGCCTTCCTTACAGATTATTGTGTGTAACAAAGGCCTGGATTGGTTTTGAGGTTGCCTTATAAAGGGAAATCTCATTCAAAGAACAAAGAGACCTGTTATCTTGCTTGCCAGTAAAAAGAGAAATTGATGGTACTGTGTTTTGATTCAGATCCAAACAAATGCTAATAAAAAGCTGCTGTTCTAAGGGAGTAAACTCACCTGCATTCCCCTGGCCATTCGCAATAACCTCTCGTTGCATGACAGTCCAGACGACAGATTGCTGTTAACAAAAATTTTTTGTTCAAATTCGTCAGTCATGAGTGGTACACAATGGTGTTGCGGCATGACACATCTAAAGAATTGCAGGGATGTTCATTTCCGGGGTAAATGAACTGCGGCCCGATTATTGAAACTATGTCAGCCCGACACGACAAGACATAGCCCTATCTTAACCATGCAATATATCGCAATTCGATGTCTTATTGGGCTGGTTTAAATTTCAATAATCGGCCCGCAGTGGAGGTCTTCAAACCCATGCCGCATAGATAGCAATTCCATTGTAAAATTATTCCTTTTGTGCTAAAGTGTTGAGTTGCATATTGCATAATCATTTCGATACCATCATTGTACTGTGCTACCTACTTGGGAAAGATTTAATGTAGCCACTGTGTAGATACTTGAGCAATTTTTGGGAGATTCTTTCATAACATTCTCAGTTTTTTCATTACAAGAAAGAGAAAAGGAACTCCTGCGAATCACCATAGTTTGACAATCTCATTGTAAAGTTGTGATATGTATATACTTGTATGGTCAGGTATAGAGTTTACTGATAAAACGGCAGTTTTTTAGTCGCAAAAGCAATCGCGAAAAGAAAAACAATGAAAGTTTTTTTGACTTGTACATTTCTTATAAATGTTTTTGAATTTTTGCAAAAAAATTCAATTGTATTTCGAAGAAACCACGGAAAACCCATTTTACATTACTATAGAGTCTCTTGATTCCCTACACCCTCTTTAATTTTCAAGAATAAAAATGACCTGACTTCATGTGTTTATTCTTTCTTCTTAGGATTTCTGAGACTGCAAATAGGTATTCCATTGTGATAGTCGATCACTTGAAATGATAACAATAAATGTCTTGGCACTGAACTGAATAGTGAATTTTGAACATTTTTGCATATGCTCTCCGTAGAATTAAGTAAATTCCTCTAAAAAGGAATTTTGAATCTTTAACTAAAAAGGCATCATGTGGAGCTACCGATGTAAAAGATGGAGTTGATGCATGGGAATGTATTCAATGATTTTAGACACTTTTAAAAGCCCATCAATAATTGAGGGACTATCAATAAAAGAAGTCCCACGAACTACTTACGTTCTGAACAGAAGAGTCCATCCCAACCCTCATGGCAGATGCATTCAAAGCTGTTGTTACAATAGCCATGTTGACATCCAGGCAATGCTATGCACTTGTTGCATAGCTCTCCATAAAAGCCTGCAAATTAAGAATCTAATTAGTGATGATGCAGTATGATGGTGAATTTTAGTAGGACAGTTTGGTGAGCGGGAGAGTTTCTTGTTTTCGTGTTATTTTAAAAAAATAGTTTCAAAGAAGAGAAATGAATAGGTAATCAGGGTTCATAACGCTTGAAAAGTCCCTTATACTGATACTTAAATTTTTGCCCCAATTTTCAAGTTTTTAAGTAGAATCCTTGAACTTTGACGAATTGATGAGAACTGCCAGAAAGTCCTCGCAAATTACATTATCTGATCATTTTTTACAAGGCCATTTTGAAGATTGGTCTCTCTTTTTTTTTTTTGGTAGAGTACATGAGCACTCCACCATGTCAAATAGGGCTGTCTGTAACTGGATTGGTTGCTTACTCATGTATAGATAAGAGAAAAAATTAGGAAAGGTATGCGAAAAATTCCATTTTAATGCTTTTCCTAAAATTTTTCTGCACCCCTCAGAAGTATTTAGAAAACTCTACAAAATTAATGGAAAGATCCATCTTTGAAAATCCTAGATTATATTTTTCAGAAGTACTTGACTTATTTTTCTGTCCTTGGAAGTTAAAAAGTTTACTTCCTAAAAAACTCTGTAGCCCTTATCATTCGGCCCCTTCAGAACGTTGACATGCCGCAGACGTAAACATTAATTATTGACTCAGTTTCGCTTTGATGACATAAAAATAGCGGTGGTTATTGCTTCTGTTGAAGTAGTCTATTTATGAGATCTCATGAAATATTTCAGGAGGTTCGAGAGACGAGAAGCTGCGTTTATGAAAACTATCAACAAATCATTTCAGGAAAGCTCCACAACTCGCATCCAAAATACGGCGCGCCAAGATTACCCGCCGAGCACCGCTCGTTAAGTGCAACAGCCAATCGGCGTTGAGCGCGGGAGATTACGCGATTGGTGGCCCTCTCGGTGACCAGAAGGCGGGAAATATTCAAATTTTATTAAATTTTCTTGACTATTCACGAGGTTCACGCAGGCATGTAGTCGGGAGGGGGGGGGGGCTTGGGGGCTCAAGTTCCCTCGACCCCGCTAAGGGAGAGTTCGGGAGGTATGGAATACTTCCCAGTTCAGAGGGGGGGGGGGGGGGTGGGGGGCCTCCCAATTTTTGAAATTTTAATTTATTTGGACGCATTCTGAGGCTTCCAAGATGCAGATTTTCCATTAATTTTTGTGGAAATATTGCGTTTCTTCCTTTACTTTCAGCCTACGATACCTTCAAATTGTTGCATTCAACACATCTGGAGAAACTTTGAAATTTTGAATCTATTTCGACGTTCTTTAAAAGTTCCAACTTCCTCTTTTCTCGCCTATTTTATTTTCTGTCTTCCCTTCCCTTCATTTTTTCCCTCCTTTTTTTGCGTTTGGAGGGAACTTGAGCCCCCCAAGCCCCTCCCCCCCCCTACATGCTTGCGTGAACCTCGTGAATAGTCAAGAAAATTTAATAAAATTTGAATATTTCCCGCCTTCTGGTCACCGAGAGTGCCACCAATCGCGTACTCTCCCGCGCTTAACGCCGATTGGCTGTTGCACTTAACGAGCGGTGCTCGGCGGGAATTCTTGGCGCGCCGTATTTTGGATGCGAATCGTGGAGCTTTCCTGAAACGATTTGTTGATAGTTTTCATAAACGCAGCTTCTCGTCTCTCGAACCTCCTGAAATATTTCATGAGATCTCATAAATAGACTACTTCAACAGAAGCAATAACCACCGCCATTTTTATGTCATCAAAGCGAAACTGAGTCAATAATTAATGTTTACGTCTGCGGCATGTCAACGTTCTGAAGGGGCCGAATGATAAGGGCTACAGAGTTTTTTAGGAAGTAAAATAGATTTTTTTGCACTTATTTACCGTTAATTTGGAGAAGTACTGTAAAATTGCTTAAAATTGCATGTTTCTTTCCAATTGTATAATTGTAGGTTAACCTCAGATCAGGTTTCAACAAGTACGAAGATTGACCGACCCTGAGAAGAAAAATGTTAATATTGGTTCTTACGGAGCTTTCGCTTCTGTTGACGTATTCTATTTGGACGTATTTCCGTCAAACGGAACTAAGCGCCATCGGGCCATCGGGGTAGGAAGGTAGAGGGGGGCTTGGATTGGCGGCGGAACCGGGCGTCGGGCTCATTCGTTCCTATGCTTTTCCTATGCAATTCTTTTCCATGGCGCTTAGTTCCGTTTGACAGAACGCGCTATCCGGGATTCGAAATTCCTCAAAAGGAACTCAAATTGGCGCTCAGTTCCGTATGACAGAAATATACGTCCAAATACTCTATGGAAAAAGGGATGATTACCAAGTTTGCAGCGACATTCGCCGGGGCGTTTGCAGTATCCCTGGAGCGGGTCGCAGCCTTTGCGACAGATGGGCACGTCGCATACGTCCCCCGTCCAGCCGGGCAGGCACTGCACGTTCCCGTTGTCATCGCACTCGTAGTGACTCGCCGAGTTCAGACTCGCCGGGCCTCGCACGCCTCAACAAACAAATCAAACACCCCCAATTAACAATCCCATCAAAACACTATCAAGATGAAGATGGATCGCATCTAGCAAAAAGGAACCAGCGGGCCGATTATTGAACTTGATAGACAAAGCTATAGAAAAAGAAGACATAGAGGGTATAAAGCAATCCTATCGGTTGAAATGGGTGGTTCTCATAGACTAAGGGGGAAAATGATAGACCAACTGTCGGGTCTCTCGTGGGTTGCCGTTAGTTAGTCTATTACCTACCTGTCTTCTTTGTCTATTGCTTTGTCTATCAATTTCAATAATCAGCCCGCAGGGCGATCAGTGTTGTAAAAATGTTGCCTCCTCATAATTATCCAAAAAATCTCCGAGAGTATCGATTCGTTTTGGCCTCCTACCAAAAAATGGTTCATTTTCAAGGCAAATAATTATGTCAATTTTAATACTGTACATAAAATGAGTATTTTTAAAAGAAAATGAGAAATGCACAATTTTGAAAACTCTGTAATTGCGCTGGTTCCTTTTTGCTAAATGCGATGCAGATGAAGTAATTCCATGGCCCAAGTGCAAAACCACGTACCTCCATTGCTATCCTTTAAAATTTCCGCTCCTATTCTATTTTTTCCAAGAAAAACAAGTCAACAATGCCTTTTGAGATCATCCCCCTGGTAAAAATTGGCGATAGGAGCTACGTTTCAAAATATCGTAGGAGTTCTTATAGCCGACTAAAGAAGGCTATTGGAAAATTATATAGCTGGCTGTAGAAAGCGGAGCAAATCATGTAGCCGGGCTATACGAAGCTATAAAAAAGTATACAGTCGGGCTACAGTTCCCATCGCCGGCCTTTACACTTTATCGCCATTGGCTATAAAAGGCTGTAAGAAATTGTGTAGAAATTCGTGTGCTTTGGAAATCATTAAGTTTGATACGGAACCACCTTAATATTTACAAAGCAAACATTATACTTTCCTCTGATACATATTTTTTTTTCATCAATTAAAATGAGAATAATCCATACAGAATGTGCAAACATTTCAAAATCATGATTTGAATAACGCTGACTCCGCCAGATTAAATATTAGAGCCTAACACAAAGCGGAGCGGCGACGCACTGGCGCCTGCAAACCTAACAGGGATACTTCACGCATTGAGCAATGCGTGAAGTATCCCTGTTAGGTTTGTAGGCGCCAATGCGCGTCCCGCGCTCTCTGCCCGCCCGCCGCGCCGCGCCGCAGCGTGCCACGGCGTCTGAAGCAACTATTTCACACCAGAGGTATTGCACAGTATCATAAGAAATTGAAAGCGCTCCCACATATTAAGAATGACAGGCATCCTTCAAGAGTACGGAGCTTTCCTCGCAAAATAAATCAAGATACTATAGCACAAAAAAAGAGCGGTAGTCCAAAAACTAACTAAGTCTTAGTATCCGTATTCAGCAACGTTTAGCATAAACTTTATCGTCTGGCTGTTGCTTAATCGCCATCGGCTATAAAAGGCTAAGAAATTGTACAGCCGGCTACAGAAGCTATTGGAAATTTACAGCCGGCTTTAGGTCTATAGTATTTTGGAACACACATTCTACTGCCAATTTTTACCAGGACCTGAATAATCAGTTGATAGAAGGGATAAAGCAAAGGAATTTCACGGGAAAAAATGAGATTGCTCTTTTGACAATTTTGCAGTTAGAAAAAGTGTCCGACTTGTTTCATTGTAGATTTTAAAATAAAAAAATGCCAATGGATCAGTTGCGCTGGTCACACAATCGTGTTTTGATGCTTTATTCTTGCAGATCAACTAAAAATAAGAAGTTCTGTCCAAATAGCAACATGTGCTGAATATTAACCGAGAAATTGCGCCTTGAAAAACTTGATTTATGACGTCATCCACTGCGGCAGTACATACCATAAACCCGACTTATCAAAGGAAGATATCTTGGCTAATATTCAACGTACCTAGAAAGTTGCTGTTTGGACAGATTTTCTTATGCTTAGCTAATCTGCAAGAATCAAGCACCAAAACACGATTCTGTCACCGGCGCAACTGGCTCATTTAACCATCCTCAAGGTTGGTGCCGAAATCTGTCCAAGACGTTTTCCTACGGGTTTTCCTCAATATAAAAAATTCCCTGATAATCCCTGGCATTTCAGGTCGCTGCCTACTCCTTACCATTACTATCTACAAACAGATAGGAGCCTTTATGGATGAGCTAAAAAGAGTGATTTTTGCAAAATGAAGTCCAATGGTCGATGATTGTCAAGACAAACGCGGGTAGCACCTCCGAAGAAGCTCCGAACTTAGAGATAGAACTCGCTTGATGCGGGTACCGGTACTCGTGCGCTACTTGCGACCATTCTATCTACACATGGCTCTGCGAGAACCACACATCTGCACATGGAAATCCTGTTCGGATACGTCGTTTCAGCGTTCTCGCATCTGTCCCGCGGGTGAGTCGACTCAGTGGCGTGGCGTGCTTTGCGATATATCGATTGATCTGCCAATTTAAACCTACGGAAAATGATCGATAGACAGGGTGTTCGCAACGAACACCTTAATAATCGATTCATTATCATAGCTTCAAATGGAGAAATATCGATACTCGATCACTCACGCCTCGCTACGGAGTCGACTACGACCCAAACTCGGTCACCCACTCACCCGGTTGACGTCCTCAAGTCTGAGCTCTGCCGCAGTGTCACATGTGGGTGTCACTATCTAGGCTAGCCTAGAAGAAAGTGGTTGCTCGCGCGATAAATTTTTCATGAGCACAGGAAAGCGCCCGGATCAAATTATCATGTGCGTATTTTAGTTGCAGAACTTCACCTCGTCGAATCTCCGTGCTCAATTCCGGCATCATGAGTCAAGAATTTATGAAAATCCGAGCGCCGAAATTAGCACGACTTTCCGGGATATAGTTGCAATTTCCGGAGTGGCGCGTGTTGCCTATCTTCTCTGTTTTGGGCGCCGAGATTGTCTGCAATCATCGTGGTGACGGATACTCAACAAGCTTTGAATGAGTAAAAAAATTTTAAAGTAAATTATTGTGAATGTTACCCATTAACGAGGACGGGAAAGAGATCATAGTCCACAGAAGCAACCTGATAGGGGCAATTCTTCATTGCACTAAAAATCGCCTCAGTTGCGAGCTGCCTAATTTTTATGCGAATAGAGGGCGTAAAGCTGCATTGCGTGGTTACACGATAAACGATAGTGTAATTTCGGAACGTTTTAGCACAAAAACGCCAAGTTAAGCTGGATTGAGGACGTTTTGAAGGTTACAGTTTAGGAAAAATGATTTAAAATTTTAAAATTTCATTCATGTTGCCATGCTCGTGGCTGCAAATTGTCAGATTACTATTAAGTGAATAATGCAACCTTCTGCTCTTTGTTGACACAAAAATGAATAAACCAAAAGTATTTCTAAAATATTAATGAGTAAATTCAATTTCCAGGGAAATCTGTGTAAGATAGAGAAAACCGAGGTCATTTTCGGATTCAACAGACAAAAATTAATTAGCAATCGTATATACCATGTGACACCTAAGGAAGTTGTTTCCCCTCACTAAATCCGACACAAAACAATCAGTAAGCTTTACATGATAGTACATACATGGGTGGAAGGGGGCAGTTGACCGAAAAATCTCGATATTAGGGTAACTGAAAAGGAAATGAGTTTCAATATCATAAGCAATTATCGACGGATTAATGTGAAAAGCTAGCCAAGAAAATGCTGTACAATTTGTTCAGCTATCTACAAAAAAAATTGTGTGTAACACATTTTTAAATCGACCAATCGTTGAAATTTCTCTTAAATATTTTAGAAATACTTTTGGTTTCACTGGGAGGAAAATAGGTGTTAATATTATAAAAACAATTAGCTAGCCAAGAAAATTCTGTCAATTTTTTCAGCTATACCCAAAAAAAGAAAAGAAAGCATAAAATAATGGAGAATTCGCACACAAAAATTTTATTGCTTCATCAGAGAGTGCCTAATGAGCTGAGTTCGCAGTACTTTTCATAATTTTTTCCTGACATGGGAAATTGTCAAAAAATAGATTTGAAAGTGGGAAAACGTGCCGCCTTATGACGTCATCTGGCGGCATTTTCCATGTAAACACATGTATTTCAGCAGATTATGTTTTTTTCTCATATTTGCTCCAATAATCGTTCAATTTAGAAAGCAAGGATATCCTCGCACTCAGTTTCCTAGTAGTATCATTTCAAATATGAAATTAACACAATTTCAGACACCTGCAAATTCTCTATTGAATAGAGAATTGCCAGGTGACGGAAATTTGATGGATTTCGTGTTTAAGTGGAAACTACCGAGTGAAATGAACACGAAGAGACCCTTGGTTCATGCATCGAACAATTATTGGAGAAGATATGACAAAATGATCTAATCTTCTAAAATACATGTGTTTAAATAGGAAATGCCGCCAGATGACGTCATTAGTCGATGTATTTTTTCACTTTTAAATATATTTTTAGACTATTTCCCACATCAGAAAAAAATTAGAAAAAATAGTGTGAAATCAGCTCTTTAAGCACTTTCAGATGAAGCAATAAAAAATTCGTACGCAAATTCTGCATTAGGACCCGGGCACTTTTCCTCGGGGACAGTGATATCCCCGGGTGAAAGTGTTTGGCGGGATGCGGAGCGGTACCTGCTTTTTCCACTTGGGGATGTACTTGGTCCTGGCGGGGGCGGGGGTGGCGGAGGCGGAGGTAGGGGTTGCGGCGGCGGCGGCGGCGGGCCGGAGCCCGGAGAGGAGGAGCACGGCACTCGCACACAAGGACAGCAACACGAACTGATGCTTGGCCATAGCACACTGACCTTGCGCCCCACATCCGCGCTCCGGCCGGCCACCTAACAGTTCTTCCGCGCGCCTCGCGGGTCCCCAGCCCCGTCCCCGCTGGACCCCGGACACCCGGCGTCCGCCCCTCTTCCCCCCACCCCGCACGCCGCGACGCGCCACACGCATTTACCCACGTCTAAAAGAGAAAGGATCGCCCTCCCCGAGGACCTCCAAGGACCCGATATTGAAATTGGTAGGCAAAGCTATAGACAAAGAAGACAAAAGAGATGTACTGTTGGTCCACCATTACCCCACTCGGTCTATAACAACCACCCGTTCCAACTGGCAGGATCGCTCCATCATCCAGCCGTCTTCTTTGTCTATAGCTTTGTCTATCAATATCAATAATCCGCCTGCCACGGCGATTCAGCAAAGTTGGACACACTGCGCCCTCCTTTCAAGTGTATGGAGGGATCCTTTTCTGCCGTGCTAAGGAAGAACGCCGTATGAACATTCGGGAGTTGCCAAATTTCTCAGAGGGAAACTTGTATTTTTGAAGAAAGTTATGCGTATTTTGCCTCAAAATTTTCCGATAAGATTAAATTGGGAGCAATATTGTCTGAAAAACTGGAAGAAAAATATTCAGGATTTTCCCAGTTTCGTGGGTGATTACAGGAAATATGGCAACGCCTGAAGGCTCATACGGCGTTCTTCCTTAGCACGGCAGTATTGGTGGAGGCGGGCGTTTGCAATGGACAAAGGAGATACGTAACATACTAAGTAGCGGCAACCTACGAGGGACCCGATGGTTAGTCCATCATTTTCTCTCTTAATCGATAGGAACCACCCCTTTCAACCAATAGGATAGCTCGATACTCCCTATGTCTTCTTTGTCTATCGCCTTGTCTATCAATTTCAATATAATCGGCCCGCTGGACGCAAATCCACGGAAATTCTTCCCGCAAAACAGTAAGAAAAGAAAGGGCGCATTGCTTTGCGCCTACGCCTTGGTAGCAATAATTTTTCGAAAAAAATCCCTTTTAAACATGTCAATCTTAAGAAGACAACTTTTAAAACCAAAAATAGTAAAAATGTTCATTTCAGGAAATCCCTTTCAGGTGTTTTTAAAGTAAAATTTGAGTAAAGGAAGTGTCTAAAATTTCTCAAAATATCAACTGCGGGTTTTCAACACTAGAAGTGCTTGAAAAAAATTCAAAGAACTTTTAAAAAGTACCTAGTCATATTTTTCAAAAAGACGACATGGGCCGCGGCCCATGGCGGCAAATTTATGGGCGGGAAATTTTGCAATTTTTTTAAATATAAGTAAAAAAAATCAGATCCAGAAAAAAAATACAAACGAGAAAAGGCGACAAAATCTCTCATCTCCTGAGAGTATAGTAATTTCTAATTTTGTAGTCTTTCGGTGATACAAGAGACAGCGCCTTTAATTAGTCGAGTTAAGAGAGAAATCAAACACGCAATTTGACATGGAGCGGCGCGGCGCAGAGAGCAATGATGACGAGAACTTGAGATGAAAAGGAGAGACCCTCAGCGCGGCGGTCGGCACGTAACACTTATTAGCACCTACAAGACTGCATGAATACTTCACGCATTGCGTCAAACACAGTGCGGTCAGCAGCGGTCGACGTGAAACGCAGAGCGCCTACAAGACTGCATGAATACTTCACGCATTGCGTCAAAAACAGTGCGGTCAGCGTGAAACGCATAGCGCCTACTAGACTTCATGAATACTTCACGCATTCCGTCAAACACAGTGCGTTCAGCAGCGGTCGACGTGAAACGCATAGCGCCTACAAGACTGCATGAATACTTTACGCATTGCGCCAAACACTGTGCGGCCAGCGCGGCGCGGCGGCAGAAGTTAAAATCATTACACCACATTTATGTTTGTTCCTCCATAATTTTTACGTTCATTTCTCACAAATAGAGGCCTTGTTCACACGGAGATAGGTTTACGGAACTTAACTTTTGTCAAAGTTCCGTGAACTTCTGCTTGTAGTGTTGATAGGGCTTTTGCAAAAAAATAGTGCAACACGAGTAAACGCGTCTTATGCACTCCTCCCCCTCCGGCACGTTCTCTTGATGGTTTTTATTGACGTTTCAAAACCAATGAGAAGGGGGCGGCAAATGGGTGAATCCGGCCCAGTTCACGAAAAAAATTATTTGAAGCATCCGCGTTACTCAATAAGCTTCATAAAAAAAATTTCTCATGCATCCGCATTACTCACTAATCCACGCTGCTTGCTAGTTGGCCTTTGCGGCCACGCTTGGAAGTATCTTTGCCCAATGAAGGCGTTTCTCATCTTTCTACCGTGGCCCATAGTTGACGGGTCATGAGCTTCGAATATGTTGTGAGGGACACCTAGAGCCGTAACATACGAGAATATGATCGATCGTCGCCCTTGGGCCCAAATTCAAAATCCAACTTTTCTAACTGCTTAGCCCAAAATAGCTGAAATAAATCCATGTCTTCCGCGGTCCGACCTCAGATTTTGACCTGGGCCCGAACGTGCCGGGTTATGAGCTTTGAGTATGTTGTAAGGGATGACAAGAGAAGTAACATACGAGATTATGATCAACTATCGCCTTTGAGCCAAGGTCAAAATCTGAGGTAGAACCGTGGAAAACATGGATTTTCAGTTATTTTGGGCTGAAAAGTTAGAAAAGCTCGATTTTGAACTTGGGCCCAAAGACGACGGTTGATTATATTCTTGTATATGCTACATCTCTAGGTATCTTCCCAACATATTCGAAGCTCATGACTCATGGCCCAAGTCGAAAGCTGAGGTAGAACCGCGAAAAACGCGGATTTTCAGCTTTTTGGGGCTCCAGAGCCATGCTTAGGCTGGGTGGCAACATTCGAATGTACATAGGGCGTGTTTCCTTGGCGTGGCAGTAAAGTTCTCTCTCCGAGAGCTGGGAGGGGGAGGGGGGGGGGGGTTGGACAGACGAGTATAGTGAGGCACGTCCCATTGGTCTAACATGACGAGAATCATCGCGATCCGAAGAACCATCGTTGAGTCATTTCCGTCTAAAGCTCGTCACTGCGTTAAAAAACAGCGTCGCACAATGGTGCGAGTCAACGGGAGATGTCGGAAATCATGTGGAAGCTTCAAAGTCTTGAATGTTTGTTAATACGAATCAGAGATGTTTAAAAGGGGTTCCAGTGGTTATCTTGTGATATTTCCTTCATGTAGCACATCCTAAAATTTCAAAAGTGAAAGCTTAAAGATGGAAATGAGTGAAATATTTCTAGTCTGAGCTTTGCCATTGAGTCACTCCACTGCGCGCCGATGGATTCCTGCTGGGGAAGATTTCATCGGTGCCGGCAACTCAAGCGAATGAGATCGTGTCATCGAGGCTTTGGCTAGACTGCCGTGCTAAGGAAGAACGGCGTATGAACATTCGAGAGTTGCCGAATTTCCCCGGATAAAACATGTATTTTTGACGGAATTTAAGCATGTTTTTCTTGAAATTTTCAGGTATTTTAGATTTAATTGCGAACAAAATAGTCTGAAAAATTGGAAGAAAAATATGTACAATTTCCCCAATAAATTCGTATTTTATCGGAGGAAATTTGGCAGCGCCTGGAGGTTCTTACGGCGCTCTTCCGGAGCACGGCAGTAGAACCATTGCACCTGCGATTTCAACGCCTTATCATTTTAACGTGTGACTGATTACGAGTCTCGATCGGACTTTTTTTCGCTAGAAGGAACTACGTTGCACGCAAACCCCTATGCACATGGTTCCCTTTACCGTAAACACGTTCACATCGAGCTGATGCAATTTAAGTCTTCCTAGATGCCATCTTGGAGATGTGCAACCGATGTGGTTTTTGCATCAAGTGAGGATTTCCGATTTATCCTAATGTCGATTTTTAAATTGGAGAATTTGCATGCAAATTTTTTATTGCTTCGTCTGAAAGTGCTTAAAAAGCTGATCCCTGCTAAGAATGGTGAGCACAAATGAGTAGAAAATCAAAGTCATATGAATAGAATTTCAACTTACATGAATAGAATTTAACTCATATGAGCAGAATTGCTCGACCCAGTTTTCGCCAACTCATATGACTAGAGATTTCAATTCACTTGAGTTCAGCGTTGAATCCACCATGTCCGAAACTAGTCACCGCATCAAAAAAATCATAAGAACGAAATGTTTTTATTTTTCAATTTTACAAAATATGCCGGTGTCTCCTGGTCAGAAACAGCACTTCTGGAAAATGAAAAAAATTGAATTCATATGAGGTGAACTTTTCTACTCTTATGAGTAGAATTTCCTCTCATATGAGAAGGATTTCTACTCACATAAGTAGGAAGTTCTACTCATGGGAGTTGGCGGATTCTGAATAGCCTACTCGTCATTTTTAGCAGGGATTTCACAGTATTTTTTTGTATTTTTTGAGAGAGTTCTCAGAGGCCTGGCACCCCGCGTATACCGCTGAATTTTCTTCATTTTGAGACTGCAGGGCTCCTTTCCCCTGGTAAAAATTGGCAGTAGAATGTGTGTTCCAAAATACCATAGACCTACAGCCGGCTGTAAGATTTCCAATAGCTTCTATAGCCGGCTACACAATTTCGTATAGCCTTTTATAGCCGATGGCGATTAAGCAACAGCCAGGCGATAAAGTGTATGCTAAACGTTACTAATTACGGATGCTAGGACTTAGTGAGTTTTTGGAATACTACTCTCTTTTTGGGCCGTAGTATCTTGATTTATTTTGCGAGGAAAGCTCCGTACTTTTGATGGATGCCTGCCATTACTAATATATTGGAGCGCCTTCAGTTTCGTATGATACTGTGCAATACCTCTGGTGTGAAATAGTTGCCTCAAGCGCCGTGGCAGGCGGGCAGCCAGCGCGAGACACGCATTGGCGCCTACAAACCTAACAGGGATACTTCACGCGTTGCGCAATGCGTGAAGTATCCCTGTTAGGTTTGTAGGCGCCAGTGCGTCGCCACTCCGCTTTGTGTTAGGCTCTAATATTTAATTCTGCGGAGTCAGCGTCATTCAACTCATGATTTTGAAATGTTTGCACATTCTGTATGGATTATTCTCATTTTAATTGATGAAAAAAAATATGTATTAAAGGAAAATATAATGTGTGTTTTGTAAATATAAAGGTAGTTCCGTATCAAACTTAATGATTTCCAAAGCACACGAATTCTTACACAATTTCTTATAGCCTTTTATAATCGATGGCGAAAAAGCAACAGTCAGGCGATAAAGTTTAAAGCCCGGCGATAGGAACTATAGCCCGGCTGCATAATTTTTTATCGCTTCGTATAGCCCGGCCGTATGATTTTCTCCGTATTCTACAGCCAGCTATATGATTTTCTGTAGCCTTCTTTAGCCGGCTATAAGAATTCCTATGGTATTTTGAAACGCAGCTCTTATCGCCAATTTTTACCAGGGTCCCCATCTTTTTAGGTCTTGAGGGCCCGTTGATAAATTTGATTACCTAATTACAGTTTTGATTATCGGGGACCTTTCATTCTTTCCCATGTCCCATTTAAATCTTCGAATACTTTAGTTTTGAAGCCTTTAGGACTCCGTTAATACCATTGAATGTTTTAATTTTGAGTCCATAGGGACCCATGTTTCTAATTAGCAAATCCCGGCTTCATTTCGTTGCATTCAAGGATTAATACTCTACTTACATTGGTTCTCACTCGTTCCATTCAGTTCGCCTTCAATACTTCGCTACGCAAAATAGGTGGCTTGGAAGCAATAATAGTTGCTATCCGCATTTCGGCCACGATCACTCGGTTTGTGAATTGCTGTAGCGGTTTGATATTTCACTCACATTGTTTCTCACTCATTCCGTTCAGTTCGCCTTCAATACCGCGATAGGCAAATTGAGCGGCTCGGGAGCAGTAATAGTTGCTCGCAGCATTTCGGCCACGTTCACTTGGTTCATTCGTAGCTGCAGTGGCTTAATATTTAACTCACATTGTTCCTAACTTGTTTCGATCAGTTATTCTATGAGGACTCAATGCTAAGAAGAAACGTCGCACGAACATTCAAATGTCGCCAGCTTTTCTCCACGTACAAAGTTCATTTAAGTTAAGTCATGAATATTTTCCCTGATAAAATATTCAGACTCCTCAGATAAAATTGCGAATAAAATTCTCTAAAAAATTGGAGGAAAATATTCTCAAGTTTTTTTCAGAATTCTTATTTTATCGCAAGGAATTTGGCGACGCTTGGTGGCTCATACGGTGCACAGTGGATCGAGTCAATCAGAGAGGTCGCACGAGACATTTTTTCCTAAAGCTGCAAATTTTGATGTTTATTTCGTCACACTTTAAACTTCGAGGGGTGCTGCTGGAAACGTGCTGGTTCACGAGAAAACCAATGAAACCACTTTTAGAACTTCCAAGTCTTGTAAACGGAGTTATAAGCGTTTAAAGTTTCCAAATTTTGCTCGACCACTATTTGACTACTATTGACCACTATTGACTCGATCCACTGTGCGGCGGTCCAGTCCGGCTTGGCGATGTAGTGGTGTGTCCACCGATGCACTCGAAGCGTATTGCAACGTTGCAAATCGATTCATTAACGACAAAATGATGGCCAAATCAGCATATACATCGGCGCTATTTCACATGGACACTCCCCCCCCCCCCCCCCCTTCTTCCCTTCCTCCGGAGTAGTTCTCTGAGGAGGAGACTAGGCGTCTAAAATTATCCATGAAAGGAATTTTTATTCCATATAATACCAGAAATACACTGAAAAAAAAAAAAAAAACTCCGGCCGTGGGAGCCGCAATTACGGGCTATATAGACATACCGTATGTTCCGGGCTCGAGGGCCGAAAATCCCGGCTGCTGGAGCCGTAGCTTCAATTGCTCCGGGTTCAGAGGCCGAAGCTACGGCTCCAGCAGCCGGAATTTTTGGCCTTAGAGCCCGGAACGGACGGTACTTATGTCTATATAGCCCGTAATTGCGGCTCCCACGGCCGGAGTTTTTTTTTTTCAGTGTATCACTGAAAAGTCAGGGAATTTCATTCTCTAAAGCACTGAAAAATCAAGAAAAAGTCAGGGAATCCTGAAGTCTGGAAAAAAGTCATCGCCCCGTTTAATTGTAAGTTTTAAATGTCTGAGCCGATCAGAAACGGATCTTCTGTTGACCACACTGTTTATTATCGGTGGTTATTCCTCGGCAACCGTCGCACAGTGGGTCGAGTCAACTACAGAGATCAGACATGAAATTTTTGGCAAAAACTATAAATTTTTATGTTTATTTCGTAACATTTTGGATTATAAGGGATGCTACTTGAAGAAAATTTCACGAGGAAACCAACTGAACAACTTTTAGACACTCAAAGTTTTATATGAACGGAGTTATAAGCGTTTCAAGTTTTCAAGCTTTGTCCGACTTCTTCTATTGACTCGACTCGCTGTGTGTCACACGCGGGAGGGAGGAGCGCCGTGTGAGCCTTCAGACGTTGCCACATCTCCTTCTATAAAACACGATTTACTGGAGAAATTTTAAATATATTTTTTTCTATTTCAAATTCCAGACTTTTTTTTCGCAATCCATCATATCTGTAAATTTTAAGGGAAATATCCATAACTAGCCTTAAAAAATGCATCTTTATCCAGGGAAATTTGGCAACACTCGAATGTTCATACGGCGTTATCCTGCACGACATCAGACGTCGCCGTGCGTCATAAGGAACAGGTTGGCGCGCGACGGATGAAGCGGGGCGATTCATCGACTATCGATATTTTCCCATTTGAACCTGTGGTAAAGAATCGATTATTAAGATATACCCTAACAATCGATCCTTTTCCATGGGTTTCAATGACACGTTAATCGATCAATCGCAAAGCACGACACGGAGTGGCAAAGCAAGAATCATCGACTATCGATATTTGCCCATTTGAAACTACCGTAAACAATCGATTATTAAGGTATACCCTCACAATCGATCCTTTTCCGTAGGTTTAAATGGCAGGTCAATCGATTCATCGCAAAGCACGAGCGGGTCCGGGAATGCGGGGCGCGACGTCACCGGTGGACCGCGTGTCACCGGCTCCTCCGAATCTGGGCCACGGAGGCGCTGTCCGCCGCCCACGGTGGCCAGCTTGCTCGATAAAATAAGGAGATTTTCCATGGATTTGGATGGGGAAAAATGCTGATTTTCAGCACTATTTGTCAACGATGTCGCCGCCGGTGTCCCCGTCACCCACCGTTCCTCTTCCGTTCTCTGGGTCATCGACTTCCGATCTGCCTCAACTCCTGGGGACCTTCCAGTACCTGTACAGGGTGTCTCAGGCTTAAACGCCCACGCTGAAGAAAAAATGCCTTGTCACCATTGCGAGGATCCTTGTTTTTCGTTCTATACTCTACTGTTAAGCATGGTTTCTACAATCTCTTCACTTTCCAATTGGACGTATTTCTGCCAAACGGAACTATGTGTATTATGACGTGAGCTCTGTTATGCATATATTCTTATGGGTCTCAGGGCTCATGCTTAATGCACATAGCTCCGTTTGGCAGAAATACGTCTAATTCGTCGTTTCCCAAAGAAGAAACGTAACTCCAGTTCGCAGGGGCGGACTGGCTTCAAATTTACTGGGGGCGGGCCCCCGCTGAAGGGGGCCCGGGCCCCCCTGAAAATTTTTGAAATTAGGCCCTACCAGAATTAATTTTAGACTAATTCAGACCCATATTATAAAATATATGGTCCAAAAAAGACCAGAAATGCAAGCTGTAGAGAGAGGGGAAAGGGGTATATATATAATTGGTATTATGTTACACTGGATGAAAAAATGAAATCGCGTATATTTTGAATTTTTCATACAGTATTTATTTAATCTTTATTTTCCTCTTCCAACAAAAACTTTGTACCAAAGTTAAATTGGTATACAGAAGGTACAGAGAATCGATGTGCTCGTTGAGTTAGAGAAAAGGACTATTTCAAGGGTTTTAGATTGGCATAAAAAGACTCCTTCGGGGCCTTTTCGGATCGAAAATAAAGGGCCCTGTTCTCTTGGGGCCATTTATGGAGGACAACTCGAAGAAGCCCCTTTGGGGCCTCTGCGAAGCGACGAGATAGGGCCCTAGAATTCGGCCAAAGAGGGCCCCTTCGAGGCCCCTTTTGGCCACTTTGAAAGGGAGCGATAGCCCCTTCGCCCCTGAGTTCAGGGTTGCATAATTGACTACAAAATGTAACTAATTTTTCGTCAGCATAGGTGTGCATGGCTGTGCGATTCCTGTTTAAAGTTTTGCTAATTTCTGAGTTTACGTAATCCGATAAGAACGTTTACTAACATTTTTAGTTATAGAAATGGATTTCATTTTGCAATAGGGAACTAATATTTCTGCAACAACTCTATATAAGCGTGGGTCTACATGAGGAAACTAGTGGCACATAGTGTTGTTTCTATACATGCATGAATGAGATATGTATAGTCGTGAGATCCGCATTGCGGAATCAAGTCCAAATGACCAGCAGTTTGGTAGAATCTGAATGTATAAAATTGGCTACGGGCGAATTCTACAGTGTTGAAATGCAGTTCCGTTCCTTCGAATATAAAAACTACGAATAACTTAACTCCAAAATCTTAGAATTTTCTAACTTTTTGGACTATCTCTGATGATTCCCTGCCTAACCCTGACCTTTGAACAAAACTTCAACTTGATTTTTAGCTTGCTTCCTTCATTCATATGTAGGCAGGCTTTTGATTTCGTTTTATGTAGAATGTACGAGCAGCCCTGAATCCTATACTTTTCAATGGGTTTTTTGCTGAATCTCAATTGGACTATATTCTGCAATTAGGAACTATAAATTCCGGCCCGGTTTAAAAACAACGTATATGCCATTAGTTTCCCTATGCACATAAGTGTTTTTTTCAGATGAGCCAGAATTCATAGCTCCAAATTGCAAAATGCAGTCCAATTTCATTGCATACTTTTTTCTTTTCTAGTTAATTGACTATAACCCTACGTAATTCGAGGCGTGCGGAATCGAGCTTCTTTCATCAATTCTTTTAACCAACATTCGTCCGGTTACGCGGACTGCGTAAATTAGGTTTGACGAACCGAATAGTTGGGATGATATAGACCAAAATGTTCTCCCTCACTTTGTGGATATGACATTGTGTCTTCTTGATAGTCAAATTATTTGTCTTTAGCGTTGCGCTCCACCTAACTTTTTACTCTACGTTTAAATCTCCGTGTCAATTGAAAACAGTTCAAGTTCTCCTCCTTTTAGAAGTCGGATTTTCCGGTCTTAAAAGCTCCACTAAGCGAATTCGAAACGCATGTTGCAATATTATTTCGACTTCTAAAGAGGGAATATTGCATACCTACAAAATGAAGGCGAATTTCTTTTCGGCTGACGCAGAGACTTAAACGCGCGGGTAGAAAAATCGAATGGGGCGAAACGCGTGATACTTCCAAGTAGGTAAAGTTGCGTGTCCACAAATTGAAGGAAAATCTCTTTTCGGCTGATGCAGAGACCTTAACGCAAGAGTAGAAAAGTTGGATGAAGCAAAACGCTCGATACTACTATTTTGCTTTCCAATAAGGTAAAATTGCACCAGTGGCGTGGCGTGAATTGCGATATATCGATTGTTATGCCATTTAAACCTATGGAAAAGGATCAATAGACAGGGTGTTCGCAGCGAACACCTTGATAATCGATTCCTTACCATAGGTTTAAATGGCATAAAAATCGATACATCGCAATTCACGCTACACCACTGGTGCAATTTTACCTTATTGGAAAGCAAAATAGTAGTACCGAGCGTTTTGCTTCATCCAACTTTTCTACTCTTGCGTTAAGGTCTCTGCATCAGCCGAAAAGAGATTTTCCTTCAATTTGTGGATACGCAACTTTACCTACTTGGAAGTATCACGCGTTTCGCCCCATTCGATTTTTCTGCCCGCGCGTTTAAGTCTCTGCGTCAGCCGAAAAGAAATTAGCCTTCATTTTGTAGGTATGCAATATTTCCTCTTTGGAGATCGAAATAATATTGCAACATGCGTTTCGAATTCGCTTAGTGGAGCTTTTAAGACCGGAAAATCCGACTTCTACACTCTTCGGGTTATTAGACGGGCACTATATTGATTTCAGCCCAATCGGAGAAATCTCGATTTTGAAACTGAAGTTCATGAAACCCTGTCGAATTTTAAAAGAATTTCTTCACAGTCAATTACCTGGCGTGTCCTCTGAAAAATGTTCGAAATAAACTTGAGCTCAGCTGTGTGCTTCTTATTCTTATTCTATTAGTAGGGCTACCAAGCATTATGAAACGAATTATTTGAACAGCAAAATATATCTGCCTTTCTCGAACGGTGCGGCAGTTTGGTCATACCTGAGACTTATAAGCATCGTTGAAGCGCCTTTATTTCTGCTGGAAGTAACTTATTCACTTCATTAACTTATTCGCTGCCATGAATGAAAATTTACAAAAGAGTGTAGAGGGCTACTTACCGACTGATTTTCTAGGCATTAAGCGTGAAGTGCCTTCAGTATCGGTAAGCATCGGAGGATGGTAAAATTAAAAGATTTTAATGAAAATGAAGGTTCACAATTTCTGCATGGATGCCAGATCCTTAAGAAGCAGCAAGCTACTCTGCTGTGCTAAGGAAAAATGC
Organism: Bemisia tabaci; assembly: GCF_918797505.1. Lineage (NCBI taxonomy): Eukaryota > Metazoa > Arthropoda > Insecta > Hemiptera > Aleyrodidae > Bemisia > Bemisia tabaci. Next base: position 6,051,242 of record NC_092795.1, on the reverse strand, counting down.
CGTATGAACTTTCAGGCGTTGCCAAATTTCCACTTCCAATACACGGTTCTCTTTTTACTTCCAATACGGTGATTGCTTCCAATTTTCTGGTAAACTTAGTAATATTTTTCTTCCAATTTTTCAGATAATGTTGTTTGCAATATCACCTAAAGTCCCTTAAAATTTCAATGATATGTATTCATAACTTTCCTAAAAAATCAACATTTTATTGAGGGAAATTTGGCGACTCTCGAATGTTCATGCGGCGTTCTTCCTTAGCACGGCAGACGGTAGTCTGATGTCCACGATATTCACCGTAAAACTTCACGGTCGGTCATAAAATTACTAAAATTTAATGAAAAAGGGGATTCGAACTTTTTTTTCTTTTTTTAAATCTTCCACACTGAAGACAAAAACATATCGACGGCGTAAGTCCGCAATCACATATCTCGCTTTGCAGTGTCTGAAAATCTCCGACTCTATGTTATATTTTTAAAGGAGAACAAATTGACATAATTCCTTGAAGTTTTTGTAATTTTATTCGCACAGAGAGGGAAAATCACGGCAGTTTGAAAGAATTGCCGTCGAGTAGTTTTTTGTTAAAAAAAATAAAGTGTTCATAAAGACCGAGTTATGTGATTGCCATGCCGACTTACACCGTCGATATGGGAGGAAAAAATACAGATTTCACTCTGTGAAGTTAGGTGAAAGGCCATTCCAGAGACCGAGGCTCACCTGCAAAACGTTTTGCTGTGTAACTAGGTACCGTTGACAAACTATTATCCTCTCGGCGCAACCATGTTGGATTACGCTCAAGGATTTTTATTTTGTCGATTTTTGAAAGAAGGCATGAAGTTAATTTCTCGACTTCTTGTGATTCAGAAATCTAATTGAGATACCGAGATTCCAGGAGAAAAACTAATCGTGGATTACCTACTGGTTAGTTTTAGTTGTGATGGCAGATCTTGTGGTACTTACAAGGGGAGTCTACGAAGTGACATCCTGGGATTGGGTTCATTTTGCTTGTACATGAAGAAGAGACAAATCTAAGGTTGACGTATTTTTTTTTAGCCGCCACCTCCCAACCGTTCTCGAGATATCGATTTTTAAAGTTACGATTTTTGCACGTTTCCGCGCGGAGTTCCGGCGAGTCAACTGAGCGCCGGCAAGCTGCACGAAGCGTGTTTCCTATCAGCGCTGCAGACCGGCATTTCTTATCAATAGTTCCGTGGCCGAGTGGAAGAGTGTTCGCCTACCGTTCCATCGATCGCGGGTTCGAATCCCGCTTCGTGCCGCAGCTTTTATGGTACGCCGCAATGCGTTTTTACAAGTTTTCTTTATTTTTATCACACACCAAGGGGTCCGCCCCCTGGCCGCTACGCGGCCCAACCCCCGGGGCGAAAAGGCGCGCTTCGCGGCGAGGGGAATCATCAAAATCGACCGTTGACGGTTGCAAATTCAGAGTAAGGAAAAAGTCATTAAGAATATAGTGTGGTGGGAAATTTTTATTTGAAACATCATTTTATCATTCAATTAAAATTATTTACCCAGTAACCGTCAACGGTCGATTTCGATGATTTCGCTTGCCGCGAAGCGCGCCTTTTCGCCCCGGGGGTTGGGCCGCGCAGCGGCCAGGGGGCGGACCCCTTGGTGTGTGATAAAAATAAAGAAAACTTGTAAAGACGCATTGCGGCGTACAAGCGGGATCGAAGTTCCTGCGTCGAATGGTTTCCCGCAACCCGGCATACACAGCTACGGCGGCCCGCGGAATGGGTTGCGCACCAGCTCTTGAATGGACAGAGTTTCTGGTGGGGGACAGAAATAGGTGTCGTCGCGGCGCGCGGCGATCAGGGGAATCAGGAATCCCATGCATTGATCGCGTCTTTCGCTATCGGCGCGATGCGATATCGACGCGGACGTCCAGCCACTGCACTGCACTGAATCGGTCAGACAGATGAGTGTAGTGGGCCAAATAATAACTTAACGAAATCAAAGCCACTGGTGTCAAATTGCCGTTAAAAAGACCGTCCCTGAATCCTGAAAATACCGCTTAGTATACTGCCAAGGAAAACCGCCGTATGAGCCTTCAGACGATGCCAAATTTCCTTTAGAAAATCACAAATTTCTGGGAAATTTTGTCAATATTGCTCCTCTAATTTATTAGAGGATTTTCTTTGTAATTAGATTAAAAGTGTCTGAAAATCTGAAGGAAAAATATTAATGACTTTGTCAAATCTCTCCCCCTCCCTAGGGTGTCCCTTACATGGGCGGAACGAGGAATTTTCTGTGGGAGGGGACACAGGGGGATATGGAATTTGGGGTATGGGGGAACTGGGAGGCCTCCCCGGCAAATTTTTGAAAATTGGAACGTCTCGAGAAAATTTTGAGCCATTATCAATGGCAAATTGAATGGAATTAAATATTACAGATGACAGAAATTTTGCTGACTTGTTTTAAACATATCATATCTTACTGTGGGTTTTAGTTCATTCAAAACGTAACACTGTTAGGTTTTATTACATTCCCTATGCCTTTTACCTCAAGACTAATTAGTATCTTGAGCTCTTGATTTTTTTTGGAAGGGGCCGAGCAGAATTGTGTGGAGGGCCGTCCCCCCCCCCTATTTCCACCCATTTCAGCCTCATTGTCCCTTATCTTTGAAATTTGAGAAAATTTGAGCTCCCCAGGTCTCAAAACGTGCTATGAGATGTAAAAAATAAGGAATATTTTCTCCAAAAAATTAAAAATTTTTTTTATCGATCTCTCAAGCGCCCTAAAGGGCGCCTTTGGTTCGTAATCGTAAAATTAAAAAAAAAAAAAAAAAAAACCATGATCCCAACTCTCTAGTCCAAAAAGAGGACTGAAGACAAGAATGAGATTGAAACATGAAAGCTCCGGCTACACAGTGTCCTGAACGGTTGTAAGCAACTCTTCAACGATGGTTTTGGATATTTTCCCTCAAGAAGACTAATCCTTTCGTTAAAAAAGCGAAAACAAGAGGTTTAGACACATGTGTCAAGCTGTCTGTATGAGAAAGGAAGATGTAAGCTTCAGGAATAGCCGGCGAAATTGGTTCGACAATGCTAAAATGAGCCGAACCCACAGACGCGCCCGATAAGCAGATTTACCTTTCCCCTGAAAATGGTAGTTTACGGCCAAAGCCTCAGAGATCCGGTGAAATGACCAACATTTTGGTCCGAAGAGTTAGGTTAGGTTAATTTCCAGCTGGGATGAATTATTCGCAACCCTGTGTCGGCAGCAAGAGGCTCGAGTTCACTGCAAGGTCTAAGAGGCGCGTCGGAGGGTGGTTACCGCGCCTCAACTGGCCGTTCTTTCGGCCAGACTCAACTGGCCGACTTTCCGGCTACGGATGCGACCAAACGGAAATTATTTTTCTAAAGCACCGCAATTTGGATGATGTCCGTAGTGAAACGACACTGATTTTGTCAAGATACCAATTTTGACACGTGCGTCCTTTAGGGCGCTTGAAAGGTCGGTAAAAAATTTTTTTTGAAAAAACGTTCCTTATTTTATTAACTTCCCTCAAATTTCAAAAATAAGTGACACCCTACCTATCTCCCCTTGTTTTCTACGCCGACAAAAGAGAGACCCGGGAGAAAAAGACCGAAATGATGCCCGAAAGTAATGTCAAACTTGAAGAAGACCCTTGAAAAGTTGTGACTAGTCGGAGGACTGCAATCCCTGGACTGCCGCCCACTTAGGGACGAAATCATCCATAAAACCCACGCTGCCCCCATAAATTTCACTCTTGATTCTCAACAAATTCAATGTTTGGTAGTCTTATTCCGTTGCTCTGAAAATCAACGAGGGCTTCCGCCGGATACGGCCCTTTCGTAAATAAACTGAGGATCGTTCGCGCCCATTTTTACATGAAAAATCTCATTTCTTTTCCCTATTTTCTACGCCGACAAAGGTGAGACCTGAGAGAAAAGGACTAAAGTAATGTCCAACTTGAAGATGACCCATGATAAGTCGGAGTCGACTAGTCGAAGAACCACAATCCCTGGACTGCCGTCCACTCTAAGGAGATGGACCAGTTCTCGTAGATTCTCTGAGCAATGGAATAAGACTACAAAACCTTGAATTTGTAGAGAATCACACGGGAAATTCAGAGGGGCAGCGGCGGTTTTATAGATGATTTTGTCTCTAAAGTGGGCGGCAGTCCCAGGATTGTGGTCCTCCGACAGGTCACAACTTTTCAAGGGTCCTCGTCAAGTTGGACATTACTTGCAGGCATGAACTAAGTCGATTGCTACCGGGTTTCTCCTTTGTCAACGTGGAAAATAAGGGGCCCGTGGCAAAGGACGACATTTTCAATGAAAGAATCGGCACGGACGTTCATCAGTTCATTTGCGAAAATGCCGTATCCTGTGGAAGTCATCGTCGATTCTCGAACAACGGAAAAAGACTACAACGCCTTGACCCTCAAAAGTGCAATTTAGGGGGGCAGCGGGGGTTTTATGGATACTTTTGGCCCCAAAGTGAGCGGTCGTCATGTATTTCTGGTATTCTAATAACTAGTCGTGTTTCTTAAGGGACCCTCGTCAAGTATGGCAGATTTTCGGGCACCATTTAAGGTGAATTTCCTGATTTCCCCCGCTCTGAAACGAAAAAAAAGGGGGACAGGGGGTTGAGAGTAATACAACCTCTCCGTCAATTTACAGGCCGCTTCCGCGATTACATTTTCAAGAAGATGCACTCGGACTCGATGCTAATTCCGTAGCTCGGAGATTGGAGCTCTTTCGGACTCTTCGCATTTTAATGAAATTTTTTATTGAATTAGACCCCTCCCCCTCCCCGGTGGGGCCCGTGGTGGCTCCCACACGTGGGGGCAAATGAAGATTTAAGTGTCACATGTGGAGTTTCTAAGGACTTTCTAAAAAGAGAAACGGTCTATCTATGAGCCGTCGAACCTACACTAAAGCCCTCGTCTCACGATCAAATGAACTCATCAAATGCAAGATGGCGGGTTCATCAACATTGACGGCCCGCTAACTTTTGATAGCAGACTTGCGCGAAAACCAGTCGCCATCTTGCATTTGATGACTATTTGATGAGTTCATTTGATCGTGGGACAAGGGCTTATGAAATAAAGGTGCAGATCCCCCAGATAAACTTTGGGCGGATAACATTTGGCAGGGGGATCGGATTGACTTGCAGTTTCCGCCGATTTTTTTTTTTTTTGGCCCTTGTCATTTTAAATTCTCAATTCGAAAACTGAAAACTGGAAAGTACCTCACAAAGTTTTTCCCTTGATATGAAGAAGAACGCCGAAAATTTAATATTCCTATTCCAATTTTACCTTTTACCCCTAGAAAATAAAAGCGGCAAATCTGTAATGGCAGTGAAGACTTAAACAAAATAAAAATAATAAATTTAAAATAAAACCCAGAAAATAGAAGAAAACCTAAGATATATGAGTACGCCAATTTAATGACTACATAATTGTGTTAGATATTTTCGATTGCATTCGATGGTTTATTATGTAAAAAAGATCATGGCCGCAATTTCGAACGTTTAAGGTTTAGTGGTCCTTTAAAATTTTGAACATTTGAAAAGAGCGGCAAATTCAGACAGCCTAAGCTTCTGATCAAATAAAATCAGTTCATTGAAATACTTTGGCGCTTAAGATTTCTTGCGCGCCCCTCCCCCTCTCTACGATCAGTCTCTATCAGTGGCGTGGCGTGAATGATCGACTATCGACATCTCTCCATTTGAAGCTATGGTAAAGAATCGATTATTAAGGTGTTCGTTGCGAACACCCTGTCTATCGATCCTTTTCCATTGGTTTAAATGGCAGATCAATCGATACATCGCAAAGCACGCCACGCCACTGGTCTCTATCTTTTCTCAGCGACACTCGCCGAAACAGAATCATCCTCAACTCTCAAACACGATTTTGGATCGAGCAGCCGATTTATGCGATAAAATTTACGGTCATAGTTTCCGGGTATCTCTCGGTTTAATCAACAACGCAGGAGCACGCCAAACGCGTGCGGAGGAGATGTAGAATCCGTGAGGAAACGCATTTATCTATTCAAGAACTGGAGTGCAACTATTTCCCCGGTGCCGCCGTTGATAAGTGTGTACCGCGGGTTGCGGCAAACCGTTCTAGGTAGAACGTCTTAGCTATGTATGGCGGGTTGCGGGAAACCATTCGACGCAGGAACTTCGATCCCGCTTGTACCATAAAAGCTGCGGCACGAAGCGGGATTCGAACCCGCGATCGATGGAACGGTAGGCGAACACTCTACCACTCGGCCACGGAACTATTGATAAGAATGGCCGGTCTGCAGCGCTGATAGGAAACGCGCTTCGTGCAGCTTGCCGGCGCTCAGTTGACTCGCCGGAACTCCGCGCGGAAACGTGCAAAAATCGTAACTTTAAAAATCGATATCTCGAGAACGGTTGGGAGGTGGCGGCTAAAAAAAATACGTCAACCTTAGATTTGTCTCTTCTTCATGTACAAGCAAAATGAACCCAATCCCAGGATGTCACTTCGTAGACTCCCCTTGTTAGCAAGAACACCAGCGGCGTGGCGTGATTTGCGATACATCGATTGACCTGCCATTGAAACGTATGGAAAAAGATCGATAAACAGGGTGTTCGCAAGGAACACCTGAATAATCGATTCTTTCCCATAGCTTTAGACGGGGAAATATCGATAATCGATCTGCTTCCACGCCTCGCCACTGAACAACACAGATATGAGCATGAGCTTCAGACCTTGAAATGGAGTTTCTTGGTAGTGGTTTAGTGATTTAAGTGCTATAGTACTTGAAATGTTGAATGATAGGCGTTAAGTATTGATGTAAATGTTACGCCCCGTTGACGAAACCCTGTCCAACTTTTTCGCCAGTCCGTGAACGCCAACCCGGGCATTTTAAAAGTAATCCACACTTACCGACGAATGTTCGCCATCGACCGATCTCTCATGATATTTCGCGGGATTTATGACGAAATTAAAAATTATTAAAGCCAATGTTACAACAATTAATGAAAAAAAACAGGTTATAAGTAAATACATTTTACAATTGATTTATTTTTTAAAAATTTCTCCTGGATTTGTTTTGAAATTTTGATTTTACTCATTGAATAAGTGCGTTTCATATTCAAAGCTTGGACGTCCGCTTGCTTCAGGAAGACTGCACTGATTGTAAGTTGATTGCGGACGCGGAGCCTTGATTCATCGGATCGTGTTCCACGGTTGTGCGTGTTGCATAACTTAAAATTTTTAGGCGCTCTTGCTTTTGGCACTTCTTTAAGGATGCAAGGGGCCTGAGATGGTTCGAATGGAGCGGAGGGGGGGGGGGGTGTCATGCTCCCTTACTACGGGTCACGTAGATCTTATTCTCGAAAGCCCCGCTCACTTTAGGTTGGATCTCCGTCCGCGAGAAAATGATCAAATATTGATTTCGGCGATCTGAGTCGAAGTGCGGCTACTGCACAGTAATGCCGGCATCTCTCTGCAATGAATTTGTCGGAAAATTTGGTGAGGGGGGGGAGGGGGGTGGCGGAAAGGTCCACTCTGTGCGGCTAGAGAGACGTCGAAGGGTTCCTAGGAGGGATACCTACCCGGTTCCGCAAAGGATCCTGTGGCCCTGGATTCAGCCTAAAGACATCAGATCAGAAGTAAGTGAACTAATATTTCACATTTTTTTGTTTTGTTATATAGACAGCCAAAGTTTAAATGAAGGCGTTAAGCAGTTGGAATGCCCGATAAAGCATTATTTAACAGCAATTTCATTTCATTAAAGTGTAAATCACTTTAATATTTTAAGAATTCATGAAAGAAAAGTCTTGCCTTCACACGGTTTAACTTTTTATTCTATTGATTGGTCTTTTCCCATTGTTTTTAAATGTAACATGCATTAAGATACCGCATTATTTAGTGAATTTTGTCTTAAAGTTTGTGATATAAGGCAAAGGATGGGCTCCAAAATCGAGTTAATTTGAGTAAAAAATAAAACCACAAGCAAGTAAAGGCGAGACTTTTCTTTTATGATTCTGTTCATGAATATCACGCAAAATGCGTTACCTACTCTGATTAAATAATTTCTTTGCACTGTGCTACACTAGGGGTGGAAAAAGGGGGAAAGGGGATTCTTGAGGGGAGGTGGAAGGTGCAAAAGGAAACTCCAATGTCAATTGCTATCATTTGTGTCTGGTAAAGACTTATCATCGATGTTCTTACGCATTTATCTACTTTTCTGACTCCGCGTTTAAGTCTCCAAAAATATGCACGTCCGAAAAAACGTTGGTGCGTTGACAGATTGTACCGATACCTGTTTACTCATGAGAGATTACGTTTGCAAATAGTTGCGTGCTCCTAGATCCACAAATACTTCAACATGGCATCTTTATAGCTTCTGAAAAAGTAAAGCATACGCTGGAAAATTAGGCTTGCGCGTAGGGACTTTTCGACTTAGCATTCTACACTCGCCACTCACTTTGACTAAAGTGCCTGTAAAGGGAGAGTAACTCCCTTCATATATTTTTAGTATCGGAAAGATGTGCCGTTTTTCCATCGGTCCATGATTGGTAGACAGTTATTTAGCTCTTTACGGCCGTAGGCAAACAAATATTCCTGGTGGTTGATAGCCGTTAGGAAAAATATACCGACCATATCACGAACACAACTCAAGGTATGTATATTTACAAACCCTCTCTCCATGGAATTCGTGACTTTTTGACATAAGAACCTAAAATTAAATTTAATGCCTTCATTTTTTCTATTTCGTTTTTTATGCGTAAGATTATTACGTTATTTATTAGATAGTTTATAATTATTTATTTAGATCTCGGTTCGTAAGAGAGGCTTCAACGATTGTAACCACTTTTCCACAACTTCCGCAGCAAAGAAATACCTTTACGTTTCTGTTATTGGGCACTCGAATTTGGCAGAATAGTCGCAGACCAATACAATCTCTAAAAGTTCCTTCATTTTGTCGGGTATGCAATCCTGACATTAGGATGCTAAATTAATGTATCTAGATAGTAGCGGACCTCTGACCCAGGTCAGAGGGACAAGCCGTGAGGCGCCATTACTTCAGCTGCTCTGCTGTGCTAGGGAAGAACGCCGTATGAACATTCGAGAGATGCCAAATGTCCCTAGTTAAAACATGATTTTATGACAACATTCGTGCATATTTTTCTTTGGAATTTTCAAATATTTTATATTAAATTGCGTACGAAATTGCCTGAAAACTTTGGAAAATAATATTCAAAATTTTTCCCAGTAAATTCGGTTTTTATCGGAGGAATCTCGGCAACGCCTGAAGGCTCATACGGCGCTCTTTTTTAGCACGGCAGCACTCGGCTGCCGATCATCGCAATCATTCTAGGCTCCCTCATCTCGTTGAATATGCAATTTGATTTGATATGATAATTTCCGGTGACAAAACTTTGGGGACAAAACTCCCAACTATTCGTGTGGGTAGAAGAAGGTAGTGCAAGATCGAAAAAGAGCGACAAGTTTGGTCAAACGTGAAAATCGCAGAACACCCATGAGGTTTCTTTTTTTCAAACCACATACGAACAAAGCTAATTAAGATTTTTCAAATTTGTGAATGTAGCGATCTTAAATATTTTTTCAGCTATCAAGAAAGTCCAAGAAAACTTAATTCGGACGTATGATGGGCTAGTTATCACCAATATCCGGTTTCTTATCTATTAGACCTTGTACTACCAGTTAGTCACACGAGGCAAGAGTCTTTAGGGCAATAATTGGTTCGGTGCGGAGTCTGAACCTACGAAGACGAGACTAAGTTGGTTGAGGCGCCTCGATACAACTATTCGTGTTCCCCGAATGTGCGTGTTGCATGTTCCAAAATTGAAGGCGCTCCCGCTTTTCTTGGTTCTTTAGAGATGTACGAGAGTTGTCAGTAGTGGCACCTGGATAACAGAATCCCTATGTAAGGAAATTGTTGCCGCCTTAATCCTTCTGCAACCCAAAAAGCTCCGCTCTCTTATTGGTCGACGAATTTTAGGCTTTCGTGGCAGGTCCTTTGCTCATGGAACGAGGTAATCAAAGAAGATTGCTACAGATTCCTAGACACAATGAGGGTTTTCTAATTTCTAACTTTTGAAATAAGATTTGAACAAAGTTTGATGGAAATTTTCGCCGATGATTACTTTTTACCTGATAGTTTCATTCATCCCTCTTCAGAAAATACAAATTCCTATTAATCGATTTGTTGACTCGGATACCGAGGTTCTAAAAGAACTCATAAATTTTTATTGAAAAATTTTGAGACAAATTTTTTTTTTTAAAAAAAAAAATAATTTTTTTTAAATTTGCTTACACAACTGGTATGTTTGTATCGACAGTCTAAGTTTTTATTAGGATACTTATTAGCTTCTTGCGAAAGTTTCGTCAAGAATCGGTCAGTGGGTCACTTTGTCAGTAAGCGAATGAATTGCTTTTAAAATTAATAAGGGCATAATTTTCAGATTTTTGACTGGTCAGTTGGCAAATTGGCTGCCCAGTTCAGTAACTGGGTAAAACATTTGTAGATGCACGGACTGGACAATTTCACCGACGGGACGTAACATCAATACTAAAAAACACTGCGGTGTACAAACGTTCGAGAACGCTTCCTCAAAACCACACTCATTTGGGGGGGAGGAAAGCAAGAAAATCCATTGCTCCAGCAAAATGTGATCAAGTTTTTTTTTTTATTAAAAACACGTACAAATTCAACAGCTTACAAAAAAGGGTAAAATTTAAGTTGCGATTTCAAAAGATAGGTTTAAAAGAGGAACATAGTTAAAATAAATACAGAGCTTTGCATCATTCTAAACTATTTAGATTTTTATGGAAGATGAAAAATAGATACATTGATAAAAAAAAAAATACAAATAGAAGGTACAAAAAAACAGCATAATCAAGAGGACAGGCTAACTATGGATTGGTAGAATCCTTTGATACACATGTGAATCTGACGTTTCAAAGAGAGACGGTAAAATAAATGAAATATATGAGATGGGAGAGGGAGAGATACTCAGAAAAAACATGACCAAGACTATTCCAGTTTTGTTCTCAATTAGACACCATTTAGGAGAGAGGAACCAATCCTGCTAAAAATGAGTGTGATGTTAGCATATTGACAGCAATGTGCTAGTATTAAGTTTTCAAGCATAAACTGAGTAACGCAATGTTAGCAATATGCCAGTACTATACTCAGTCAAGTAAGACCCATTTTCATAGAAAATCGTAAAGCTTTCATTATTAAAGAAAAAGTCCCCTCAGATACAACACAGATACTAATGGCCCTTTTGTTGCTGCATTAAAGAAAGATAAAACAGGAAATAAACACCTTACCCTTGTGAGTGAATTTCTTTATTCTAAAGGAATCGAAGGGATAAAGAATATGTAGAGAGTCAACAAAGATCATCATATTGAAATAATGAGTAAAGATTTTGCATACAACTTAATTGATAATTATGTAAATCCAATCCCGTATGGAAGATGTAATTGCGATATTTTAATGAAATATATTACACGCAGAATCATAGTGAATTACGTTCATACTGATCTCAATATGAACTCTATTGGTCAATACCTACAGGAAAAATAGTCTAGTATTTTAGGCGTTAGGCGAATCTATCGTAAAAATGAAGACAAAGCGTTGATTCCTACGACGAAATTAGATGCTTTATGGGAGAGGTCTGTAACCCCAGATTTTCTATTCATTGTCTTTACTAAATGCTCTATCACTGTCCACATTTTTCCCCTTCCTCCGGGAATAGTCCTCTGAGAGAGAGAGACTAGGCGTCGAAAATTTTCCATGAAAAGCATTTTCATGCGATATCATGCCAAAAATATCATTGAAAAGTCAGGGAATTTCATCCTCTAAAGCACTGAAAAATCAAGAATAAGTCAGGGAATCCTGAAATCTGAAAAAAACTCATCGCCCTGTTTAAGTTTTAAATGTCTGAGCCGACCAGAAACAGATCTTCTGTTGACCACACTCTTACTATTGTACAAAGGTAGTTATTGGTGGTTCTTCCTCGACAACTGTCGAACTGAACCAGAAACTGTGTGATACTCCCCGCTGCCGCAACCCAGCGCGGGACCGGACTGTGGTCTGACAGTCTGGTACCGACCTCCCGACGAAAAGGATTGATTGATATTTGATTTGATACTTGAGATTTTGTTTGGATGCTTTCCTCTTCGATCTATACGAAGCGAAATCCCAAGAGGACAATTACAACACATATAAGTTAAGTCTTACTAATTTACACAATTCATTCTACCATTTCTACTGTTCATGAACTACCCACCCTTAATATTTTAAGCGTTAGACGAATCTATCGTAAAAACGAAGACAATGCGTTGATTCCTACAACGAAACTAGATGTTTCAAGATGTTGCTGAACTGGTTGCCTGTACCAAAAAAATAACAGCAATAAGCAGAACCAGAAGGAACTTGGACGTGATGATCCACCGAAAAATTTCAGAAATGAGGGGAACTAGAAGGAACCTACACCCGATGCTAAACAAAACAGTGGCAATAATGAACAGAACCAGGAGATGCCAGTACCTGAGGACGATTCGACTGGAAGCAACCAGGAAATCCTCGGACTGCTGTATGCACCAGTAAGTTCAAAAAGGGCTCAGAGAAGTATAAATTGTGATAACTTTCCTGTACCAGTAGTAAGCACCCTGGTCCAATGCAAAATTAATTCAGGTTCTTCAAAGCTGAATCAAGAAGGGCATTAAAGTTCTTGTTCTCTAATTAAATACTAAAAATGGAACGCTGGTGACCTCTCTTCCGTTATCTTTCTTTGTTATTATCTTAATTGTTTTTATGCTTCATCCTAGCAGCCAGGGTTTTTTATTTATCTTTTCCCACCTCTTATTTCCTACCCAAACTAGGTTTACTTTTAAGTTTTTCCCTAGTTTCAATTGCTTAGTTCTGTGAGCAGCTTTTTACCCACCTTGCAGGGGTGATGGGTGCAATTTTGCAGGTGATATTGCTTCCGGAACATTGTCTTTGTAACATGGTTCCAACGTTGCTGCAATATTAGGTGGCAACATCGCTTGAGAAACGTTGCTTGAAACATTCCAATAACATTGCATAGCAACATTATCTGCAAACGTTACTTAGTAATATCAGGGTAACGTCTCTTGTAACATTGCACACAACTTTTTTGTGAAATATTTTAAAAACGTTGCAAGAAACATCACGGTAACATTGCATAGCAACATTATCAGCAAACTTCACATAGTAATATCGCAACGTCACTTGTAACATTGCACACAATATTGGTATGAAATATTCTAGAACTGTCGCAAGAAACATCACTGTGACATTGCAAAACAACATTTTCCTCAAATAATTTCTCTCGTGAACTTCTCTGTTTCTAAAAAAAATCCGAAGGTGAGGAAGGTTAAGTTATTAAACTAATAAGCCTCAAAATTGAAAGGCTGATGAGAAAAAAAAAAACATTTTCAGGCCCAGCAGGTTGTAAGCATGAATTTTTGTCTGCTTTGCTTTTCAACCCTAAATTTTTCTTAATAAAAGCTGTATTGAAAGCTCAGCTTGTTCATCTCTCTTGATGCACAAAATTGAAATCGTCACGAGGTTCGAAAGATGGGTATTGCCGAACGAAGTGTTACTAAAAAATATTTTCTGTTTGACCGTATTATCATACCCACCGTCTCATATAATATCCTCTAATTTATGTTTTATCTGTTTTCAACAGAAGGAAGATGCTAAAAAAAAGCAGAAGGAAAAGAATCGATTGAAACAAACGGGCGTACGTTTAGAGCTGTCAGACTCAGAGGATGAGCTGGTGCTCCCGAATTCTGTTTAATCAATTTTAATCTTCCTTTTTTATTTTGTATGGTTACACTTACTTGTTTACCTTATTTGTATTTCAATTATTTATATTTCATTTTTGTATTTTTTGGACAAAAAAAGAAAATTAAAGAAATGTAAGAATTTACATTTAAAACAAGATCTTGATTCATTTTTTCCTTTCTGTACGTCTATGTGGATCAAGCTTCAATTCGCATCTCTTCCTTTTGTATTTCCTGTAAAAGTATTTACCTGTATCCACATCAAGGCAATTAATTTGAAATTCCCAGCTTTGTACAATTTTCAAGTCTTTCAATTTGGTCTTGAAAATATTTTACAAGACGAACTGAAAAAATCTCCTTAAAAATATACAATGCAGGGGAAGTCAAATTATTAATTGACTTGATGCAAATGTAGGTATGACGCCACGGGTAATACAAAACTAAGAGATGCGAACTGAAGCTTGATCCTATGCAGCCTGTGCAATGTTTCCGCGAAATTGCATCATGACGTTGCAGAAATATTGCAAGATGATGCCTCCATGAACCATCACAGTAAAGTTGCTGAAACATTGCAAGGTGAACATTACCTTGCAATGTTTCTGCAATGTTGTGATGTAATTTTGCAGAAACATTGCAAGGTGATGTCTCTGTGAACATCGCCGGTGATGTTGCATTCTGTTTCATAAGTAAATTTACCGCATCATTGATGCAAAGTTGCAAGACTAATGTTGCATACCTATTGGTGATGTTGTCGCAACGTTGCTGCAACATTGCTTTGCTGGGTGGGTAAACACTTATTATGTATTTAATAGCCAAAACCTTTACCGGAGTAATTATTCATTCCTCTCTTTCAAATTGATACATTGGAAAGAGGGTAGTTGTTGTAAAAAATTCTAATGTTTAAACTAACCATATCATGTTCAATTTATTTGTTTCGATAAATAAACCATATATATATTCTAATTAAATATCAAGAATTGTCCTGCGGTAGAGTAGCAGGACAAATTGACCATTATAGCTGGATATTTTATGGTGTAAACTCTGTGCTTGGTTGCCCGACAAAGTATATTTTCAATTGTGTTGTTGCGCCATTTGGTGCTAGGAAAGTCCAATTAAATAAGCCTTGTTCACTAAAAATTGGTAACACACAAAAAAAAAAAAAAAAAAGAAGAAGAATGTTACGCACTGATGCACAATTGTTATGACTGCTTCACCAAGAAAAATACAACTATAAGTTTTTAAAATTTGTCATGATTTGATTTGTTTGCTTACATTCATCATGTTTTTCTCATCAATGCTATAAGTTCAATTATGCTCTCAGCGAGTAACTCAATTTTGTAAAGTTTCAACCTGTTTCTCCAGAATTACCATGAGACTGAAAATGGAAAACCCTAAAATTTCCTCTCATAAGATTATATGTGATGTTCTCTTTTTTCATTTTAAGCTCCAATGCACCTTCAAGCAATGTCAAGAAAAAAAATTAGATCTGTCATCAAAGAGGCAAGAAATAGAGACTTCATCAAATCAAGTGATGTCAGGAGTCTGGGATTACCTGGGGTGCTAGAGAGGTATGTAGCACATGACAAATAGGTTTTGAAGAAACTTGCCTAACCCTAATATAATTTTTAAGCTCCAATGCGCCTTCAAGCAATGTCAAGAAAAAAAATTAGATCTGTCATCAAAGAGGCAAGAAATAGAGACTTCATCAAATCGAGTGATGTCAGGAGTCTGGGATTACCTGGGGTGCTAGAGAGGTATGTAGCATATGACAAATAGGTTTTGAAGAAACTTGCCTAACCCTAATATAATTTTTGATTCATTAGAGAGTAAAAATCAGCACTATGACTATGTTATCATGGTGTCCTTCTAAACATGTCTCTGCAGGGTTCTGATTACACACAATCTGCTTATAATTTTATGGTTAATGTATCTTCTATCTGCTCCGTCATTTAAGCTGAATAACCCTATTGAGGTTACAGAAACTTTGACATGTACCTTTGTCCGTTGAAGGAATAATATTTTCTTTGAACATAAGGTGTTCCATTTGGAGGCCATTTGTAATGAACTTAACACCAATAGTTGTTTTTTTAAGTTTAAGTTGGTTTTTAAAGTTATAATTGTTTGCTATCACTCATTGATAAAATTTATTAAGAAGCACTCAAGCCTTTCATGACCCTTGAGTGGTTTTCACTAGCTTCATAGTGTTGCTAATTTTTTTCTTTCGTGTTGTTGTCACCCTTGTTTCTATAGAAAGAGAAAAGATCCTCCTTTCCCTCTATTGCTTTATTTAGAATTTCTCTGCAATTCCTCGTCCTTTCCAGTGTCTGTGGAAATCAGGTAACTATTTTAACCAAAACAACAATTAGAAAAATCATTGATCTGATGGTGGGGATGATTCAGGAAAAAATTGCCGAAGAGGTTGCTGCTACCGGTCAATTTTCCTTATAAATAGACTCGACTTAAGATAAAGAGGCGAAAGACTAAAAGTCTAATTGCGTTCGATACGTAAATGCGAACGTAGATTGCCACTGTGAAAGAATTGTTCAGGTGAGATACTTAAAAATTGCCGAGGCTGGAAGTCCGCACATGGAATTTTACAAGAAATCGGAGCTTTTCCTCAGAACATGGCAGTTCGAAGGCCATACTGACAGCAATGCTCCTCCATCCCAAAATGGATGGATCATCTCTTTCCGTGCTATTCCCTTCATCTGGCAAAAACTGCACAAATTAGGCTTCAAATATCTGGAGCCGCGAAAATTGAATCAAGACTGTCTAGAAAATTGCTTCGGTTGTGTTCGCTCAAATTGCAGAGGAAACCACAATCCTAACTGTGGGCAGTTCTTAGGAGGACTGAGGACCATTGTCATAAACAATTTTGCCTATGTCGACTTGAGAGGCAGCAATTGTGAGTAGGACAATGTCGCTTTGCTGGAGGATTGACGCAATTTGCTGCAAGCAGAAGAAGAAGGGCCATCTGTTGATAAAGTTGCTGAACCATTAACAGATTTAGAACTTCGGCACAAAGAGAAGGACATGGCTCCTTTACAGTTTTCAAAACCAGCAAATGACAATGAAAAGTGCACTGTTGCATACATTGCAGGTAGCTTTTTTAAAAAGTATTTGAAGAAAATTAAATGTAATTCTTGCAATGAGATCCTTATAACAAACGATTTAACATCTGATCATGAATAAATAAAACACAAGGAACATTACAAAGAAAACACCAGCCTTAACTACCTAACTAAAATTGTTTTTGAAACAATTGGAGAGGCCCTGTTCTTTGTTGAAGTTTTTTAAGACTAAAAGTCTAATTGCGTTCGATACGTAAATGCGAACGTAGATTGCCACTGTGAAAGAATTGTTCAGGTGAGATACTTAAAAATTGCCGAGGCTGGAAGTCCGCACATGGAATTTTACAAGAAATCGGAGCTTTTCCTCAGAACATGGCAGTTCGAAGGCCATACTGACAGCAATGCTCCTCCATCCCAAAATGGATGGATCATCTCTTTCCGTGCTATTCCCTTCATCTGGCAAAAACTGCACAAATTAGGCTTCAAATATCTGGAGCCGCGAAAATTGAATCAAGACTGTCTAGAAAATTGCTTCGGTTGTGTTCGCTCAAATTGCAGAGGAAACCACAATCCTAACTGTGGGCAGTTCTTAGGAGGACTGAGGACCATTGTCATAAACAATTTTGCCTATGTCGACTTGAGAGGCAGCAATTGTGAGTAGGACAATGTCGCTTTGCTGGAGGATTGACGCAATTTGCTGCAAGCAGAAGAAGAAGGGCCATCTGTTGATAAAGTTGCTGAACCATTAACAGATTTAGAACTTCGGCACAAAGAGAAGGACATGGCTCCTTTACAGTTTTCAAAACCAGCAAATGACAATGAAAAGTGCACTGTTGCATACATTGCAGGTAGCTTTTTTAAAAAGTATTTGAAGAAAATTAAATGTAATTCTTGCAATGAGATCCTTATTACAAACGATTTAACATCTGATCATGAATAAATAAAACACAAGGAATATTACAAAGAAAAAACCAGCCTTATCTACCCGACTAAAATTGTTCTTGAGACGATCAGAGTTTTTTGAACAAAAAACCTTACATCAGAAATCTAATGAAAATCATTGTTTCTGAGCTTGAGAACACATAGGACTTCGGCTGGGTTTCAGTTGGTTGTCCCAACAAGGTTCATCAAGAATATATAATCAAATTCCTGTGTGAAGGTACATTCTCTGTGAAGGTAAAGTAGTGGTGTCGTAGGGAGAGTAGGTAATTCGTGTCTCGTGGATTATTGACCGTCGTTTGAAAAGTGGATTTACGCATGTGATTTGAAGACAAATAATTCAGATTTAATATTGTCATGATTTCTCTCTACTAATTGATGGCTTTTGTTCAAGACTAATTATTTGTATACCTAATTCTCAACACATAATTCATACGTCACACGTCATATGTCAATTTGACATAGACGATTAAATTGTGTCATTTGAAGAGTCTTCTATAGTCTTACACAAAACTAAATGTAATTGGTAAATCTGGCTCTCTACCCCACTTCTGCTTGAGGGTGGAGAGGTAAACAATATGCCTGACACACACAGACGATTAAATTGTGTCATTTAAAAAGTCTTCTATAGACGATACAAAATTGAATGTACTTGGTAAACCTTACTCTCTAACCCCCCCCCCCCCCCCCTCTGCTTGAGGGTGGAGAGGTATGTTATATGAATGACATTCACAGAGTATTAAAAAGTGTCATTTGAAAAGTCCTCTATAGTCGTACACAAAATTGAATGTAATTGGTAAACCTGACTCTCTACCCCATATCCGCTTCAGGGTGGAGAATTAAAGAATATGAATGACATACATAGATGATTGAAGTGTATCATTTGAACAATCTTCTACAGTCGTAATCAAAATTGAATGTAATTGGCAAACCTGACTTCCTACCCCACCTCCGCTTGAGGGTGGGAATGAAGGTAATATGAATGACATACATAAACAATTAAAATGTGTCATTTAAAAAGTCTTCTCATTTGAAAAGTCTTCTATAGTAGTAGACAAAATTGAATGTAATGGGTAAACATGGCTCTCTACCCACATTTGCTGAAGGGTGAAGAAATAGAGAATGTCATTACCAACGTTTCTCATACATTTCTTATGATTATGTCCTACAGCTCTGCCCACACAGTAAATGTGGGTAACATAAGGTACTCATTTCTCTCTACCCCAAATAAGTTGAGGGTGGAGATGGAAGAAATGGGCTACACACAACAACATAGACGAATGTGCAGAAATAATGGTAACGGATAAAAAAATTTATCAAAATAAGTTCATTAAGATATTAAATATTCATTAATATTAGCTGTGTACTATATAATTTTACCTCTCATAGTATGTAATTAACATTATATTAGATATAATCTCTATATATACTTCACAGCGATATGACATGAATATATGTCACACCTACTTCCTGTTAAAACCGTTTCATATATGCTTATATTATGCTTTGTTTAAACTAGATTGGATACAAGTGGCAAAAGCACTTGCTAGCCGAAACAAAGGAACCGCAGAAACACTAAGCTGACTGCAATTAGGATTAGTCTTCAGAAAATTTTCTTGGATTGAATCTTGATAACCGGTATCCCCCCCAAAAAAAATCTTAAAACCATACGGAAATTCTAGGAATATTTTCTTGGAGTGAGTCTTTGGCAAGAAAATGAAACCAAAAAAAAGGTTAGAAGAAAAATATTACAACACAGATGCACAGGAACCAAAAACTATAATATCAGGGTATGATATATATCCTGATAGATATAACAGCATAAAATGTGCAGTGGGTCCCCCCCTCCGTCTCCCCAAATTCAAATTTTCCCGCCGTTGGGTTCTGGTCAGATTCCTGTCTGTTCCTGCGCAGACCCCAAGCCGGCATTCAAGTTTTTGCTGTTCGCTCTTTCGGATCGTTTCCGTTCGTTTTCCATCCTCGGACCCTTTCATTTTTCTTAAAAGATGTGAGTACATTATTGTGAATTGGTCCCCTTTAGGGGCCAACTATGTCGTTTCTTTTTTTGAGCTTCCGCTCCGGCCAGCTCGCGGGTGATTGCTTTTTCTTTTTAGTTTGATCCCCAGTCCATTTCGTGTTCACTTAAGCCCCACGGCATGGCCATCTCATATACCTACGTGTTCATTATTGTGTTGACCTTTTCCTGTTTCCTGTTCTTCATTTGTCTATAGTACGGCCAGCCGGACCCGTACAAAAAGAAAGTAGAGGAACATGGATTATTAAAAAGCCCACTCTTCCTCCATTCTATGATGTTTTCCTGAAAAATGCTGTTTTGTTAACAGAACAAATGACGGCAACTGTCTTTGCTCAAATTCAAGGTAAAATTGAGGTTTCTAAAGAACAAACGTATTGGTTTTCACCAGAAAAGATAGCGAGTACGCTAATTGAAGCTAAAGAAGGCAATGTTAAGATCATAAAAAAAAACATCATCTCAGATGACGAAAATTCTCCTCTTGGACTTACAGATTTTGCTTTTCTTGGTCTACCTAAAACTCTAGTCAGCGATAACGGACCTCCCTTTGATTCTCAAGCATATGCGACGTTTTGCACTAAGTTTAACATTCAGAGATTGCATTCCCCACCATACTCCCCAGAGTCTAATGGTCTTGCAGAAAAAGGAGCCCAAATAGCTAAACGAGGATTAGAAAAAATTCTGATGTCAACCACTGCAACTTCACCCTCTTTGTACCAGATTGTAAGTTTGTTCTTATTCAACTATCGCAACACCCCTAGCACTGTTACCCTCAAATCCCCAAACGAAATGTTACTCAGTTTTCGCCCCTGTACCATGTTAACGCAATTGTTACCCGCCACATCAAGAGAAATTTCAACCCACCAATTTTTGACTGATGAACAGGTCTTCATTAGAATTAACAACAAGACACCGGTGTTAATAGGTGTCATCGTCAAAAGATTAGGTTAGGTTGGTGCCAAAGGAGCCAAAGGAGATAGTGCGCATTTTTGGAGCAGTGCAGCCAAAGCATCGGGGATCAGGATCAGGATCCAATCGCCGCTACCGGTCGCGATCGCGATCCCGATCCCAGCATCGGGCAGCATCCACCGAACAAGACCAGCGAACAAGCGACCAGCGAACAAACGACCGGCGAACAAACGACCGGCGAACAAACGACCGGCGAACAAACGATCAGCAAACAAACGACCAGCGAACAAACGACCAGCGAAGGGGCAACATATAATACTTCTTTTTTTACAGCGTTGCCATATTGTACAATACCCGCCATACAACACCGTAATTTAATTCGTATTATTGTGCACCATCGGGCAACGCTGTTTGATATTTTACTGTCCTTAAATTCCCATTTTCACCCTACTCGAGCCTCATAGGAAGCATTTGTGAGCTAATTTTAATTTACTCCTTCCTAGATTCGATCGGCTATCTGAATGCCAGAGATTGTGTTCTTGGAGACGACTCCATTTTTGTTCTTTTCTACAGACTAATTGAAGTGTCTGAGATTGCAGATTTCCTTGGCCTATTTGGAATGATAGTGAACGTGGACAAATCTTTGATCACTAAGACCTTCACTGATATCTACTTCTTGGGACATCACTACTGCGGATCCCGTGTTACTAGAGAGGAATTCACCTGCCCATCACTTGCCTTATACAGTAAGAACCCAATTCCAACACCGGCTTACTCAATAGTCCTAATTGCCAGCCTAATTTAAAATTGCGGCTTCAATTCTTTTGGCCTTCAAAATTTGTACAAATACACGTTAAACACTTATCCTATTAACTGAGATTTAGAATATTCTAAACCTGTTACTATTAATCATCCTTTTTACTATTTGTTTGTCACTAGTTAAGTCACACTGTAAATTTTGTCTACAATAAAGGGCTGTGTAAGACCTTTTTTAAGGAATGCAAAAATGTTTGTTGGCCTTCTATGGTGTAGTGGTTGTAACAAACCACTCATGTAGAGTGAAAAACGGCTACAAATGCCCTGTCTTAGTTCATGTTAGAAACACAGATATCATATCTTGGGTAGTTTTGAATTATACTACTGTAGGTAATACCTAAAGAAGTTAGTATATGTATTAGTGAAGACTATACTCCCAAACAGAGTCAGACATAATATGTTCATTCCCAACAACTAAAAACAAAACTAGGCAACTCTGATATGAGACAGTTTCAGACTAACATCTCAAATCTTGGCAACGTGGCCACCAGTTTAGCTGTCTTGTGTTGTGCTCTTGTGATTTTGACCAAAATTAAGTTTGAAGGTTTTTCAAGACAAATTTTCACTTTTCCTTCTGAAATACTAGTGACACTGCAAGTCTTAGAAATATTTGCTTGGCCCTGGGCACAACAGTTTTGATTTGAACAGGAACATTGAAAAACTTTCAGCTACAACTTGTTACCTGACTAAAAAATGCATATTATGCTTAGTAATTACGATAGTTCAAATATATAACGTTGCTTTTACCTTAATTTTCACCTGGACAACGAGTTAATTAATATCAAAGTTCAAAGTCTCGAAAGTCCACTAAAACAGGCTAAAAGTACTGAACAGTAAAGACAGCAAGTAAGCAACACCATTACACCAGCACCAGCTATTAGAGTGGTACTGGCACCTCTCTGCCAGAGGGCGCATGGCACTTGGCACCAATATTTGAACACATATCGCCAATCGCCTATGAAACTTGGTTTCAAGGATCGACATTTTGACGTGTTGACACCCTTAAATTTTAACTATGAAGAAACCTTTAGGAAATAACCCTATATCAATACACTGTGTAAATGTATGATTTTATAGCATAAATTTAACATTTTTAACTGAAATTACATTTTACTCATTTTTCCGCTCCTTAATTTACTTTGAATGTAAGGGGCCTTGTTTAAGAAAGAATCAAATACCTTATAGCAACGACTACTGAAAAATCATAAATTATAAGAGGACAACATGTTCCAGGCACAAACGGATCCAGACACGTCTCAGAAGGAGGGCGTAAGGGATGTTCAGGGGCTCCCTCAGCCAATTTTCGAAATTTGAAAGCATGTGATAGGCAATTTAAGTCAATTTGGTCATGAATAAGTTGCAAAATATAAGCGTTCTTCCTTCTTATTTCTTCCGTTCTTTCCTTCCTTCTTTCTTTCTTCTTTTTTCGGGCAAACAAGGGGCGTAAACCTCCTATGCCCTCCCCCCCCCCCTTGGATCCACGTAATGGTTTCAGGAAACCCTTTATGGGTGCCTACTTTCTCATGTGAAATATACGAATAAATTGTACAATTTATGTGAAAGAAGCATTACAAAATTTAAAAAATACTTAATTCTTGTGAAGACATTTTCATGTAAATTAACTTCAAAACTAGATTTGTTTACAAACTTTGCCCCAGGTGTCACCTATCAATACGTTCTTTTTTTTCTTCCTCCGACTTTCTCTTTGAATGGTGGTTATTTTGCTATCTATTTTTTGGTACTTATTTGTGAATAGATTTGCTTGTAATTTGTAAATGGGTTTGCTTGTAAAATTGTAAAATGAGTAAATAAATTTATCAGATAGCCATTTTCATACACCAACTTCCCCCTCTTTTGTAGAATATTTTTCAAAGGCAAATATACACAATTCTCTTACTTAAATTGTGCTGCATGATTTTTTTGTCCATCAAAGCCTTAATGTTATAAAGGCTCAAGTTCTCTGGGTTCATACTTGGTTAGTTGTTGAAACAGAGGGTTCTGAATTAAAGTTATTGCTAAGTTAGACAATTTTAGCAACAACAAAAAATGATCCTGCATCTTTCTAAAACCAGTGAGTCTTCTTTTAGAGATTCAAAACAAGTTCAAGTAATATAAGTCTAAATTTCTGATAAGTATGAAATTATCATGTTGAATAGAAGCATAGCCAAACACTTGCCTTGGAACAGGATGCAATGTCGGGTCTGGAAATTTTGGCTGCGATGGAGTTTACACCTGATTTTCTAAACCCATGCTAGAATGATCTGCGGCAGATAAGAGAAGGCAACAATTAAGAATCAACAGAGAGGACAGTGGGTCAATGGCAGTCATTTTTTTCATTCATTTTTATTTTCTAAAAGTACAGCATTTTCTATGTGTGTTCCATGTGTAGACATTGGAAAATTTCGCTGTTATTACTGCTGATTTTGCCGTTATTTTTGTAGCGCTTTTTGCGTTAGGCAGCTTAAAATAAAGCTTTCACACAATCACATGTTAAAAAAATTATTTGAAGTTATGTTTATGCCCCGGTTGCCACCATTTCTTTCATCAGTATTTTGATGCCATTGGCGAACATTGATAGCTAGTAGCCAATGACGACCAATGCTCAGAAACAACTTCGTAACTTCTTATATTGAAAAAAAGTGCGGCAAATTTCGTCTTACATGCATACAGACGTAAATTTTACGAAAATGTACAGATTTTGCCGATTTCGCGATAAATCCGGAAAATGACCGAAATCGCGTTATTTCGCTTTATATTTTCGTTATCAGGGGGTTAAGATTGGTCCTTTTGTCTGGTTTTCTGATTCCTAAGCATATTTTAAAAATTTCGCGGCGAAATTTTCCAATGTCTGTCCATGTGTTCCAAAAGTGCAGCAGGCTTTCAGGATTTATTTCCTTCAGATTGTTTTAACCCTAAATTGCCAAGAAACTTTATTAAAAAAATTCCAAAATGAGATCCATTTAAAACAATATTTTTGGCAGCTGCTGATGACAAAGCCAGGCAAGGGAAAAGTCGTTTACTACTTGGCTAAACTTATCTTTAGATACCACCTTGCGCCAACTTGACAGTTGACTGTTGATTGGACGGATTCCGATCAGCTTTTTTTCCCTTAGCAATGGTTTTTCTCAACTTTTTAATGAACATTGTGTCCTATGGAAAATCACGAACGGAACGCATTGCGCGATAAGGAACTCCATGCTTCTGGCTCATTTTAGAAATTAGATGGGTGTATTACTGTATCTGTGGATAAGCCAGAAACAATAGTTCCTTAATACAAAATGTATTCAAACTGAGAATGAGGTTGAAGAGAAAAATTCGATAAAATATTCTGCCTGTGCCTATCAATGAAAAAAAAAAAAAAAAAAAAACTTTCATTGGTTTGATAAGATCAAAATATTTACCTTTCCTCATCAGGAGTACAAATAACTCTCTACATTTCCTTCAAATCCGTTCTTGTCTTAGAAAAATGATTATTGCTAGAAGCTGCTACTACACACTCGCAGCAATAGCTGACTTGGGACCATTAAACAATTGAAAATTTGGCTCTGATTTATGGAATAGCGCTTCAACGTTCGATGAACATGTGGTGCGTTAATCGTCAGACTTGCAAAACTCGGATTTCCAAGTTGTTGTGATATTTTTTGCTGTAACAGAATAATTCTTGATGATTATAAGGTCGCTGGATAAAATTACTAAATATGAGCCGAAAATCAATTTCGAAGAAAAGGACTATCCAAGGATTAAAGGGTTTTTAAATTGGACCTGCTGATTTTGCTCTCTCTCTCTCTCTCTCTCCCTCTCAATAAAGGACTGCTCTGGAGCAGTTTTTTACTGGGTAAATTATCCATTAAAGTCGTGGAGTTCCACTTGCAGTGAGCCTAGGATAGCATCTGGTCAGTTTGGCAGTTAATAAAACAATACAACACTTGGCTAAAAAAGTCTTGCATGTTATTAGCCCAAAGGAGAGGAACATGAGGATCTTTCCGACCAAAAAACGTATACGCGTGTAAGCTTTTTGCTCGGAAATTCGCAATAAGATAAGTCATACCCTAAATTGGGTACCACTTGAATCTCATGTTGATAGCAGCAAAAGATCAGCGGATATGATTTTTTTGGTGCCCAAAGGTTGACCTATCAGTGCTTTTCTGAGCAAACAGCATGTATATATATTACGCCTTTCCTTGGAAATTCTGTTTACAGTGAATCATACCAGTTATTGCATTAAAATTTGCATTTTTATTAAAATTATTGCATAGCATTGCATTATTAAGCTAGGTATACTCTCAGAAACACCCTATTTCTGAGCAAACAGCATATAAAAAAATTGAATCCTTTAAGTGGTAATAAAAAATAACTAGACAATTTAACTAAAATTTGAGGATCTCTAAAAGTATTTTCGTACTATTTGAAAAGTTAAGGACATTCCTTTATTTGCAAAATTCAAAAAATAAAAGATGGGAGCAACCAACGACTTTCTGAAATACATATTACACACTTTGCACACACAAAAAAGGTCATATTACAGCAAACTATCTACGATAGGTACTCTGCAAATTTACCGCCTAAGGCTCATTGTGCCTTCAAAATCCTCTTCTAAACTATGCTACAAGTAGACAGAAGAATATGCACCATTATACACAACATTTTCTCCCCAAGGTTTTTCATACATTATACTCAGTGGATTTTTAAGTGGTGAGTCCAAAGATGCTAATGGATAGTTTTTATGTTCAATTCTTTCCCGTTAAATTTTGTTAGATGTTTAGGAAAGAAATTGTAGAGTGATAAGATGTTTGAAACCTGACAGTAAAACACCCTTGATGAATTTGGAATCAAACAGTATTTAGTACCAGGTTAGCCGCTCCAGAATCAATTTGACTGAGCTACAGTTGGGTCATTGTCATTTTTCATTAACAGTTTCAGTTCATCGGCTCGACATTCCATCAACAACGTAATCCTCTTGATTATAAGCAGCCACTGTTTGTGGAATATTCGAATAAAGTTTTCATACGGAAGATCAAAATTCAGTCCAGCTTCAATAGCATCACCGCTACCTTCCTGAGTAGAGACAAAAAAAATATCCTTTAAAAGATGGGTAATGGACTGCTGTACAGGACAGAAAATTAAGAATCAGGATAGATGTAATTCCACCAAAATTTTGCACAGAACAGTTGGGCAAATGTTTCGAATCTGTCCTTATTTGACTCAGGGTGACTTGTTTCTTTAGATTTGGAAATTCCGTGACTTTTCAATGTTTTGTTTCGGCATAGCTTCACATAAACATTAAAAAAAAAAAAACAAACAAATCTAGGATCATGGCAAGCGTGAGGAATTTTAATGGTGACTTTCTTTTTTTTGGGGCCAGTATTCAAAAAGTGGGGCATATTGATAATTTTACCAGGAAATAAAATAATGGATTTAGTCATAAAAGCTGACTCTGGGCTATAAAGCAAACGGAAATGGGTCAGAGGTGCTCATTTTTTTGAGAATCACTTCCTAAAAAGTGAACTATACTTCCAGGAATTTTTTTAGACTTTGTTGAAACCCTAAATGATCAAAAACCCCATTTTGACAATGCCAAAAGTGGGACCAGTTTGAAAGGATATTTATGATGGGCTCTGATGATACAGCACTCAGCTGCAGACACTATTGCCTTGCTATGTCAACTGATCTGAAGGATTCTGCTTACTTTTCTCTCCTCCTAAAACATTTTTTTTTTTTTTAAAATTTTGGGCTTTAACATGAAAAACAGAAGAGAACTGCACTGCAACCCTGAAAAACTACCTTGCAACTGGCCTATCATGATTGTGATGCAAAAACAGCGGATTGCGGCAACCAGCTGAAGTTCTGGAACTTCCTACACTTCTAATCAGAGATTTGAAATCAAAATGCAACTGTACTTTGAAGTGGAAAATATTTTGGAAATTCTAGAAGACATGACAAAAAATTTGACCGAGAAAGTCTATCCAGACTGATCCATCGTACGGTTCTCTTTCTTCTTTTTTCCTTTAAAGAGGAGTTTTGCCAGTCCCCAATTAAACACCATTAATCTAGTCGGTGAAAATTGTGTAGGTAAGTGTATTTTAATACTTTCCAAGAGAGTCTCATATCCTCCTTACCTTTCATACATGGGATTTGACAATGATTTTGAAGGAACAGCTTAGAAAATTGAAAAACATACTTGTGAGGCGATGAAATGGAAAATAAAGAGCTGCTCTCAGATGAGAGATTACCTCTGGTAGAAGGACGGAAATGATTTGTAGGTATTGCGTTTTCATTGCTTGCCGCCAGGAGACATTTTCTACCACCAAGTCTTGGATATTCTTCTCTAAGATTCGTATGCTTTTGATGTAGTCCTTTTCCACACTGTAATAAAAAGAGGACCTCTAGTTATTTGCTAAATTCGATTAACTGATAAAACTATAAAACTAACGTTATGTCATGCAACTGAATGCATTAATTATTAGAGTATTCATTATCAGCTCACAGATTTTCAATATTGATCATTTTTTAAATACTTGGTCTTATTTTGATCTTCCTTTCTTAACTTGATCTGATTCTGAAATTACCTTTTAAGTCCAATAGTCACTTTTTATTTCATGTCTAATTGTTTATTAAGATCATCTCTCTCCTTCAGGAGAAAATTTTTCCTTAGGAGTATACTTTACAATAGTTCTGGTGTTTCCGCCTCCTCTCTTATTTTTATAAATTAAATTACTCTTTTACGTTCATTTTGCAGCATTACTGCAAATATCTTGTATTTACTGTCAATTTCTTTCTTATTTAGTCTGTGTTTGCGGGCCTTCTGGGCCAGAGTGCTGTTTGCCTGGTTTCCACCTGGTGCTCCTACTAATAAAGAACATACTGGGGGGGGGGGGATTCAACATTGAAACTACAAAAATCATTTATACTTCAATTGCAAAGTTTCAAAATTTCAGCTCCTACTACTTTCTTTATTTTGAAGAATATTAAAAGGCACTTTTGAACTAAATTTCCAGAGCATGGGTAATCTCGGAGGAATAAAGGAAAATCACACAAAATCTTTGGCAACTACGGTGATTGTTCATTCTATAGTGATGTAAAATGTGTCACGGAATCCACAAAGTCGCGAACGTGGATGGATATATGTTTTCATAATTTCAACCCAAAAGAAAAAAACAAACAAACAAAACATTGTTTTAACATATATGACTTGCTCCTATTGAAAGTTAGACAATTTAAAATCTTGATAGATAATTTAAAAATTCAATACACATGTAAATAAAAATGTGACAGAATTGTGGAATTAATTTGGGTTCACACTATTCTGACAGAGAATCAAAGGCAGAAATACTAAAAATTAGAATTAGTAATCATTGAAGCTCATTTCGTGACTCCAATTCTAATTTTTGGTATGTCTGTCTTCAGAGCTTCCCTTGGCCAATCGAGAAGACCCAATGGGCCCACTATTATTCTACCATCCTGTCACCTGGAGTAATTGGACCACAATTTTTTTTTGTATGAAAATGTAACATTACACACTTCTAAGATCCCTTCTTCAAATATTTTGATTTATTTTAGCATGCTTAGAATTGATTTGAGAGCCTTAAACATCTGGCATTTTATCCTTCTTTGAATTTACCACTAACTTGTCACAATTACTACTGAAGAGATCCATACTAATCAGGACCATGAATTAACAAAATGCGTAGACAGAGGACTGCCTTCAAAGTAAAGTACTTACTCAGGTCCTATCATTTTTTTCAGTCTTTCTTCTTTATGCTTTTCAAATTTTTCCTTCAGCTCACCGGAGACTCCACAGTAAAGCTCTGAAAAATCAAATAATAATTTAGAATTTAGAATAAAGGGTCAAATCATTCTGCCAAGACTTTTGGTGTGAACTGAATAAAAAATAATGGACACCAAGACATGGTAAAAATTAGACGTCTAAAGCCAGAGTGTCCTAGACCTTTGCTGGAAGGCATCAACTCCAGTTCCGGAGCTATTGACACTTGCAGTGTAGCGGAGATGGGTAGAGGTCTCCATTTGATTTCATTAAAGCAGCGAGCGTGGTGCATTCTTTGCACAGCAAAGGTCTGAAATGTCTTGGCTTAAAAGGTACGTGTATTCATCAACTTAAACTTATGAAAAATAAACGATTGTAGTTTGAACAGTAAATAGTAAATTGGAACCTCCTTTTTGCCAAAAAAACCATGATCAATGTCGGCCAATCGGTCATCTAAAACAACCCACGCCTACCTATATTAAGCAAATAACTCGAGCTTGGTTTCACAAATATTTGCCATTCCTTTTTGGATATAGGGTATATTGAATTTTGACCCAAAAGCAAAAAACAAAAAAATTCTCTGACTTAGAGTTGAAATCGGAAAGTCTTAATGTGTCCATCGTCTTCTGCTTAAAAATTCAATAAGGTAACAAGTATTGGGATTTGTTGTGCTAAATTTCATACCCTGTCTACTGGTTACTTGTTTCTTTTTGCTGTTCTAAACATGCTAGCATGGAATGCAAAAAATTACTCAAAACTTGACCGAGCTGCTTTCATCCTCAGGTTAATACTTTTAATTATGTACCTGCACAGGGGATAGTGACGTAATACAAGGGCAAGGGAGAGATAACAACAAGAAAAACCGTGTAGGTAAAAGAACTTGGGAAACTAATTGTTCCAGGGTTTTAGTTGATGGACGAACGGTTAGAGAAATCTTACCTCTACAAGCATCAGATGCGATTAAATTTTGCAATCGATCAATTTCATTGTCTCGTTTTCTGATGTTGTGAATAAATTGATTGCTGAAAGACTCTAGTTTTCCGTGCAATTTTGAAGCCTAACCATAATGAAAATGGAAGAAAAAAAAAAAAGAAAAAAAAAAAAAACATGGGTTATTAATTAGCACAAATGAAAAATAAAAAACACTAAGAAGTGGCCAAACTGGGGTGATTTGAAAAAATTGTACTTCACAGCATTGTAGCTGTGATTAGCTGCTCCATTTTTCATGAGATTTGTGGCCTCCTTGTTTGAATAAAAATTTTTAAAACATGACGCTTCAGAATAGCATTAAAGAGTCCCTTCAATGTATGAGAAAAAAACAGAACCAAAAAGGGAAGAAATGATATCATTTTACTATTGACAGTGTTTATTTAAAATACACTCAAAATTAGACATTACTCAAGTGTAAGATTTACAAACCTCTTGTTTAACTTCTTTGAGATCATCTTCTAGAGATGCCACTTTAGACAATAGTTTTCTTTGTTTCAGTTTCAAGTTACTATTGAGTGTTTGCATTTCTTCTAATTGTTTCTTTGAGAGCTCCAGAGATTCCTGGAACAATAGTCAAAATTAAAGTCAGGGCATTAGAATAGGGGTTTAAGAAATTAAAATTTTTAGGGATGTAAGTTAAGTGATTGAGGGGATTCTAACATTTAGGATTTTTCAAAATTCTGCAAATAAGGAAAGAAGTGATCACAGACGTGTTTTGTTCAAAACAAACTTTGTTACCATTTTTTTTAATTGCTTCTTTCTTTCCTTCGATTTTGAACAGCCAAAGCAGGAGTAATGTTTAAGGCCATGACTGAAGACTTTACTTCATTTCTGGTGTTCATTTGTCTAAGCAAGGTGTGGTTGGAGAGCAAAAAATGTTTTGAAAATTCCAGAGGGGTTCTTTTTACACGTCGCTAAAAAATTGCTGTAAAAAAGTAATTTTTTCACTTAGTGAACTCAACGAGAGCTAACAAAATAAGCTACAAAATCCAGAAAACTGCAATTCATTTTTTTTGGTAGACTGTTTGGAGCAAGTCAACTCTCAGTTTTTTGGGGACAGCTTTGTTATTGTGTAGACGCAAAGGAAAATGGTGATAGTTACATTTAGTTTCTTATTACAATCAGTCAGTTCATTGATTTCTGCCTGCAAATCTTCTCTCTCTTGCTTACATGCCTCTTGTTGCCTTGTTGCAATCCAAAGATTATTGATTAAAGCAACCATGACGTCCGATTCATTCTCTGATTCTGTGTACTTTGGTAACCCTGGATATCCTCTGAAGTTCAACTCCTGAAACACACATGATCATTGCTTAGTGATACAATTACATTTTTGTATGCGTAGATCAAAATTCGAGTGAGAAGGTCACAATGAAATGCAAAGCTTTCGGTTATTATTAATGAGGTTTTTAACTAAAACTCGCGCATCATAGACGAGACAAAAGTCAAATCTAGTTTATATGTCGACGCTCATTAGTGGTTCTATCTTAATGCGACAGTAACCTGCCAGTGTGTATACTCCTTCAGTAATCTTACGTATTACTCATTTTCTCCAAAATCGTAGTTGGCAACGAGTAACCGACCAGATATTTTTGGTTCTTGAAGTCTCATATTTTGTAAAATGACAGTAATTTGTCAAGTTTTTGGCATGAAGAAGTTCAGAGTCATCATTCTTTTCATTATGAAACCTACGTTTTAATCGTTTTGCCCTGTGTTGTTCATAACCCTTGGCGACATGACTATTCCTGTTGTCGTGAAATCACCCAGAGTCTCTGAACTTTTGAGGCACCACTGAATGACATTGTGAGGAAATCTTAATCAAAATTGCTTGGAAAGTATAATTTCTGATTTTTTGGGATCATTTTCTTCTTGAGATTTTCATGCTAGAGAAGAGATGAACTTGAAGGAGACTTCTTTACAGTTTAAAGTTCTGTCTTTTAGTTCACAATTTCTTTTTCTTTGTATTTCTATCATTACATCATTGTAATCACCTGATCACCTGAGAAATGTGGAGGAAAATAGATGTTATGGCACTGAAAAATGAATTGGCTGATTTCTTCAGTAAGCTGACAATGAACTACAACTGAAAAACAGCTTAATATCAAATCTCATCTCTCAAAGCTCTTCAGTGGTGGTACTTAAGTAGCAAACGGTCAAAATTAGGACTAATTTTAACTGTTCGCAAAACATTTTTTTCACTAGTACTGACTTTAAGTAAATGGCTTGAGGTCTTACCTGAGATAAAAATTTTAAGGCAGCTCCTACATTATTTCGATTGCAGAATGTAAGATCAATCTGTCGATACATCCTGAATCTAGATTCTACCAAGTCTGCTGCATGAAAAATCACAAAAAATTAGTCAATATAAGTAAATTAAATAATACTGATAGAAGATCTAGATAGATCTAAGTCTGGTAGACGTTGAAACTCCATCTTCGTGCATGGGTAGCAGGTAGCTACTACAAGTACATCACAAATTAAAGTAAATATAGTCCACACCAAATAAGTTAACGCACTTTTAGACTGCTACTGAAGAGCCGCCATCTTGATCCTTGCAATTACTTTACATGTAAAAGTGATGTTAGACCGTCTTTTGTTTCAGTCTAGAAGTGTATAAACTTATGTGGCATCGACTCTACTTATAATTTAAAGTACTCGGCAGGCAGTCAACTTTTTTAAGGAAAACTAGAGTAGATTTAGGGGCCGTGGCAAATTAGGGAGGTAAAGTGACAAAAAGCATTTCAGGTCAATTAGTTGGATTCATTACTAAGTAATGCTCTAACACAAATATTTGAACTGCAGGCCTCAAAGCTTTGGCTATATATTTACCATTCGCAGGATTTTGGCACCACCAGCATTGAGGTGATTTGTCACTCTGTAGAACTGACATATGATGAATCGCATTGATTTTGTCATAAATATCTGCACATTTTGAATTTTCAGCCAATAAAAAGATAGTAACTCTGCCCATGAGCCTAAAGAATTAATCTAAACCAAAAAATATGCAAAATGGAGATGAAAAGAGAGTCCTGTTGGGGAAAAGAACCTTACATTCGATAACTCTATCAAATGCACGGTTTTCATCAAAGCATTAGCGTATTTTTGATGATGATCGGTCGAGCCAAAATGCCACGACAGTGGCGGCAAGATCATAGTCGGGTTTGTAAACAGACTTTCGAAATTGATGCTGGTTGGATGCCATCATCTTCATCAGGTCATTTCTAAACCATATTTTTTGTAGGATTATATTTTGGCTCCAACATTTGCAAGAATTCCACCTTCTATCTGTCTGCTGAGTTCCATTGTTGTTCCGAAAAATTACGATTGTGTCTAAACAAAATACAAAACCGCTTGATCCACCCATTTTGGTTCAACCGATCATCAACGATGATACACTTCAGAACTTACTGATTCCTCTTAAATTTCTCTATATTTTGCCGATATTCTAAAGTAGATTGATTCTTTAGGCTCATACGTAGGGGGTATTGTCTTCTTTGTGGCTGAAAATTCAAAATGTGTAGAAATTTTAGACCAAATTGATGCGATACATCGCATGTTTATTCAACCACACCTGAAACCGCGATGAGTCGCCTTAGGAATGGCACTTCTTTTTTCTTCAGCAATTGTGCCTGCAATGAGTAAATAATGTAAAAAGCAAGAAATAATCTTGTCACCAGATACTCAAAGAGGCTAGGAAGCTAGAATCCAAAACTTAGCGTAAAATATGATAGAGATCTCTGATAGGACCGTGGAAATTTTTCAAAATAGGAAATATTTGTGATTATGTTGAGAACGACTTACCTAAACCACTACCGAGGCAATTGCTTCTCTAAAACTTCTAACTGAAGGCAGGAATAATGCAAAATCTGCCCAGAAACCATGTGGTCTAGATGGTTTTTCCCATGGCTTGTGCCACCTACGATGGAACAAAGAAAAACTTTCAGCTACAACTTGTTACCTGACTAAAAAAGGCAAATCTATGCTTAGAAATTACGATAGTTCAAATGTATAACGTTGCTTCTACCTTTATTTTCACTGAGACAGGCTAAAATTACCAAACACGAACAGTAAAAATTAAAAAATGTAAAAAAAAAAGTAGAAAGCGACTAAAGCGAGAAAGCATGAAGCTGAAGCAAGGTAGATTTACACAGGTATGGAAAAGTTGAAAATTTCCCATGAGCCTCAGTACGTGTCACATGACCTCGTGACGTAGGTTAAGGGGCCCGTTTTTTAATTAAATTACAATCAAATTTACATTCAAACGCTTGTGCGTTTAAACGCTAAAATTAATATCGTATAACCAAAATTGTGCAAAAAATCCCACAAAATTTTGACAAACGATAAACCGAACATAATAAATCAAAATAATCAAAACATCCAAAATGGCTGACGTTAAGGGGCCGCTGGAGAGCCAATCAGAGGCCAGTTGTTTAGTTCTGTCCATACCTGTGTAAATCTACCTTGAAGCTGAAGCACATGAACATGAAGCCGGCTATCAGAGTCTACTGGAACCTCTTCGCCAGAGGGCGCATTGCACATGGCGCCAATATTTGAATACATATCACCTGTGGAACTTGGTCTCAGGGATCGACAATGCAATATGACGCGTTGTAGTTGTAAGTATGTTTTCTCTGGACGCGTTGACGCCCTTAAATTTTAACAATAAAGAAACCTTTAGGAACACTGTGTATATATATTATTTTATAGCATACATGTAACATTTTCAACTAAATTCCATTTTACTCATTTTTCCGCTCCTTAAAAATTTACTTCGAATGTAAGGGGCCTTGTTTCAGAAAGAATCAAATCCCTTGTAGCAACGATTACTGAAAAATCGAAAATTATATGAGGACGATATGTTTCAGGCACAGACGGATCCAGACACGTCGCAGAAGGAGGGCGTAAGGGATGTTCAGGGGCTCCCTCAGCCAATTTTCGAAATTTGAGAGCATGTGATAGGCAATTTAAGTCAATTTGGTCTTGAATAAATTATAAAATATAAGCGTTCTTCCTTCCTATTTCTTCCGTTCTTTTCTTTCGGGCGAACGAGGGGGCGTAAACCCCCTATGCCCCTACCCCTCCCCAGACCCACCTTAAGGTTTCAGGAAACCCTTTATGGATGCCTTCTTTCTCATGTAAAATTTATGAATAAATTGTACAATTAAAGTGAAAAAAACATTGCAAAATTTAAAAAATGCTTAATTCTTGTGAAGACATGTCCATGTAAATTTTGCAACAGTAAAATTTATTAAAAAAAAATGACCGAAAAAGGTTTCATACTAGGTACATAATTTTTAACAGTTTTTTGAGTTTCTGAAAAGTTTCATATGAGGGTCATTACTATAAGTATCTACGAGGAATACTCCTCAGTGAGATTAAAAATTAAGAACACATTGATGATCAAGTTCAAAAATTGACGCAACTGCAGGATCATCTGCAAGAAAAGGGACCTGAGTGCGTTGGTGAAAATGAAGGACAGTAATTTTTATCATATTAAGAGGAAAAATGAGAACTAGGGTTTCTTACTTTAATATTTAAAAGGTGACCAAACCAGCGTCGTCCCTGAGATTTTCCCAGAATATTCCTCACATGAAAAAGAAAAATAAACAAAGATTTCAAAAAATGGCGTTCAGTAGTTTTCCATGTAGGAAATGTAGTATATGACACGGAGTCTACAACACCACAAATCGAGGTAAGAACGCATTCCTGCAGTTCCACTATCAATAAAGGTAAAGACCACATTTGTGGTGTGTGGTTCATCCGACATGATTTTCACTATAAATTAATTTTAGGAAAAGACAAAAAAGTCATTTACGGTGATTTACAACAAACAATACATATAGTATTTGAGATAAGCTCTGACAATAGGGGAGTAAAAGAAATAAATAAAGTATCAAACACAGTGCTAATAATCTTGTAATACATAATTTATTTCATAAAGAATACTGCTCAACAGTTGATAATGAATCAGCAATTTTTACAACACTTTTGTACTAAAGGTCTTTGAAGGAGAAAAAAACAGAAAGAGGAAAAAAGATCTTCACAGTAAATTTTATTGAGTTAGCAAGAAAGCGGAGGGTAAAAGGGTAGACCCTATATAGGCCAGGAAAAAAAAATCTACTGCCTGATAAGGCAGTTAGCTGCTAAAAACTGAGACATAAACTGTGAAGAGGTTCGAAAAATGTCGAAGAGTAACTTCTCTAAGTTTAGGCAGCGAAGTTTGCAATGAAGACAGATAAAGGTTTTGGGTTCTGATGAGATTTCAGGATACTGATGGTGAAACTGTAGAAATGCATATCTCGGATGTGGTGCTCCAAAATCTCCGCTCCTATTTTATTTTTTAAAAGGAGACAAAACCAATGTCATGACTTGAAATTTTTACAGAATATTCTTCTGATAGAGATGAAAAATCACCAAGGTTTTAAAAAAATGACACTTGGTAGATTTCCATGAAGAAAAGAAAGTATGAAAGGAAATCCGCGACCAAGATACACATTTCTGCAGTTTTGCCATCAATAAAAGCAGGGAGAAGAGGAGATAATCAATGAAGATGATCATGATCAAAAGGGCAGATCATGGATTTTCCGAGTCTCCAAAATTTCTTCATTTTTCACTTCCTTGAATTTCCCAGACTATCTTTTGCTACTCCCTGACGCTGAAATATTCGAAGTTACTGACTTTCCCAGACCTTCAAACAAAACTTCCACTCGATTTTTTTTTCTTTTAATTTCACTCGCTTTTGCTAAATGCTGCTTGCACAATTCGTTGACTCTTCCTATGAATTCCCGAAATGTCCAGACTGCCGGCAACCCTGATTTTGTAATCAAGGAAACAGCTAGGATAACAATCGACGAGGTTCATAGATTTAAACATTTTGAAAAGAAAGGACGAGGGCACTTTTAAGCGGTGCCCGCATCAAGTGATGGGTAATTTTGAATGTGCTTAGAGGCAAACAATTGGACTAATAAATAGAGGAGAAAATGAATGACTCAGATTCATAGAACATGGAAAGAATGAGAGTTTGATCTGAGAGGAAGGGCTAGTCATCTTTTTTTCATAGTTACTTAATTTCTAGTTCCTATTTTAAAAACTTCTTTCTTAGTTTTGAAACTTAGGTAAATGCGTTTGTGTCTGCTGGATTCAGTCCAATTGTGTCCCTTAAAATCTATTGACAAAAATTAGAAGGGGTTGAACTGCCTGTGAACAGAGATAGGTCGTGCGAAAAACTTCGACTAAAACAATGATTTTTTATCTCACTATTACATCGGAACAATAAAAAGAATTTTTGAATTATAATAAATGCTTACGTATAGAGTTACAATGGATAATTCCTAAAACACTGTATCTATCAATTACTAGAGATATCATGTTCAGAATGTGTAACTTGGTTAAAACTTTAATATCATGTGTAACATGCTAGTAATAAAGCATAGAGAATGAAACAATGAGACAAATAAATTGAAAAAATTCATGCATCAATTAATGGCATAGAGAATAAAGGTTTCAAAAAATAAAATACGTAGTTTAACATCAACACAACTTCATGTAAGATTCGTCAGCTTCACTTTCCTTAAAATAGGTAATTTTTTTTTATTATTATTATAATACACTTTTTAACAAACAATAGATACTGTTCAATTTAGTTTCAAACTTAAAAATTAAACAAAACAGAAAATGTATTGATGAAAAATATTATAACTTACATCAAATGTGTAATTTAACAAAGTTGGAGGGACTGTACAAAAATAAAAAAATTTAAAAGTTCTAAAATGTTACAAAGTTCTGATACTGCCTACAGAGAAAAAGGCTGCAAGAAACAGGCTATTCAGAACTAGAAATTGGCTTTTTATTGATAGATTTTAATTTTTTATTTTCATGTTTCATAAATAAATCATGCCTTCAACCAAAGAATTTTAAATCTGTGGTGAGAATCATCAGAAAGATGGTAACAAATAATTAAAATGTGCCAAAAGTATACATACTTGATGAATTAAGGAATAAATTCAAGACCTTAAAATTAAGAAAGTAACACATATAATTATCAATCTGCATTTTCTCTGCAGTTAGATTGATGAGACAGAGTTTGAAACTCGCCACTGACAACAGAAAAAAGGGACCTTGGTGCTTGCGGGCAAATTTTTGAGGAGAGTGATTTATAAAAATTTTGACTGAAGTAGGAAAATTTGACGTTTGGACAGAAAACATTCTTGAAGATTCTAAAAAATATGTTGCAGCGTGCTTCGTAAATATTGTGCCAAAAAATGATTTGAAATTGCACTATGACCCAATCATAGCAAATTATAACTTGAAATGGCTTTTTTTTGGTGCTAAATTCAGCTTTACAAGCTACAAACTTCAAACCATCAAAATTCCTATTTCATTTTGCATTACTGGGCATTTTTCAAAGGCAGGATGTTGATACAAAATTTCCGCCAATTAAGGGTATAAATCACTCAATTTAAATTTTTTTAGACTCAAGTCCCTCTTCTTGTTAGTCACATTTCAATGGCCAACTACAGAATGGCTAAACAACATACCTCCATTGCAATGTTCAAAATTTCTGCCTCTACTCTATTTTTTCGAGGAGAAACGAGTTACCTTTACAGCTTAATATTTATATAGGCTATTCTGCTAACTACACAGAAAAATCGAGGAAGCTTTCAGGAAATTATGTTGGTTTTTCGAAATAAATAAATAAATGAATAAATGATAAAAAAAAAAAAAAAAATATAACAGGAAGTTTGCAACATCACAAACAGAGATAAGTGGTTTCGCATCTCAGCTGCCCACTGACATCTTCTGAAATTCTGAAGTAAACAACTATTAAATTAAGCCTAATTGGATTAAAATGAAGATTTAGGAGGTTTCGATACTCTTTCTTTAACAAAAAAGACGATCTTTGAAAAAAGACCAAGTTTACATCACATGAATAATTCAGGGTTAGGTACCTAATTAAATCATCTTGAAGTGAGCTAAAGACTTACAGGAAGAACTACAGTTAGGATCTTTAAAAACTACAACAGCTTGGAGAGTAAAAAGAAAGTTATTTAACCCAAAAAATTACCACATTGCGAGGTGTAAACAAAATATTTCAAATAATTAATTACATGAATAAAGGTATGCGGAATGTGAAAGATAAATTGAATGATATTTTCGGTCAGTCCTTGAAATACTATCAAGGTTATAAACAATTCAAACTTAAAATGAAATAACTTTTTAATTCTTTCCATGGGAGAAGGGACCTTCGTGCACAGATGTACCTTTTACAGGAGAGATTTAAGTCATGTTGGGGGAAAAATTAGATTGCAAATACCTGGTGTATGCAAGAGCTACATTCAAGTTTCCACGGAAAACTGCCTCTAATGTTAGGAGCACGTTTCAAATAGTTTACTTAATTTTTGGAACAATACAGAGCGTAAAATATGCAATTCAATTCTATCATTTTGAGTCCCTTGATGGGCAGATAAACCTTCGAATAGACTTTTTTCAAAACTATATTGTTTTGACTTTTATATTATATAACTAGACTAAATCCTTTAACAATATTGTTTTGACTTAAAATTGTCAAAACTCCGGTTTAATTTGACCTTTTAGAGCATTAGTTGAGTCAAAGAGTTTGTAAAGCATTCCTGTGAATAGTAGTGCATAAAGTATTGATTGATGGCTGAAGCCAAAAAAAGTGTATGATAGATTGCAATGGTGCAAGTTTCTACCCCTTTTTAATTTTTAAAGGAAAACTTTCAAACTGTTCCTCTTGTAATTATTTGCTGTGACTTTTTTTAATTCTTCTGAAAAAAATCACAAAAAATTGCAGAGAAGTATTTTGACCAGTTTTTTATAATAAATTAAAACATAGTCAGAGTGTTTCAGACTTTGCAATTGTGATATGCATTTTCCAAATTTAGCCATCACAATTTTTGATATCGATGGCCTAAGTGCAAAACTATGTATTTCCGCTGAAATGTTTCAAAATTTCAGCTATTATGTAATTCTTTCAAAGAAAATCAAGCCAACTTTGAGACTTGAATTTATACAAATATTCTACTGATGAAGTAGGAAAAACAAGAAAGTTTTTAAGAAATTATTTTGACTAATTATCCGAAGAGAAAATCAAGTATGGCAGGAAGTCTGCAACGTCACAAACGGAGATACATGGTTTTGGACTTCGGTCATCGATATTAATGGCACTTAGATCCCTTCTTCCATCACAGGCTTTGATTGGTTCCAAACTTCACATACTTACACAAGTTTCATTAAAAAAAAAACCACAGACCACTATTTTCAACAATATATGATTAATAAAATAACAATTTTTTCTGATCTTCATTAAGGTGGACAACGTATACTGGTCGTAAATCAAACAAAATCCTTTTTTTTTTAAAGAAAGTTTTTGACATTGATTTGCATTTTTTCTCATCAACTGTAATGCTTTAAACAGGCAATAGCCCTATGAATACAAATGCTCAAAAAATTTGTGACACAATGATTAATAGTGATCCCAGCAGAGATTTCTACGTACATATCTACATACCTAAGTACATCAATAAATTAACATTAGATTTTGATTTGATCAAAACGAAACACAGAAAAATGACAACAATAACAAGTAAGTACAATCTGATCAAGATTTTTGTAATAAAAAGAAAAATAACTTAAATAAAAAATAGAGCTTTTGAAGCTACAAAGTAAGCTTTTGGAGAGCCTTCATTAGATGGACATCATGGTAAAGCCAAGGGGTGGAAAGATAGACGTAAATTTTCAGCAGCATCACCAATTCATGATCAAACGCCAGATTTTGTCTCAGCCAAAGAAGAAATAACTGTATCCTTCCACCGAGGTATTTTAGAACATTTGATTGGTATACAAAACAAAAAATAAAAAAAATTAATGCATGCTCAAAACATTTTAGGAGACTTTTCCTTCTTTTGGGGGGTGGGGAGGGGGGTGGTCTTTACATCTGAATTGAAGAACGAATAAAATATCAAATGTCTCCCGAAATACTTCAAATTATTTATTAATTCTATTAAAGATCATTCAAAATATTTTCTTCCTTGGGCCAAATGAATGACAAAGGATGTTGGATACTTTGTTTAAACTTATGACAAGATTAAAATTCCTCCTCGGGATAAAATCGTCTTTTTCCCTCAGTTTTTGTGGTTGAGATTATCCTTAGTCTCAAGTCAACAAAAAAATTCTAATACAGCTTTTAACAGGTCATTGATATGAAATAAAGAAACTTGGGACTCATAAAATGCAGGAAAAATTGAATGGGCTTAACGAGTAAACAAATAGACTTTAAGCACAAAAAGTCATGAGACAAGAAAAGTTATTGTCTTAAAAAGCTTATGTACTGTGAGAAAGATGATTTTAAAAGAGGGTACCTATCGTTGCTTAAAGACAACAAAAAGTTCAAACAAATACGTTTCCTTAATTAAAATTCTTGTAAATTCATTAAATTTTTAGATTGGAGCAAATAAAGAAAGAAAATTATCAAATAAGTTTCAGTGGTTAAGGGCTCAAGTTTGAATGTCTGAAACATGGCACTTGAAATCTCTTATACGCAACCATTATGTTACTTTATCAGATAAAATTAAAATCATAAATACATGTGGGTATTTTACAACAAAAATGGCAAGAAATAATTTCAAAAGAAAGCTTGGAAGTCCACCTGAAGACCTCGGAGCTCTCCATTGACCCTCGCGTAGGTTGTTCTGTTGGAGAACTTTTCACTGGCGTTTAAAAATTCTTAGGAACACTTTATAAAAAAGAAGAATGCATCTTTTCGAAACAAAATCCTAAAGTTAGATAAAATAAATATGTAGAGCAATTCATAATTCAATTTAACCATCTGAAAAAACAATGGAAAACATTCCCGAACAAAGGCGATGTAAACAAACGCAGAGGTTAAACTTTAAAAAGTCTCGAGAGGCTTTTTCACAGGGTGTTTTACAGGGTTTAAAAGCAAATTCGGAGGACCAATAATAACTTAATACAAATACATAAATAAATATCACAATTTGAAAAACTACTCTTATAAAGAAAAAAAAAATGATCTGAGAAACCCAGAAGGACAAGATTGAATAAAATATGTCGCTTGAAAAGTTAAGAATGCAAAACAGTATTTGACTGATTTGGGGACAAAAATATGTTCAATTTGTTACTTTGTCCACTAAATATAAAATCATGCAAGTTACTAGCTAACCCTTAAACATGAAGGTACACATTTGGCTTCATACGATAATTCATCTTGAAATGACTTG
Source organism: Bemisia tabaci (assembly GCF_918797505.1). Taxonomy (NCBI): domain Eukaryota; kingdom Metazoa; phylum Arthropoda; class Insecta; order Hemiptera; family Aleyrodidae; genus Bemisia; species Bemisia tabaci. Next base: position 6,008,659 of record NC_092795.1, on the reverse strand, counting down.
TGATGGTAAACTAAAATCCTAGAAGCCGCCTCTTCAATTCTGTAAAGTAATGTATTTTGACATAGAAAAAGTGAACAAAAATGAATGAATAAAAGGACTTTGAGGCAGGCCTTATCTTTAATCCATAATAAGGGAAAGAGACGGTTTTCTTTTGAATTTCTGGAACTCTCCAAGGTAAGGAGACACTTGGTTTCATGGTTTTGTTCTAATAATCAGCAGATCTTAAATTATGCTAGCAAACAAGCATGATTGCAAGGAACATTTTGAAATTTTTAGCTCTCCTGAGCAAGATACATTTTTTTGAAGCAATGTATGTTGGATCAGATTTCTAGAAGACAAGTTTTCAGTTAGTAAGTTTGACTAAATAGCAAAAAAGCGACAAAACAAAACTGAAAAACTGATGGATAAAGAATGAATTCCAAGTGACAGAGAAAATATCGTTCCAGGCGGAACTTATAAATACTGTGCTTACCCGTGTATTACTCCTTAAAATGTAAAATAGTGTACAGTACGCAATGAGAAATATGCATATGAGATACAAACCTTCGAAAAAGAGAAAATAAAGGGACCAGTTAAACATGCGAGGCACAAATAAACGCTGGTAGGCAAAAATACAGCCGCACTACCACAGAGGAGAAACAATAAATTAAAAAGTATAGTGGGATTTTTATCTCATTTGAGCTTCTAAAACCACTGAGGGGATTTCTGTGAATCACGTCATACATTAGAGCAAGGGGGAGGGACGTAGCAGTGCATGATATCAGGCAAAACTCAATGCCCGAAATCAGTAATTGGGATGTTCTTCAATAGTTCCGTCAAGATATTCACAAAAAATCCCAGTTACTTACATAATGGGGAGAAAATCGGGCTATGCATAAACAAATATTTTCCGAGGTTCAAACCAGCGTTACAGGTTCGCCACCAAGGGTACAGGGAAGGGGGAAGGGGTTGCAAATTCAGAATTTCAGCAAGATGAAATTTGTTAAAAACCCTCCAAAAGAAGAAGTAATTCAAAATTAATAAATATTTCAATATGTACTTGCATATTCTCAGATTATTGGGCAATCCACCCTTAATTTTATCTGACATAGATGAATGCGGCAATATGAGGGAGAAATAAAGCCCTTTCAGAGAGGTTCAGAGCCTTCAGTGACAAATGTAGTGGACTTGGATGACAGTAGTGTTTTGCTATCATCAAAAGTAATACCATATATTCTCTTGCTATCAACTTTACACTATTGTGTAAATTCTTGGTTTTATGCTCTCAATTCTGATGAGCCTAAAAAAAATTAATATGCTGCCACCTCCCCTAAGATTCCGCCTTCAACGACCATTCCTTCACTTTTATACATAAAGGGCTTTCCACTCAGCTTAAACACAGGTACAAACATAGGGACAGACCAGCATTAAGTGATAGGTTTAACCAGAGACCAAGAGATTAACGGGAAGCAAATTGACTTTCTACGACTAAAATATGCACGGATTAACAAATAATAAATACTCTTCAAATCAACCTCTCATCAAGATTGAATCTCTGAAAATTTTGAGGTTCTGTAAAGTTTGAAGCCGTCAAGATAAAAGATAACTTTCGAGATTATGCATGGAGAAATTGAGAAAATCATAATATAGTGCATGAATTGGAGTAAGTTAATGGACTCATTGGAAAGTGAATACATATGTAATTAGGAACGGTTGATTTTCACCAAGAGCAAAATATGAAATCATACATTAGTAAAGAATAACAAGAGAAAATCTTATTATTGGAAACAAATTATATGATCTATGCTCAATTTCGAAAAAAAAAAAAAAAAAAAATTAATTCAGCGATATTTTTCGCTTGAATGCTGCTTCAAAAACTGCACTGAAACAGGAAATGGCCGGTGCTTCACGAAAGAGCAAGGTGTTGCAATTTCAAGCAATAAAGGAATCTCCTACCCGTAAAATAACTTTGAACTTTCTGAGGAAAATTCCTTCACCCTTTCATTGAAAAGATTACTTAACTATCCACAGTGATGCAAGATGCTCTAAAATTAATCACACTTGATAAAAATTTTCCAAAAAAGGATAAGATTTAAAATAAAGGGGAGTAGATCAATTGTCTGCCCAGTTTTCCCCAGACAACTTCCCCAATATAAAGCAAAAAAAAAAACTCAGAACATTCGAGATGACTAAAAAACCAAATCAACAGAAATAAATCAAAATCAAAATTTCCTATTTTGGTAAGAATGCTTCGCTCAAATTGTACGAGCGCAAAAACGCTAGAAATCAAAATTGTCATAAGCTCAAATTACAATAATTTGAAAAAGTTGATGATTTGCCATAGAAATCTTAAACAGTGAATTCTTTTTTTTTGGGGGGGGGGGGAAGAAATTGACAGAAGAATATATAATACGCAATTCAGGGATATGAATGACGGATATCTTTTTTAAATACTTGAACTCTAGAGAATGAGAACCATCAATGGGTGAGTTGCACGCAAGAGATGAAGTTAACCGAGTAAACTGTGATATGAGTGAAATCGCACAAAGCGCACATCAGAAATTTCTAAAATCCACTCCTCGCCTCGCAGTTCGCATTTTACAACATGCATTTTAACATTTACCACGTCTGCTAGCACTTTTCTCTATCTCATTGGAAATCTGATTTGCCGAAAGAGAGATGCAAAAAATCAAACAGAAATAAACAAACAATCTCACATCTGTTCTAAACATAGCGTGCGTTAGAGATCCTAAGCACTGGGGCGCTATTGAATTCACTTTTTGAGGCTGTTTTGTCCAAAGCCTCTGAGACTAAAGTGCAGCGACTGACAATGCCATATGCTCAGAGTCCCAGCTAAAGGCTACAATTAGAAAATATAGGTATAAAATTTATTCCATAAAAACCAGGAGTTTCATATGTTTCTGAATTTTTTATGACTTGGGTCAATATAATTTTCCAAAGTTCGCGAAAATAATGATCGATTTAAATTAAAAAATCTCTGAAACCACTCGCAGCCTGCGGTTCTTCCATAGTTCTTCCGGCCAAGTTAGAAAACTATGTTTGGTTCACACTTTCACCGAAGAAAAGGCTAGGAATGCAACATTCAAGAATTGATTTCAGCGGCGTTCCTGTATATGATGGCTGGTGGCTTTATTGAACTCAGTGATTTAAAATCTGTTGCACAGAGGATTTCAATCATTTTAATGCATTTGATTTTACCTCTTAATCTGGGTGTGAAAAAAAAAAAAACATATTAACGTTAGCATTACTGTAGTCATACATAAAGAAGATTCATAAGACGCTGCAAGATTGCTTGTTTCTTTAGGTATGGTTTCCTAACATTTGTCTCTGGAAAAAATCTCTTCAAATTAAGGAGAAACATCTGCAAAATAAATTTGAAAGTTCGTGATACAAAATTACAATAAACTTGTTAAATTACAAAAAATTCATGACACACAAATTGTGTGTTTAAGAGTGTATTTTGGACGTTCCTGTGTAAGTGCTCAATGAGATTCTTGTGCAATGTTACCTCTAAAAAGTTCACTCGGTTTGCTGTGAGAATCTCTTGCGGACAACAGCTCTATTGAGAGAGAAACTAACTTAATCTTTTTCAGTTTATATTTCTGCCATGGTAGCTCTTCAAAATCAGGATGAGAATTTGCAATGAATCATAGGAGAAACATGGAATGATTCTGGATATCGAGCTATCAAACAATTATTTACATAAAACTCTGAAGATTTTCTGTTGATGTTATTACTCAGAGAATATTTGAAAGATCGTCTTCCAATACTTGATGCATGATGCTGTTTTACTGTGATTTTATATGATTGTCATTATGCTGTCTTAGTTTTTTATTTTCAGTGAAATGTTGTCTATATTCTCAGGGTGCAAAGAACATAATTGAGAGCCAAAATTATATTAGATGAAAAACGATGTACGTTCTACATTATTTGAAATTCAGTATTACTTCATTATTGATGGTTCATTTTCTCAAGAGAAAAGAATTTCCTGTACTCTAAATACTAAAAAAAAGAAAAAGAAATTTAACAATTCAACAAATATACAGCCTTACTTCAGTAAATGGGAAGTCATGTAGAAAATAATAGGAATAAAAAACAGCTAGGCTGAAGAGTTTCACTCTCTCCTAGTGCGCTTTGAGCGAGATCCAATTGATTCGGTGGAATCTCTCTTCTTGCCACCAAATTGTACCTGAGATTGCGCCGTCAGCTGTAATGAGATGGCGTGCGTATTTAATTTTTCACTCAGAAGAAGCTCTTTAAGCCCTCGCATTTTTTGACTGTGCAGGATCAGCTTGGGTTGACGGCACGTCTCGTTCAAAACATCCTCTGTGCCAGCCGGGTCTGTCGAAGTGCCTGCTATGTCCGAGGTGGAGCCAACGAAAGGCTCTCCGTCTCCTTGGAGGAGAAAATCACGGTTGAGAATCTTTTCACCGCAAGCTGCCGTTAAGGCCACAAGCCCTGGGTGCATGCCGTTAGAGTCTTTCTCCGTGCCCAAGTCACTTGAGAGTTCTTCGCATGTTACATTGTCAGTGACATCACAATAGTTGTTATTGTTGAGAAGTTGTTTACTTTTGTCTCCATTCTGCGACACATTGCAGTTCTCGTCTGAATCTTCGTCTACAATTCCTTGCCCTAGGATCACAACCTGATGGGACAAAAACAAACTAGTCAAGCATTGATAGCATTGGAAAATGTAACAGTTTCAGGGTCAAGGAAGATTTGCTTTGATTAGGTGAATTGCATTTTGCAAAAAGGAACCACTGGCATTGCAATGTTGCTAAGATTGTGCAACTTCTTTTGTCTTGGAGGAAAAACCCGATTATCCATTAATAGTTTCCATTTTACTCGCTAAAAACTGTGAATTTAAGATAAAAATTACCATCTGAATTTCATAGTTTTTCACAATTTCCGCAATTTTATTGCAAAGGATGAAGTTGCACAATCTTAGCATCATTGCAATGCTAGTGGTTCCTTTTTGCAAAATGCAATCCAGATGATCATCTGTGGGATGTTCCTCTTTTTTTATTTGATATTGTAGTAGGCTGAACAAAAACAGGCAGGTGAAGGGTATGGTCAGTAAGTTATGGACTTGGTCTAGGGGTTGAAACGAGTCAAAAAAAAGGTTGAAACAAAAGTATAATGGCTTAGTCAAACAGACCCAGCGCACCAAAGCCAATAAAAAAGAAAAGGCACCGCTCATTTTGACTTTGCTCTATCCTCTCAGATTTGCAGCATCGACCATAGCTGGGGTTCATTTTTTTTTAGGGTGTGCTCTACTGGCGAATGTAGTAAAGTTAAAAAATACGCTTAGGTCAGTTTTTTTTCTCCTCTTTGAAGTCAGCAGTAATCATTCAAAATTTCAAAATTGTCTTCGAAAGAATTTAAACTATCACAAGGTGAAAATTTAAGTAGTGGTATACCTGCGACCGAACATCCGCATCAAATTTTGAAATGGTATTGACGAGAGGTTTGGCCCAACCGATGTGTAAAACGGGCGTCGGACTTCCTTCCTCCCACTGACAAATCCCATCATAGAAGCGAAGCAGATGCGCAAAGCACTCTGGATCCTTCAAGATCGAGCGCGCGCAATGACCAGAACTAACGACTTTGATTATGTGTGGTATGAGCTCGTTGGCAATTTCCATTAGCTCCTTGTAGATTTCCTCATCATCTCGCGAATAATTATACCTGCAATAGAAGAGCCAAAAAAATTAATAAACATTACTACCTAGTTAAGACACACAAATATTGTTTTATTAAATGGCTGATTTTTTCATTTTATTAAGCTTTACAACAGACATAGGCGAAGTTGTTTTTTCACATTGTAAAACTGTTTTCTGATGTTTTTAAAATTGGAAAATTTTCTCTCAAGACTGCTATTTCCTGTAGAAAAAAATAGATCCTCACATAGATACATTCATAATTAAGTGATTTACCAACCAACCACAACCAAAATTTGGACATTTTTTGCTTCCATTAAGTTAAGAATCTAAATTTTTGTACTTGCACTCACCCTTCATATTTTCTAAAAAGACATGAATAGCCTAAGATGCTGAATTTCTCTAAGAAAATTAACTAACTATCCCTCCATAGATATAAATATGACACACAAGAATATACATATATATTGCGGGAAGAAAAATCTCAATGGCAATCATGTTTGTAATCTACAGTCAGGGATTGCTGCTCCTCTGAAGATTTAAGGCTGTTACCACGGAAGATCCCAATATGTAGTGTATTTACCTTCGAAAAGCACACTGAAACGACCAAAAATGTCAAGCCACACTGGAGTTGAGTCAGTTCAAAATATACAAGTCAAAAAAAGTCTCAAAAAAACCATGTAGAATTCTATTTTACCAGTTTCAGGAAACAAAATTAATGGAAAAATGCAACTCTACTTGTTTAATTGGAACAATGTGGAGAAATAGTGCTGGGTCGGTAGATGGCGAGAGGATCACTCGCTTGTGTCCTGCCTCGGGTCATATTATGACGGCATTTTCATGTAGTCTTAGATTTTGCGGAATGCTAGGTTGGGTTCACTGACGAGTGTGATGTACTGATGAGGTCTTAAAGACCCAAACCGGTATGGACCTCTCGGCATGACCTCAACTTAATATTCCAATGCAAGCTGCCTGAGCTCACTCCCCCCCTCAGTCTTGCACTGTTACTCATTACAGCAAACATTTTTTGGACTCAAATTGAAATTTTTTTTTGGTTTCTTGGCTTTGTTTCCCCCGATGGATGATTCCCGAGGGATGATGTGACCCCCGCACCATTTCTCCACCTAGTTACATACAGTTCAGGTCATTTTTTAGTGTTTTTTCTCGCGAGTTTAATTGGCACATACATACAAAAATACGCAAAAGCACTAGTAAATTAGTCTTCGGAACACGAGAGAGCCTTTTCGGAAGAAAAATTTATATTTGATCTTTCTACGTAGCTTAATAGAAATTACTGCGCTGAAAATTTGACCTCCAAAGACTACGGTCCCTTTAACCAGGGGTGGTTAGGAATGATGATTTTTCAGGGACAGGAGAATAAGGAGGCGGGGGAGGGGATTTTTGTGACCGCCTTTGGTTTTAATTGCTCATAAGCTGCAAAACAAAAACTTTTCATCAAGTACCACCAAAAATTCAACTCTTCCTTAATTGGGGGGCTTGAAGCACAAGGCACACAAGTACACTTTTTGAAAAAATTGAGATATTAATGATTTCAAGTAAAACTAGTCTTGATGCATATTCAGTGAACAATTTGCTCACTAAGTTCAATTTTTAAGTATCAAAAAGTCAGTTTGAACTGCCTTTCAACCATAAGGATCCATGCAATTTCGAAACTTCAAACATGTACTTCTCGAAATAGCAATAACTGCACTTACGCGCCTTGTCCTTCACATCTCTCAATTAAAGTCTCATGTACTTTTGATTTTAGAAGAGGCAACAATCATTCAAATTTAAAGCCAGGATTCAAATAAATTAAGGATGATACATAAGAAGAATTAACATACTGCCTGATGACATCACTGGCGTTTGCCCAGCTCTGGAAAGCCTCCTTATACAGATTGTGTCTGTAGAAATAACCACCTTGGTATGTATACGGGTAAACGTGCATATTGTTGTAGTACTTCCTTGACATCAGAATCGCCTCTTGAAACAGCGAAGAACAAGGTGGTCGACCGAGAGTTGGACTAATTTCTTCCAAGTCGCCGAGGTTACCTAACAATAAAACATTAAGGAGTGACAGACAAGCAAACAGCATCCAAAAAAGAAAGCAGTTTTTGGCTCATATTAGAGAATATAATGGACATAAAAAGCGTCTAATTAGAAAGCAGGAAAATCAGAATTTAGTGGCATTGAGGCATTGACTGATATAGTTTGGCTTCGAAAAAAATGTAAACAAATTGATAAAATGTATACCCTTTTGATTATTTTTCCAGTAATATTTGTGTAAAATTTAAGTTAAACAAAGTTATGAAAAAAATTGACATCAGAAGCTTATCAAAATCTATAAAAGACCCCCGAAAAAAAAACTAACATGCTTCCAATAAAACATAATGCATACTATTACAGTAGAAACTGCTTTTAATGACACACGTTTATAACAGGATCCCGCTTATATCGTAATTTTCGCGCAGTCCCGTTTTTTCGCCCTTAAGAACAATGTAAAATAATCCTGCATACATCAAAAACGCTTATATCTGAAACCCGCTTATAGCAGAAAGAATTTTGGTCCCCTATCGAAAAAATTCCAATATAAACGAGATTTTCCCAAAATATTTCTGTGCCGCATTTCAGAACATTACGCAGTCTATCGTCGGATGGTTATTCCAAGAACTTGATATAACGGAAACATCATCCAGTCATCATTGGTGGCATAGAGGCGTGGGTAAATTCCTTGTCGGTTGCGTGCTTGATCTTCAAGAGACTGAGAGACTTACGTCACGCATGAAATCGCAGACGCCGGCGCTGCTCCCTAGGCACGTGACGTAAACAATACGGATGACCCCTGAGAGATTTCAACTGTCAATCATTGCTGTATTCACCCAAAATTTATTAACATTATTTCACATCAGTTTTAAAAAAAATTACAGCTTGTTGCATGGATTAGTTTTACCGTTTCGTATTTGATAAGAGTGAATTTATTTCTTCCGCTTATCATAAAATTAAGTAACATCCAAAGAAATCAGGTGCTCAGCAGTCTTGACGCAGCATCAGGCAGCGTGAAGACGGACCCAGTTATTGCAGAGAGGTGCGGGCTGCGCTGTTGCCGCATAGAGCTCAATATTTACACGAAAACCGCTTGTACCAGAATCCCGCTTACAACGTAACATTCGGCCGATCCCGAAGCGTTCTGTTACATGCAGTTTCTACTGTATTTACTATATTTTGTTCCACTTCCAAAAAAATTTATTTTTTAAAAGAGATTTTAAACGTAGATGTGTAATTTTTGAAGACATATGTGATCGTCTATGGTAAAAGGACCATAATTCACAGAACATTCAACGCGAACAGTTTAGTGCCAGCATAGAGCATAGAATTGTACAGTAATCCTGCAATTTTTGAGCTGTTAACATTACAGATCAAAATTTTAGACGATTTTCCTTGAAACTACTTATATTATAATTCAACATTCCAACTTCCTTGACTTCAATTAGGTTGGACAGTTACAAGTATTATGGTTCCATGTTGATATGTTCTCTATGCTATGGTATTAATAACTAAATTTTGAAGTTTTGTAAACTGTGGTCCTATTTCCTGTTGAGGATGACAAATGTTATATTTTAATAACTCACCGATGGCCATTGGGTATCGATACAGGTGGCCCATATCGTACAATAACCATAATAATTTTTGCTGGAGCATAGCAACTTCCAGAGAATCTGAGGAAACACTAAGACTTGGGTTGATAGAAGATACCAGCGCTGCGACCTCCATATGCCGATTGCAGACTACAGGATGACCATTCAAATACAGCCATGATTTGGAGGCTACTCCAATACCAATTGGTTGACCTCGCTTGTCTTCATTTCCTTTCCCTAAAAATATGAGACCTATTTTAGAATACTGTTAGATATATTTAATTATTTCTTCTATGTTGTTTCTCTAGCAAAATATTCATCTGCAAGACAAATAGCCAGCGTGGATTCCTCATGTCAGGCAGATCGTTTCATATGAATTGAAAAGATTTCAAGAAATGAAGCATTAGACAGATTAGGTTTGCTCGCAATGGAATATTTTCAGAGCTAGGCTATTTTCGGGGATTTAACTATTTTCCAAGCCACTTGCAAGCTGTGAGTTGGTAGCTGCTGCACTTGAGAAGGCTGGTGCAAATATTTTTTTGATGGGTTCATAGAAAAGGAGGTTGACCATTATGGTTGACCCAATTATGATTTGAAGCACCTATTTTTGCGGCAACTCGCAGACCCCCTACTACATTTTCTGGGGAAAAACTCGGATTAGTAACGTATTTTAAATAGAAACAAAAACATTTTATTAGTGGATTGGGTGGGCTTGAAAATCTTTTATTCATTTTGGTTTAGTGAACAAGAATAATACCTGAAATCTGCATCCTCCATTTTAAAGCAGTAGAGGATACTAACAATTTTCAGACAAAATATTGCTTGCAACAGTTACGAAGACAATGCGCTCTCTCCTCCTTTTGAGTACTGCCAAAATTCGAAACTTTTCAAGTTTGCTTTCGCTTTATCTAGACCATCCTATTTTTGTCCTGCAGACCTCCTTGCGGCTTTTATGTATGTAGAGTCACAGATGATAGGGGCATTTGTAAGTATATGTAAGATAAAATTTATATCATTCTTAACTTCATCAGTCCATCAGTTTTGCTTATTGCACTATTTTAGTCTTAGATTTTCTTCTACATATTTTGGTAGTTGAACTATTTCACAGGCAAAAGATAGGGGTTTGTACAATCAAAACAAAAACTTGGTTATTACCATGCCACGTGATTTCTGCAGTCTGAGATCCATTTTCACCAAAAACAACCCATGCGTGATCTTCAGAGAGTGAGAGGTGGACATCAAAGAAACCTAGGGCCTGACAACCAGCAACTACTGCAAAAGCAACTCCAAAACAGTCCAGTTTGTTCCCTGCGTTCCAAAAACAAAATGATAAAACGTAAGAAACGTTTGATGATACAACTGGGATGTTACAATCAACAAACTTCAAGCTTCTAGACATTTGAGCTAGTTTTAAGGGTGTCCAATCTACTTCATCGTTGCTGAATAGGATCTCAATAATTTTCTTCGTTACAAATACCCTGACCTTTTTACTTTCTCCCTGACTTCAAAATTTTTAAATTTCCTGACTTTCCCTCATATGGGAACAAAATTTTCATTGTGGTTTTTCCCTTTTCAATTAAGCCGACTTCTGTTAAACACTGCTTGCAAGTTTCCCTCACTGTTCCAGGTAACTATACATTTTCTGACTTTCCAGATTTTTTGGGTTCCCAGAACCCCTGACTAAATACATTAGAAGCTGGATTTGCAGTTTTTACAATACTTAAAACTTTCAAAGACAGTGATTTGGAGGATTGGCTTATCTTCCTGTAGCAACAGGGCAAAGTTAAAATTACAAAAACTGAGGCTGTCAACCCCGGTGTTAGTCTTTCGTACTATGAGGAAATATCCTCATCAAAATCGGTATTTTGAAGGGAATATCTTACTGAAACGCAAACACTTTTGAAAAAATACAAATCTACTGAAGTAATATGTAAACATTGCATTGTTTCTTTAAACACTCTTCGCTGGTATGTGGGTGTGCCTTCAGCTTAATGCTATCAAATTGTTATGAAAAAAGACCAAGAGGGGCTGAAATCCATCTATTTTAGGTACTTTGATATGCCTCTCCAAAATTTAACACTACAAAATTCTGAGAACAAAATCAAGCAATTTTAAATGAATTATAAAGGCTCACACCCAATACTGTATGTTCATTGAATCGCTGTAAATTAATACAAATTCAACATGCTTAAGGAATGATATAAATCGAAAAAAAGGGGGACATTTAGAAAAGGGGTCACATCAGAGCCCCCGTGGAGAGAAAGTGGCTCAGATACGAGAATCCTCAACTAAGAGAGGTTATTTAAGAAGTAGCTTCATTTTGCTTTTTTCCCCAAATTTACTTACAATTGAATTAAGAAATCAGGTTTTACGCTATTTTAAAACGTTGGCACAAATCATTCGTTAACCTGGAATAGGAAGGAATATCTCTCATGTAAATATTGCCATTTGTAAATTCTTTATAAAAAAAATCACAAATTTACTCGGCAGATTATATCTACTCAAGGGAGAGATAACATAATGCAAGCGGGTGCATTCATAAATGTACAAGGTCAGAATATTGTGCAAATCTTGATACAGAATACAATATTCATACTGGGGTAAGATAAAATGATTCTCATCACACAACACTGTTGATTAGATACAGTCAATTCAACGTCTCTAGACTTCCCCTCAACATTCAACCTTCGTAAAAAAACTTGAGATCCGCAAAAGTGATTTTTGATATTTGTAGGTACAGATCAATTGATAATGAATGATGCTTATTCCGTTAATAGCCGATGGCCCATCAGAGAAGGGATGATTTTAAGCATGACGATATGAATTAATATTGTCAAAATTTCACATAGAACACAATTTTTGCAAAAAAAATTAGTGAGAGTAACACCTTAGCACAATATTGTCGTTTAGATAAAGTTCAAACTTTCAGTGTTTGAAAAAAAAAAACAATGATCTAATTGAGCTAAACTGCACATTAAACGTTACCGTGGCAGTTTCTGAGGTATAACAATGTGGCAAACTCAATCTCATCGATCTGGCTCAGCTATTCTAGGTTCTTTCCAGTTTGAACCACATAAAACAGGAAAGTGCAGAAATTATGGGTATTTTTTAGACCCTAACTGTAGTTGATTTGTTTGTTAGTTTGTGAGGCTTACACAAAGTCACGGGGGCTTTGAGTGAAGACTTAGCATACATGGAAATAGGTTCGCTCATAATGCAGACTAAAAATAGGTGCCATAATTGTACCAAACCACTATTCTGCTTATACGGTAGAGATGAATCAAAGGAGATGAATAATTAATCTTACTCAAAGCATTGTCAATGGGCCTGCTTGATCCACTGTAGGCATAAGAACTACTGAATTCTCTGACATTTATCACTTTAAACTACTAGTATAGAAAGATTCTTTTAAAAATCAAACTAGTGGTCTCAGATCAATGTTAATGAAGTCTCCTTTTAATAACGTGCACACTACTACAGAAAAGGGCTTCTATTACAAACCAACATTGCCATTGATGTTGAATTTTTTTCTTTTTTTCCGGAGGGGGCGGTACGGCACAGCATTGTAAAGAGATAATTTAGCAAATCGACGGTGCAAGTCGGCAATTACATAACTTGGTTTGCGATGTTGTAGACTTCCTGTCATACTTTATTTTTTAAATGGCATAACTACTCAACGGCAATTCTTTCAAACTGTCATGATTACCCTTCTCAATGAAAAGAAAATTCTGCAAAAACTTCAAGCAATAATGTCAATTTGTTCTCCTTTAAGAAAATGACGTAGGGGCGGAGATTTTCAGACACCGCAAACGAGTTATGTGATTGCCGACTTTCACCGGCGAAATGCACTTTTGACTATGGTAAAATTAAGATTCCTTGGACTTCACTAACAATTCCATGAAACTTGAAAAACAAAATGCTAAAAAGTGGTTGTTCCAGTGCAGTGTGAGCAAGCAATAAGACGGTCAGCATCATCGACAAAGCAATTGATTAACGCTGCCTACATCAGTGGTGCACCAAACTACTAAACCACCAAGAGCCTGGCTAAAATAAAGGTACAATAAGAGTGCAAAGCATAATAACCTGTGAGGTAACTATAGAGACTCTGAAGATGCGCACGGTCCTTGTAGTAACTTCGCGTAAGAGTGTTCCAGATAACGTCCGACACTCTTTTGACCAGCTCTCGTGAGGCATACTTGATATCCCCAAAAGTCGACATGTCGATGGAGCCCTTGATAATGGCAGAGAACTTTTCATACAGTGCTTCAATGATATGGAACTCGATTCCAGGGAGTTTAGGTTCCTCGAACTCCTCTTGGTCCCCATTCAGGGTGGTCGAACGGTTACATGTCATGGAGTTTTCGATGGCACCGGAGATGATGGACAGCAGGGCTAGATCAGGTTCGTCCTGATTCAGCTCATCTTTGAACAAGGCAACGACGGACTCCACGCTGAGGATGGGAAAGAGCCGCTTATCAACACGCCGTATGCCCAGGCTCGCCATGTTCATTGACGCAAACGCGCTACCCGACAACCGGACACTGGAATCACGTCATTGACGCACGATCATTACCTTCCTGATTCGGTTGAAAGCTTGACAACTCTCAAGACAATGAAGTCCAGATGAAAAGAAGGCTACTTGAATCGCTGATATAACTGTGAATTTGATCGATAAACTATGCGAAGCACTGAGACAGCTGAAAGAATCACTTCATTTGTTTTCTTTTTCTCACTTGTTGTTTTCATGACGATCCACTGCCACGTTCCGCGGCTCGGCGTGCTCCCGGTTTTGAAATTCCGCTCCAGCTCCATCAGTTCCGTCGTCGAACTAGGAATCGCTCGGGAGGTAACCGGAACTGACCGCTCCGCTACCGACGTGACCGGAACCGGAAAAGGGGTGAAGTTCCCGCGGCGGAAATGCGGTTTGCTTGCGTTGGAAAGTAATTTTTTGCTGGCAAGTAAACGCTGTCTATTTACGTCAAAGTTTTCCTCCGATGAGAGTCCTTTTTTCACGGGTGAAAAACTCGCACTAGCCTTTGCGTTTTGTTTCCATTAAATTTTCGATCATAGAGTACATCCATTCTTCAACACGGAAAAAAAGTAAAAATTGAATTTTGATTTAGCGTTTATACTGTTCAAAAAAGTGCAGCTTCCTCTTCCTTTTTTTTTCTTTTTTTCTTTTTTTTTTTTTAAATCAGCATTTAAACTTGTCGCACATTTTATAAACATTACCTAGTACCTACAGATGAAAAAGCAAAATTCAATTTTTTTCCGTATGAAACTTATTATCTCTCCTCTGTTTTTGCAGTTTTTTTCAAATATGAACTTGTATCGTCAGGCTCAGACTGACCGTAAGGCCAATCTGCCATTGGCAGATGCCCTATTGGCGCGCCAAAAACGCGCCCCTCTGACTAATGAAGAGAAAAAATAAAAAGAAATAAGAAAATAAAAAATGAGAAGAGAGAAAAAATTATGACCGAGAATATACGTGGAAAATTTCTTAAATGAATGGAAGAAGTGAGAGTTAGGGGTAAAGAAAGCTGCAGCTTTCACGCATGCTAATGGTGAACAAAGGTCTATGAACCACTTTCTGAGGCGTAATCACTTTTCTGTGAAATTTTCATTTGTTGACAAAACAGGCGCTTTCTCATCCCCTTTTTTCATTCGCTATGTGTAAATCCCTTAGAAGCGATGGTCGGTTTGATTTTTAGACATACGCACCCTTCATAGACCTCTTGAGAGACCTTTAAACATATTTCTCTTTTCAAAATGACTATTGATTTGGACATACCATGGCATATCTCGGGCAAACTTTCCCTTAATTCATCTCGAAATTAAAAAAATAAGAGACATCTAAAATATAAACGCGATACAACTATGCTATTCGCGCAAGATGGATGTCCACATAATGAAACATGATATGATAAAAATGTAAGACGAGATGGCGTATGAGTCGTGAACTCGCAATACTCTGCTCTATGCATGCTACTAGTTTGAAGCACCATTACGAATAAGACAAACGGAAACAAACACAATATGCAAATAGAGGGAGAGAAAGGATGCGCGTTCACGACGGCGCAGAGATACAACTATTCGTACTTGATGACCGCCCGTGCTGCATCTGAAAAATTGAAGGCGCGATGACGCGAAGCATGAGCTCTCAATGCTCTGCTATTATGCTGTGAATGAGGTGTCGCTGAGATTCGGGAGAAAAGTTAAAAAAGAGGCCCAAACGCATCTCTCCTACCTTCGGCTATGTTATTCACGTAGTGCTTGAAGCACCATTACGAATAAGACAAACGGAAACAAACACAATATGGAAATACAGGGAGGGAGAGGATGCGCGTATACGACGGCGCAGAGATACAACTATTCATACTTGATGGACGTCCATGCTGCATCTGAAAAATTGAAGGCGCGATGACGCGATGCGTGTGCTCTCAATGATCTGCTAGAATTCGGGAGGAAATTTTAAAAAGATGCCCGAATACTTCTCTCCTGTCTTCGGTTATGTTGAAACTCGTTCTTTCTTCTTTTTTCAGGTTCCTGTCTGATTCTTTTTTAGGATGGATTTGCAGACCCACGCTTTAAGCTCGTGTATACCGCAGCACTGGCTCGGTTCTTTTGGAAATAATGGTGCTTGGATGCGTCGAGTGGCTTTAATTTCTTGAGTTTTCTTTAATTTAAGAAGTCTGCCGGTTACTTCAATACGTTCAATTTTGCAATTTTTACTCTGTACGATTAAACCTGAAAATAGCTTAAACTTGTGCTGCTTTTCCAAAATTTAGTAAGATAGATGCTCCACAGCCCTTGACAAGATATACAATAAAGAACAATTTAAAAAGCGGGTAACAAGGCTAAAAGTTCACTAACAAGATCAAAACGTTTCGGCTGAAAATTCAGCCATCCGCAGTTGGATGAATAAAAATAAAAATAGTTAAAAACCTAAAATAGTACCGGACTGTACTTTTCAAATCGAGAATGTTGTTACGACAGTCATGATGCTCATTACTCGGCTATGCTTGGCGGCCGCCCTTAGTTAGGCGCAATGCTTGAAGTATTCTTGCAGTCTTGTAGGCGCTAATATGCATGCCGCGCCGACCAGCGCGGCGGCCGCACTATGTTTGACGAGATTACAGAAACAACTTAAAATGGGACTCAGACCGCAAAAATAAATAAAATTAAGACAAAATAAAAACACCTGGTACATCTCGCGGTGATAAAACCCGCATTTTCAACCAATTTATTTTGGAAAAATGAAAATTAAAAAAAAACCACATCATGAGCCTCATCGCTGTTATTGTGAGACTGATAGTGCGACCAACCTAAATAAGCAGGTGCACTGGAAACAAATCACATCAAAACAGAGATCACTCAGGTGTTCCAGCTTCATCTAGGTCCGAAAGGAAGAACTGAAAATGCTACGGAGTCCATCTACATCAGCGCGGTGATTTGAAACTTTATTTCTAAACTTTCTATCTATTTTTCTTTGTTTCTATGTGAACCATCCCAAGTAGGACCCTCGGAAAATAATGCTTCTCAGAAGCTAAAACTTCAGCATCATAAGTGAAGTCCAACCGATGGTCTTTAGAGTCCTGGTGGTGGCGGCGTAAGGCCGTTTTCTCTGTCTTTGGCGAGATTAGAAACGACGATACACAGGGTCGGACTGGCTCGCATCTGAAGGGGTAGACCCTTGGCTGGTTAAAGGGACGTAATGTGATATTTTTTGGTAGGGCTCCCCCTACGTGGAGAGGGGCTCAGGAAATTTTGGAAAAGCAGCACAAGTTTACGCTATTTTCAGGTTTAATCGCACAGAGTAAAAATTGCAAAATTGAACGTATTGAACGTAACCGGCAGACTTCTGAAATTAAAGAACGTATTGAACGTAACCGGCAGACTTCTGAAATTAAAGAAAACATAAGAAATTAAAGCCACTTGACGCATCCAAGCACCATTATTTCCAAAAGAACCGAGCCAGTGCTGCGGAATAACGAGCTTAAAGCGTGGGTCTGCAAATCCATCCTAAAAAAGAATCAGACAAGACCTGAGAAAAGAAGAAAGGACGAATTTCAACACAGCCGAAGACAGGAGAGAAGTATTCGGGCATCTTTTTTAACTTTCTTCCCGAGATCTAGCAGAGAATTGAGAGCTCACGCTTCGCGTCATCGCGCCTTCAATTTTTTAGATGCAGCACAGACGGCCATCAAGTACGAATAGTTGTATCTCTGCGCCGTCGTGAACGCCCATCCTTTCTCTCCCTCTATTTGCATATTGTGTTTGTTTCCGTTTGTCTTATTCGTAATGGTGCTTCAAACTAGTAGCATGCATAGAGCAGAGCATTGCGAGTTCACGACTCATACGCCATCTCGTCTTACATTTTTCATATCATGTTTCATAATGTGAACATCCATATCTTGCGCGAATAGCATAGTTGTATCGCGTTTACATTTCAGATGTCTCCTATTTTTTAATTTCGAGATAAATGAAGGTAAAGTTTGACCGAGGCATGCTATAGTATGTCCAAATCAATAGTCATTTTGGAAAAGAAGAAATATGTTTAAAGGTAATATGTTATACTAGGGGGCCCTGCCCCCTGACCGCTACGCGGCCCAACCCCCGGGAGGGCGCTTCGCGCCCTCAGGCCCGCTTCGCGGGCCCATTACGCATATGTATTGGCAAAAATGTTCTTCCATTTTAATACACCATTTTGTGTTCGAGCTGCATCGATTTCAAAATTTTTGACGTGACACTCAGATTTGTAAATGATGAGGAATAGCTGGATGTACATAATTTCACAGTCCACTTACTGGAGAAATTTCCATTTATTATGTTTTTTTTAAATACTTAATTTAAAAAAAAAAAAAAAAAAAAAAAAAAAAAAAAAAAAAAGGATTTCGACCGTTAAGAGTTAATAATATTTGGTCCGTACCGACGCGACGCAGCGCTTGCCTTCTCACTTTATATCTGCTGTAAATATCAATAGAAATTCAGCAATCAAGTAAATTGACCAATGCCACAAATCGAAGCCGGAAGAATGAGGAAAAGTTGAGTAAAAACCTTATACCTTGGACCTTGAACCTTGAACCCTAAGCGATGCACCGTTCCTCAACTCTTCGAATGAGGAGCCCTTCACGAGCTTTTCCATTGTTTTATTGTTTATTCGCGTCACTCAGGTAGAATCCCACACCTTGACGTTTCTAGCGGAAACGACATATCTCTCACGCTATTAACATTGGACTTAAGGGACATGAGCTTTAAAAGCTCTACAACATTGAAAGTTCGGGGTTTCATAATTTTTTGCACATCTACATCTACTACAGACGACATTCATATAAAGATCATCCTTATCGGTCCGGCAGTTCGTCAGAAATAGTGCTTCCAAGATTTTGCTTGTAGCTGTATAATATAGATTGACTTTATGGCCAGTTCGAGCCTGACAATACAGCATCATACTTGAAAGAAACTGCAAAAACAGAGGAGTGTGTTTGCTCTCAATGCTAATCTGAAGTCAGACGATCCTCTGTCGCACTTAAAAAGTATATAATGGCAAATGGGTACTTTAGTACTAAAGCAATTAAAAAAAAAAAAAAAAAAAATAATAATTATAATCAATGCCCTGTGATGGATGATACATTGTTTCTGACGAACATTGACGACATTGTTTCCTCTTTGCAGGTAGATCCGCTCTGCTTTGCGAATAAACTGAATGGATGCAATTCTGTGAAATTACTGAAAACTCAAAAGATAACTCAGAAAATAAACGCGGCAACGGTGAGCTAAAAATAAGTTTTCACCAGTCAAGAATCGGGAAAACACCACGACTCGCCGCCTACGCGCCCTGCCTTCCTCCCCCCAACCCTTCCCCCGCCCCCGCAGAATGTCCGTCTCACTTATGAGGTCCCCTCAGCTGACTCTACCCCCATGTCCATTTTATTGTACTTTCTACCAACTTGATTTTCCTCTCCCCAAAAAGTTAATTTTAGCGGCTCCATTGTCAAGTTGTGCTTGTATCAGTGAGGCTGACACATCTATTGAAAAAATAGAAACAAATAAAAAACCATATTCAGGGGCTTGGAGGACAAGGCGCATAAGTACTGTTCGTTGCTGTTTCAAGAATTACGCGTTCAAAGTTTAAAAATTACATAGAGTCTTATGGCGGAAAAAAAATTCAAACTCACTTTTTGATGCTTAAAAATTGGATTTTGGCGATGAATTTTTCACAGAATATATATTAATACTTGTCTCAGTTGAAATCAGTAATATCTCATTTTTTTTTCAAAAACTGCACCTATCCTACTGGTCCTCCAAGCCCCTCAATTCTGTTCTTATTAATTCAAATAATAAATTTAGAAAACCACATTATGAGTCCCAGGCTTCATGGATCTGCTTTTTTCCTAAGCATTTATAATGAAACGCTTAGTTTAGAAAAAAAAAACATTTCAATGAGTATCTCGATGTTTGCTCACTGTCGGGGTCACTGAGAAAAAAACTCCAATTACAAGGACTGAATTTCAGCTCATATGGGACACCAAAGTTCTTATTGGTCCAACGGGATGATATTGAAATTAATAGACAAAGCGATAGACAAATAAAACGATGGGGAAAATGGAGCTATCCTAATGGTTGAAACCAAAGCGATCATGATTTGCGAGCCCTGCTTTATTCGTGGCATTAATGTACTCAAACTTACTCACATTATGTCTCTCTCGTTCAAATCGGTTCGCCTTCAATATCTCGATAAACCTGTGTCACTCTATTTAAATACTCCATCAAAATCTCAAGGTCAAGTGCAGTGATTGGTCCAAGTCATCGAATAAGCCAATCACAACATCTGACCTTGATATTTTGATGGCTAGCTTTGATGGTGTGACAGTTACCTGTGTCACACTATCAAAATTCTTCATCAAAATATCTAGGTCAGGTGTTGTGACTGGCTTATTTGATGACTTGGACCAATCACAGCACTTGACTTTGACATTTTGATGGAGTATTTTGATAGTGTGACACAGGCTTCAGGCTAATGGCAGTATAAGCGGCTTACGAGTAGGAATAGTCGCTCACAGCATTTCTGCCACGTTCACTGGACTTTCACTTGGTGACTAGAATAATATGAATTAATATTCATAGACATATATTTTGGCTTTCATGGTCAAAATTTCAGTAAATTTAATTTTTTATAGTCAGAGGCTATACCTTTAACAGGATCCCGCACACTCCATACGGGAATGTGTGCCCTGTTCGATTTGCAATTTTTTCATTGATTTAAACTGGTCTATGGCCGCTGATCCTAAGTCGTCACCTTCCAGGCAAAGTATCACAAGCGCCATGCGACGTTTAAAAATTTCCGCCGCCATTTTATTTTTTTACTGAGAAATTGTTGGTTGAATCTGTTTGGAAATTTCACTAAATTTTATCGGCAGCACAAAGAAAATTCAGTGAAATTTTCGGACAGCTCCGTTGAACAATTTCTCTGTAAAAAAATAAAATGGCGGCGGAAATTTTTAAACGTCGCACGGCGCTTGTGATACTTTGCCTGGAAGGTGACGAAGTCATCATTGCGCCAACTTCCTACAAGGCACCGTTTTCGCACAGTCCGCGTTTTAAGTTTCAATAATTATTTGAATGAATGAAGGCAGCGCCGCAATTCAACAAGAGAAACTCCTGCCGGTGAGTGGTAAGGGAGAGAGCGGGAGAGAGAAGAGAGGAACTGATTTGGACGGTGACACCACCCTGGTAAAAATTGGCTGTAGAATCTGTGTTCCAAAATACTATAGACCTACAGCCGGCTGTAAGATTTCCAATAGCTTCCATAGCCGGCAACACAATTTCTTAAAGCCTTTTATAGCCGATGGTGATTAGGCAACAGCCTGGCGAAAAAGTGTATGCTAAACGTTACTAATTACGGATGCTAGGACTTAGTGAGTTTTTGGACTACCACTCTCTTTTTGGGCCGTAGTATCTTGATTTATTTTGCGAGGAAAGCTCCGTGCTTTTGAAGGATGCCTGCCATTCTTAATATGTTGGAGCGCCTTCAATTTCGTATGATACTGTGCAATACCTCTGGTGTGAAATAGTTGCTTCAAGCGCCTTGGCACGCTGTGGCGCGGCGCGGCGGGCGGGCAGCCAGCGCGAAATGCGCATTGGCGCCTACACACCTAACAGGGATACTTCACGCATTGCGCAATGCGTGAAGTATCCCTGTTAGGTTTGTAGGCGCCAGTGCGCCGCCGCGCCGCTCCGCTTTGTGTTAGGCTCCAATATTTAATCTCGCGAGGTCAGCGTTTTTCAACTCATGATTTTGAAATGTTTGCACATCCTGTATGGATTATTCTCGTTTTAATTGATGAAAAAAAATATGTACTAAAGGAAAATATAACGTGTGTTTTGTAAATATTAAGGTGGTTCCGTACCAAACTTAATGATTTCCAAAGCACACGAATTTCTACATAATTTCTTATAGCCTTTTATAGCCAATAGCGATAAAGTGTAAAGCTCGGCGATAGGAACTATAGCCCGACTGTATACTTGTTTATAGCTTCGTATAGCCCGGCTATATGATTTGCTCCGCTTTCTACAGCCAGCTATATGATTTTCAACAGCCTTCTTTAGTCGGCTATAAGAACTCCTATGGTATTTTGAAACGCAGCTCCTATCGCCAATTTTTACCAGGGCAGATGAACACGAATAGCCTAGCATGAAAATGAAAAATACCCGTTTTATTTAATTGAAATAAAATCAGTGGATTTTTAATCATCCAAATGATTTCTCCCTAGTAAAAGTGAGTCAGCCTGACGTCAGGCTATTTTCTATAACTACCCTGACTCTGACTAATTCAAGCTGACATCAGCCTGAATCAGTCTGACTCAGGGTAGTTTATGAAACATAGCCTAACATAGGCTAACTCACTTTTAATAGGGTCACACACACACACACACACCCTCACCCTCCCTCACACACTTTTTGAGTCTCTCAGAGGATAGTGGCAATTTATCAAAGAGCGGAGGCTTCTTTCAATAAAATATTCCGGTGAGAAGCTTACTCTGAGCCCGTTTTCTCAAAACTTGATTTTTGGCCTCTACTACCCTGTGTCCACTCGTCAAAATGGCGTCAAAATGGAAGCTCAACGTGAATCGATAAATACGCTCTGTTCGCGATTGATGATAAAAAAAGAGTCGCGCCGCTCTATTTTGAGTTGCAACACTCATCAATCGCATCAAGTCCCGACTTTAGCCCTGGATAGACGATCAAATTCCGAACCAATTCCGATCAAAATGGACATGCTGATGACTGGTGGTCACCACCTACCATCAAATTTTGACGAGCCGCACTTTTTGTTCAAAGTAAGATCAAAGCGGAGTGCCACCATTCATCATATCTTGCCACAGGAAACATTTCTGCCAAGCTTTCATTTTAAAATTAAGCAAATTAATGAGTTTAAGACTGATGACTCCCGACACTTTGATGCTACTTTGATCGGAATTGGTTCGGGAATTTGATCGTCTATCCAGGGCTTCAGAGCCACTTATCGTTGGAATCGATTCACTTTGAGCTTCCATTTTGACGAGTGGAGACAGCGCTAATGCTCTCTCGGCTATGACGGGAGTCGTGAAATAAGCTAGGAATCCGACGACGCGTGGAGTTTGGCAAACTGGATGGAAGCGGGCAGGGAAATTTCGGTTGCCTCTCAGGCGGGTGGCCACTCCACTCCCGCGCGGAATACGTTATTGTGAGTGTCATCGGCTATTTATGGCTCCCGTCAACTTGAGTTGAGTCAGCTCCGATCTAGTCCCATTGCCCGCCCGAGAAAAAATTCACCGAATCCCAAAATTTAACCTCGAGTGGTCGTTCCTCAAACAGCTCTCCTCCTCAACAGGTCCTGTTATGGGGTTGAACTTTGAGTAAGGGAGTTTCACGGCAGTGGCGTGGCGTGCTTTGCGATATATCGATTGATATGCCATTTAAACCTATGGGAGAAGATCGAAATACAGGGCAGTGGCGTGGCGTGAATTGCGATATATCGATTGTTATGCCATTTAAACCTAATTCTTCCGCTTTTTCTTCTTCTTGTTCCTGTTCATTTTTCTTTCCGTTTTCCGTATTTTCTGTTTCAGAAGTTTTTTCTTTTTCCAGTTTCTTCATCTTACTGTTCCACATGAATGTTGTGAGAAAGAAAAATTGGAGGTTATTGACTTGATGAGGAAAAATTGGAAATAGGAAAAAGATGGAGCCAATCACGATTTGGGGTTTGAACTGTTTATTTTTAAAATGTTTAAAAACAAAACGGAATAGACAAAGTCCAAATAGTAATTAACAGAGGAGGAAAGATTTAAATGCATTCCGGATGCGTTAAGGGGTGGGAAGGAGGGAGGGACGGACTGAGAAACTGAAAAAAGTACGTTACGTAACGGTAAATATTAAATAAACTTACCTATATATGGATCCTTGAACTTTAAAGCAATAAGGTCCATCACCCGGAATATCAATTCGATTTGCAGAGAAAGAGGCAAAAGCAACAGCACTATTATAATTTCTGATATGCTTTATGAAATTTGGAGAATATAAAAATAATGATTTCAAATCGGTATTTGTCCGAATACTCGGTAAAGAAATTAAGCCATTTTGGCAGCAGTTATTAAAATGACCATTGGACATTTCACCCTGAAAATGGCGAGCATCACAATGATGACAAATTATATTCATTGAACCGACTGAAAATTTGGTAACAAAATTTTCATCAAAGTTCTGATCATCAATTTTATACTTCCGAAATGAAGAAATGAAACTTTGATTTTCTATACTAATAACAGAGTTAAGTTCTTGCTTCACTAAACGAACATGCGAAGAATTCTGGAAAACGCGACCATGTTTTGGAGGACGACCGCCTCGGTCATTGAAAATTTCACTCATAACAACTGTTAAATTTAAAATTAAAATTAGTAAAAATTATTATTATTTTAACAAAATCATAACTGAAAAGTTCAATATTTAAATTAAAAAAAATAAATCAGAAGAAAAAGGGATGAAATGAAAATGGAAATTAATAATAAACTGGGAAAGGATCAATAGACAGGGTGTTCGCAGCGAACACCTTAATAATCGATTCTTTACCATAGGTTTAAATGGCATAAAAATCGATTCATCGCAATTCACGCCACGCCACGATACAGGGTGTTCGCAGCGAACACGTTAATAATCGATTCTTTACCATAGGTTTAAATGGCATAGCGATCGATACATCGGAATTCAGGACACGCCACTGTTTCATCGGGGTCCTTATCCCCGAGTAGCGGTGATCGCGATGAGTTACAATCAAGCGCTGTCTCCACTCGTCAAAATTGCGTCAAAATGGAAGCTCAAAGTGAATCGATTCCGACGATAAGTGGCTCAAAGTCGGGACTTGATGCGACTGATGGGTTTTGCATCTCAAAATAGAGAGCGGCGCGTCTCATTTTTGATCAAAAATCGCGAACAGCTCGTATTTATCGGTTCACTTTGAGCTTCCATTTTGACGTCATTTTGACGAGTGGACGGACACAGGGCTAAAGTGGAAGCTTTTACTTTCGGGACTTCAACAATTAGCTATTCGATCTCAACGAAACTCCAGTTTGTTGATCCCATCTTTTCCTTTTCAAATTGTAGATTAATTTTTAAAACTACCAAAATTGGATTTTAGATTGAAATCTTCTCACAAATTCAGAACAGGTCGATTAGAACAGTTTCAACTGATTTCCTCGATTTCTCATTTCTGGTGCAAATGTCTTTTTTGAAAATGCGCGATTCAAATGTCACTTCGACGATCCTCAACTTGGAGCGCGAATCTTTGCTCGGTTGAGTCGGAGCAGCCGGGCGCCCTATGAATATTTCTGAAATTGCGATTATGCGACTCCATTATTCGTGTTTGCTCGACCGGGTACATTGTGTGGGCAATTTCACGGTTAATTAAATAGTCTATTTCGAGCAGCACCAACCATATTCGCATTTCGGCCGGATAGATTGGTCGCTGACGTTTGCATTGACAAATTTTATCTTGCCATTTCACATAATAAAATGTTCATCCTCGTTGTCATGTAAGGCGGGAGGATTTTCATTTCAACATCAAGGTATAATGAACTACATTTTGCAATGAGGACCTGCAGTTTCTGGCGCAGTTTACAAACATCGTATATTCAATTAATTTCCCCATACGCATAAGCGTTTCTACGGATAAGCCAGAGATTATGGTTCTTAATTACAAAATGTAGTCCAAATAATCCACTGTTAAAGAGAAACGATGGATGAACATTCGGATACTGTAAAATTTATTTTGATAAGAATCAAGTTTTCCGGAAACGTTGTGAATAATTTCCAGGCATTTTTTCGGGGAATTTCCTTTGAAGTATAACCTGATGTGTCTGAAAATTTTAATAACAAAAATCCTTTTGCCTCAAAAGTATCTAATCAAAAGAAATTCGGCAATGTTTCAATGCTCATAAGGCGTTCTTCTGTATTGCAGCAGAGTAAATGATTTAATGCTAGATCTCTGGCAACCTTTATTTCCACCGGGTCGAGCGGGTAATGTCATGGTTGAATCACAAATGAAGAATGAGCTGATCGTAGGATGTGCATTTATCTCCGGTGCGATTTTGTCGTGTTTCAGAAATGAAACGTTGAAACCAACGTAGCAAGCAAGTTCTCAGTCGAAAATCGACGGCACTGCCCGATGAAATGCTGCCAAAATCACCGGGCAGAGGGCTTTATGGTTGCGTGTCGCGTTCGGTCTTTAAACCTACTTTTGCCGGGTGATTCAGCGAAAGCGATCAAGCTCCCCTCTTCTTTTAAAAAAATGAGGGAAAAGTGAACTATGACTCTCGCCATTTTGCTGGATTCGTGTAAATAATACTTTCAGACAGTTTTTAAAGCAATTTGCAACACTTACTTTCAAGCCGTTTTTAAGAAATCGGTCTTTAAAATTTTGCAAAAATTGGAGCTTTGCCTTCTGGCTCTTCTCTAACTATCTAAGAGGGCTGAAATTTTTCCCAGACTTCGGAGAATTTCAGTAGAAAATCTGGGCTAAGACGATTGGAGGGACAAAATCAGTGTTTTTAGAACCTGTTTATGGCGCGAGACAAATGTGTATTTTGGAATAGATAACTATGTGCATTCCTCGGTACATTTGTTGCCAATGCGGAAAAAATTGAAAGCGATCTTTCAGCGCTTAAGGTAAACTTACCGACTGTTTACGCATTATCTGTAGGCTCTATCAAATTTTATGGAGTAAGATAAAAGTGTATTCTCTGAGTAGTGCATGAATGCTCTCAAATAAAACTAGCCTTAAAATATATTTTGTGAGAAATCCAATACTAAAATCCAATTTTCAAGCATCGGAAGCATTTGAACTATCTTTTATCCGTAAGGGTTAAAGTTATATTGAAGCTTAAAACGTGCACTGCACTTATATCTTGAAATCGCAAAAACTGAACTCTTGCACTGAGTCCTCCAAGCTCCCCTGGTAAAAATTGGCAGTAGAATCTGTGTTCCAAAATACCATAGACCTACAGCCGACTGTAAGATTTCCAATAGCTTCTATAGCCGGCAACACAATTTCTTATAGCCTTTTAAAGCCGATGGCGATTAAGCAACAGCCCGACGATAAAGTGTATGCTAAACGTTACTAATTACGGATGCTAGGACTTAGTGAGTTTTTGGACTACCGCTCTCTTTTTGGGCCGTAGTATCTTGATTTATTTTGCGAGGAAAGCTCCGTGCTTTTGAAGGATGCCTGCCATTCTTAATATGTTGGAGCGCCTTCAATTTCGTATGATACTGTGCAATACCTCTGGTGTGAAATAGTTGCTTCAAGCGCCGTGGCACGCTGCGGCGCGGCGCGGCGGGCGGGCAGCCAGCGCGAAATGCGCATGGCGCCTACAAACCTAACAGGGATACTTCACGCATTGCGCAATGCGTGAAGTATCCCTGTTAGGTTTGTAGGCGCCAGTGCGCCGCCGCGCCGCTCCGCTTTGTGTTAGGCTCTAATATTTAATCTCGTGGAGTCAGCGTTTTTCAACTTATGACTTTGAAATGTTTGCACACTCTGTATGGATTATTCTCATTTTAATTGATGAAAAAAAATATGTAGTAAAGTAAAATATAATGTTCGTTTTGTAAATATTAAGGTGATTCCGTACAAACTTAAGGATTTCCAAAGCACACGAATTTCTACACAATTTCTTATAGCCTTTTATAGCCGATAGCGAAAAAGCAACTGCCAGGCGATAAAGTGTAAAGCCCGGCGCCGCGGCGATAGGAACTATAGCCCAGCTGTATAATTTTTTATCGCTTCGTGTAGCCCGGCCGTAAGATTTTTTCCCACTTTCTACAGCCAGCTATATGATTTTCCATCGCCTTCTTCAGTCGGCTATAAGAATTCCTAGGGTATTTTGAAACGCAGCTCCTATCGCCAATTTTTACCAGGGTCCTCAGTTCTAAAAGTGCCCAAAAGTAGGGGTTCTTCATTGCAAAACGCAGTCGAACTAAACGCATCAAGGCACGGTGGATTCTCCGATCAGAAAAATTGACCCAATTTACGCGTGGTTGAGAGCGATCCATCGCGTCCTCCAATTCTGAGTCGGTGACTTCAGTTGACGCACTCCCGCACGTGTTGAAATCCATGCGTCCGATTTTCCTCCAACTCATCGGTCGGGAGGTTTTATTATTACGTCAATGACGTGTCAAACTTCTGCAGAGCCCGCCCCGCTCTCGGCAGCCATTCATGCCCTCACACGACACGGTTACGTTATGACGGATGATTTAAAGACCCCATAAATCCTCATATACTATACTTCCCTCGCCCGCTATTGACGTGGGAAGACTTCACGTATCGCAACCAGTGGTGTTTCATCGATCGAGTCTCATCTAAACGTCACACAGCGTGGTTTTATCTAACAAAAAAAGACGATAGGTCTGTTGCGAGGTGTGGGAATTTGCGAATTGATAACTGATTCAAATGGCAAATTTGACCAAAAAAAAAAAAAAAAAAAAAAACGATGGCGCTATTGAAATATATTTAAATCACCCCCACCCCCCCCCCAAAAAAAAAAAACTGTTTGAGGAATCGACCTATTCAAAACAGTCAATTTGAGACGGGAACACTCACAGTCCGTGGGAACGGATCTGGTACACTCGTGACGTTACACGTTACAGTTCATGACAAACCTGGTCTCTTTATCGTTTACAATGTACGTCTCCATAAGGAATACTGCCGTGCTAAGGAAGAACGCCGTATAAACATTCGAGAGTTGCCAAATTTCCTTCGATAAAATGTTTATTTTTGAGAGAAGATATAAATATTTTTCCTTGAAATCTTCAGAGACAGCAGGTGAAATTGAGAACAAAATTATCTGAAAAATTGGAAGGAAAATATTCATAAGTTTACCAGGAAATTCAGCCTTTATCAAAGGAAATTTGACAACGCCTAAAGGTTCATACGGCATTCTCCCTTAGCACGGCAGAATAGGCAGCCGCTTGATGGATAGACCAGGTTTGTCAAATACTGTGATGTCAAGAGTGTACCGGATCCGTTCCCGCGTAAAGGTGACCTTTTGAAAATCCGAATTTTGGGGCGTTTTTAAGTTGGAGGTTTCCGGTGATCAAAAAACCCCGGGAAAATTCCTGTGGCAATTGCAATGTGCAACAGGCCCATTTAAGTTGTTAATATCTTTCTTTTAAAAGAAATAGAAAACCCATCACCCACCCACCCCCCTAGGAAAGCTCCTAGAGCTTCTCTAAATAAAAATTCATACTAGCCACAATCGTAAGTATAATTATAATGAGTATTGAAACTTCTCGATGGGTCAAGAGAATTCTCGTTGGGTCAACTGGAAGTCTTCAAAATGGCAGGACGCATCTTTGACATATGAGAAATACCGCCTGGTATAAGAAGATGTTTGAAGGACTCTAACAAGAATTCTTGCATGAGAATTATTGGTTAAAATGTTTACTAACCCAACAGAAAATTTTTCCCCGTGCATCAATGGCGAGGCGTGAATGATCGATTATCAATATTTCCTCATTTGAAGCTATGGTAAAGAATCGAATATTAAGGTGTTCGTTGCAAACACCCTGTTTATTGATCCTTTTCCATTGGTTTAGATAGCAGATAAATCGATACATCGCAAAGCATACCACGCCAGTGAATATACGATATGCAGGGAGTAGGGGCTCTTGACTTCAAATCTGAGGATTTTCTAGTGCCCCAGTAAATTTTTCTCAGAAAAACTCTGACTCCTCATCTCCGACTGACGAAAAATCGAGAATTAGAGCTACGCATGACCTAGGGGATTTTGTTTTTGCGGCATAGTTGCCACGCGACACGAACAAATCACGGGTTTCCCCCTTGGAAAGAACTCTAAGACATATTTTACTTGACGCATTGGGAGCCCTGTTGGTGGCCCCACTATGCATCACGGATCAAATCGCGCGGACAGTTTAATGAGTGCGCCACCTCGGTTGCGAGATCATGGATTTTTCGGGATGGAAAAAAACGCTCCTGTTGAAAGAAAAAAACGACTCGCGGGGGTGAGGTTGGCAACGGCGCATATGCCGTAGACGGCTCTCGTCGGCGGCTTGATATTTGAAGAATCGGCTAGAATAAAATTTCTCTCTATATTTTTAGCCACTCTGCCGAGTCCGAATCCTTGAAAACACGACGATTTATCATTTTTAACTCAACTTTCCCGTCAGTTTTTGTCTTTTTTTCTGAAAATTTTGCACGAAAGAGAATCAACACTGGCGCTCACGGACACGCGAACGAGCAGGGATGCCTTTTTTGGTATGAGACTATGCAAGACCAAGCATCGAAATTTCAAGGCTGCCCTTGGAACCTTTTTACTTTCAACTTTCGCCTTTGAAAAAAAGTTCCGGTCCAATGAGCCCAAAGTTTGGTGGTCAAATCCTGGGATTCGTTCCAATTTGGTTCAATGGAGAATGTGGACGCAAATTCTTTCTTGCTTCATCTGAAAGTGCTTGAAGAGCTGATTTCACTGTATTTTTTATAATGTTTATCTGATATGGGAAATAGTATAAAAATATATTTAAAATTGAGAAAATGCACCGCCTAGTGACGTCATCTGCCGGCATTTCCCATTTAAACACATGTATTTTAGCAGATCAGATCATTTTGTCATATCTTCTCCAATAATTGTTCAATTCACGAACCAAGGGTATCCTCGTGTTCAGTTTACTCAGTAGTTTCTACTTGGACACAAAATTCCTGTCGATCGATAATAAGCCGCGCGTTACAAGAAGAAAAGTCTTCTTGTAACGCGCGGCTTATCTTTCGACCCAAGTAGATCTCAGATAATAAGTTGATAACAAACAATCTGCAAAAGTGTGATGAGAAGAAACTTATCGAGCTTCAATGTAGTGGTGTGGTATCGTGAAAAAATGAAGGAGACCACTGTCTGTGTATTTCTTAGACTTGATTGTCAGAAGGCACTGGATTCGTGCCGTGATTTTAACGTAATGGCTATAGCTCCACTTTCCTCTCCGAGGAGGATCCAGGTCAGTGGCGTGACGTGTTTTGCGATATACAGATTGATCTGTCATCTAAACCCATGGAAAAGGATCGATAATCAGGGTGTTTGCAACGCACACCTTAATAATCGATTCTTTACCATAGCTTCAAGAGGGGAAGTATCGAAAATCGATCATTCTCGCCTCGCCACTGGCGGAAAGGTGTAGGCATTACAAAATATAAGTATGAGAAAAAGGAATGGTAAGGATCGGCAGTTATCCCGTTACGACTAAAAGATCCAAGACGGGTTCTTTTAGACAAATAACTGAAATTAACGCACCGCCTCAACACACACGCTCGGAATTTTTAACAGTGTACTGCACTTGCTTTATTGGCGGATCCAGCAAATTGGCAACATCGTTTTTCTCCATTTGAACCTATGGAAATGCATCGATTCTTGGAGGGGCCAGGTGCTCCAACAGGAATCGATTATTCAACATAGGTTTAAATGGAGGGAATCCGGTGATGCCAGATTGCTGGATCCGCCTCTGACTTGCTTTCGGCGTATCACCGTCGATGTATCGTATGGAAGTCAAAGACACTAAAAAAAGAGGAAAATTAGTAATGTAATAGGGCGGTTGTAAACAGTCAATAATTTCCAAGAATTTGTACTCACTTTGTATCATAGGAATTGATAAGCATGGCGCATCTCTTTGGGTGATTGATCAACGTGCAGTCACAAACGCGCAGTTATGCACCACTATTTGTTGGCAAAAAACCCTCGAGGTAAAGAAAAAGGAGTGCGATAACTTAAAGATGATACTATACATCTTCATAACAACATCCGATAACATGTTTCGTTATCCTCCTCCTATCAACATAAAAAAAACGAGCGATGTTGTCTCAAGTTATACCGAGCCACTACTGAATTTTTCCTCTCACGAGAAACATCTGTTTGATCGGGGCACGAACCCACGATCCCCAGCCTCGAAGATCGCGTGAATACGCAGGTCACGGTTTACGTTTCAGCGGTCAAAAATACAAACTCTGCCTGGATTCGAACCGGGACAAACCTCATAAAACAGAGCAACATTAAGTGGGAGGCGTACGCCGAGCTCACTTATTTTCACTAGAAAAAAGGAGTGTCATGGTCTCGCGGCCAGGGAACTTGGCATTGAATCAAGAGGTCTCCGGTTCGAATCCCGACGGAAGTGAAATTTCCAACGGTGATGTAAGACGAGAGTCGTAATGATGCTGTGGCGGTGCTGTTGAATGAGGTTTGCAATTTTTGCCGATCTCTCCCTCCGGCATTCTTCCATCGGCCATAAAGTTCTTACCTTTTGGAAATTTTCGGGGAGCGGAGCTCATAGAGTACATAGAGTCGTAATGTAAATGGGAGAGCTGGCGCCATGTTCTGCTCGACGAGTTCCGAGTCCGGTGTGCGCCGAGTTCGGGTCGCTTTTTCGATACC